>NC_139217.1:111644952-111829690 GCF_055691185.1 Crinia signifera | reverse complement strand
TATAAGAACTCCATAGCAGCAACATTAATATCAATACTAACAAAACTTCCCAAAAATATAGTTATTAATGTTATAGAGATAATAAGCATAGACACATCATTACAAGGAGCTAGACATGCCCTTTGGGCAGAGTGTTACACATACCCTCTTCACGTAGAACATTCTACTGTTATCATAGGGTCAGTTATGATAAATGCCATTATAGTTTCCCTGTGTAAAGTCAAGGCTAAACTGCTGTGATTCTGCTGAATTAGGCCCTTAATCAGATTAAATGTAATAGTAAAGAATATGTAAGGATTGGCATTTACCTTCATACAGACTATTTTGCAACAGATATAAATGAACATGTATGTTCTGCATATGCATCCTTACTTCTCTAAGCCTATTGTTGTAGCTACCATAGGAATAATTGCATCCTTCATATTCCTGTGAGACATGCATCCTATCATGACGTACCTCCCCTTGGTGATTTTGTAATTATAAATGTAATAGGTTATTAGGCTATAATAAACAAGCTCAAAAGTATTGTCATTTTCTCAGAAACTTACTGTACCTGCAGTAACATATGATGGCAATATTATTAATAACTTGAATTTATAATGTGAATTTTAAGTAAATAACCTCTAACATTCATGGCTATAATTAAAATTCTGATATCCTAAGACAACTCTCTCCTTTGTGGTGCACATAGGGCCACCAAGGGGAGGGGAGAGTGAGGACCCATATAATGGGACCTGCATTTTGAAGCATCTCTCGCCCAGCTCGTGCAGCTTTGCAAATACTTTTATTTCTATTTTTTTTCCATAAGTGGTTATTCCATGCCCCCATATGTACCACCTACATACCTCCCTACAGACCAGGGTGCACATGGTGCATGTTCAGTGTGGTGCAAATGATGAATCTAAATAGCAGAGTGACTACTTTTCTTCATTTAAATAGGGTGAATGACTGATTAGAAGATTGAAGATGTGTGATTCTAAATCAATAAAGAGATTAGTTTCAATTAGCAATATAATCAAATTATATTTGTTTTAAGCTTTTCTAAGGTCCACCACCAAATCTCTCCATACCATTTTAGGATATCTCTAAAGAATAATAACAATAATTGGTCTCCTTTGGCAGTTTATTTGCTTTGATATATGACATAGTAAAGTAATGCAGACAGCGGCATAAATTGAACTTTATGGGCCCCATAGACAAATCTTGAAAGGGACCCCCCATCCTAACTACAATGCCCCTTAGGAGGCAGTAGAAAGAATGAGAAAGGTGAGAGACAAGGGTGATTGGAAAAAGAGAGAGGAGAAAAAGGGGTGATCAAAGAGAGATGGGGCTTCAAAATAGGGAATGACAAAAAGAAATGAGCAAGAGAGAAAAGGAGAAGTGCGAGCAGGAGCCAGAGAGTGGATGTCAGGGAGAAGGAGAGAGGAATTGGGGAGCAAGAGTGAGAGTGTCAGGGAGAGAAAAGAGAGAGACAGAGAAAGAGAAGCAGGGAGAGAGAGATCCAGGTAGATAGAGGGGGGGGGGGGGGGGGGGGGGGTGAGACTGTCAGTGAGAAGAGAAGCGAGGAATGAGTGAAAAGGGAAACATAGGGAAAGAGTTGGGGTAAAGAAAGATAGAGGAGAAAAGAGAGGTGAGATAAAGATAAAGAGAGGTGAGACAGTGGGTTAGTGAGTGAGAGAGGGTTAAGAGAAGGGGAGAAGAGAAAAGAGGAGAGGGAATGAGGGGTTAGGGGAGACGGAACATGGGGGGGGGGGGCGAGAAAAGGGGATGGTAAGCTAGCAAACAAAAAAGAAAGAGGGGGGATGGGGAGAGATAGATTAAGAGAGAGGGGGTGTGGGGGTTATACGGAGTGAAGGATGAGCAGAGGGATGAGGAGTAGGGAGGGGGAGATTACAGTTGAGGGAGAAAGAGTTGAGGAAGGGCAGAAAGAAGAGGGGAGGGGAGAATAGGATAGGGTTATGAGGGAAGAGTAGAGGGAAGAGGGAGGAAAGGAATGGAGGAGGATAGGGGAGAGTAAAGGGGAAAAGGAGAGGTGGAAACTAGAGGGGAGGGATAAAGAGTGGGTGAGAGGGGAAAGAAGATTGGGTTAGGGGAAAAGGAGGGGAAAAGAGGGGAGGGGGAAAGAGGGGGGTAGAAAGGGTGAGACTGTCAGAGAGAAGATAAGGGAGGAATGAGAGAAAAGGAAAACAAGGGAAAAGATAGATAGAGTAGAAAGAGAAAGATAAAGAGAAGTGAGACAGGAAGATAGAGGAGAAATAGAAAGACAAAGAGGGGGAGTGATAGAGGGTTGAGAGAAGGGGAGAAGAGAAAAGAGGAGAGGGAGTGAGGGGTAAGGGGAGAAAAGGGTATGGTAAACTAGCAAACAAAAAAGAAAGAGGGGGATTGGGAGGAGAGAGAGGGGGTGGAAGGTAAGAGGAAGTGAAGGATGAGTGGATGGGGTGAGGGGGGAGGGATGAGGAGAAGGGAGATTAGAGTGGAGGTAGAAAGAATGGGGTAAGGGCAGAAAGGAGAGGGGAAGAGGGGAGGGAGGAAGAGGATAAGTGAGGGAGGGAAGAGTGGGGAAGACGTGGAGGAGGATAGGGGAGGTAGGGGAGGGCAGAGGGGGAAAGGAGTGGGAGAGATTAGAGGGGAGGGATAAAGAGTGGGTGAAAGGGGAAAGAAGAGTGGGGCAGGGGAAAAGGAGGGGGGAATGGAGGGGAAGGGAAAGAGGAGAAGGGGAAGAGGAGAGAGGGGAGGAGGAACAAAGAGAGGGAGTGCAAGGGCTTGAAGGGTTATGACTGGATTCTCCCTGGCAGAGGGTAGGTCTCCCAGTGCACTCAACAGCGAAAGGCTCTGGGCTCCCATGCTCTGGCATCTCTGTTCCCCAGTGCTGGACTCTTGACTCTTCTGATTCCAGGTGCTGGGCTTAACTGCTCTCTGGCCCAGGGCTTTACTTCTCCCTGGTGCAGGGCTCTTCTGCAATGGCTGCACTGCTCTCCAGTGGCAGGTTTGCACTGCTACCAGCGCCGAGATCCCCTGCTGTCTGGCACCAGGCTCTTCTGCTTCCCCATGCCGGGCTCCACTACTCCAAGCTGTGCTGAAGTGGGGAACGTGGCAGCAGTGTGGTCACTGCAACATTAAAAATTGACCCCTGATCCAAAGTGTGGTCCAGTGCGCATCAGTGTCAGAGTTCCTCCCATCAGTGGGCAATTGAATTGCATACAATATCTCATAGGCAAAAGGACCTCTTATGATATATCTTATGTGATCTGTTGCCCAGGATGCTCCAGAGCAACTCAAGGGGCATTGCATGTGATTTCGCCCCTCTGCGAAGTCGCATAGTGTATAGGGGCCTTAAAACTGGCCATACATCATCATCAATCTGTTTGTTCCACGATTGCACATTTCCTAATCTTAGAATCGGTGCCCATACAAAACAGATATTTACCAGTGATTTTCAGATTTTTTTTGATCTTCACATTGGATCATTAAATCTGAAAATGTTCAAAACACCACCCAAATCTTGTAAACTCTATAGCAGTGATTGTCAGCAGTGGATGCTGCTGATTGGCTGAATATAAGGCCGCTGACTGGCTGAGAGAGATCTCTCTCAGCCAATCAGAGGGCCTTCCAGTTTATTAAATGCTGCTGACCCCACCGTTGCCAGAGTTCCTTCACAGTGCTGCGCTCCAACGCTACTGTACCCACTTCATCCGCTATGGTCCCTGCTCCACCGCCACCCATGCTCCAGCCCCCAAACCCGCTGCAGTTGCATTCTAGCGATCGCTTGTGGTTCAAAACTATATGTGATCGCTCATGCAGCACATATGTGCAGCACATAACATTTTTTTGATGCGACATGCGACCGGCGGGTCTGCGAATCGCATCGGGGGACCCATTATTCCTGCATACAATACTTCAATTTATCACACAGATGTGGTCAAAATCAAAGGATTGTATGCAATATTGCCCTAGCGTATGGGCTACATTACACAGACAAACATCCTTTTTACTCCATCACCGGTGAAGAGATGCCAGGATGCTGGCAGTCAGAATACAGACACTGGTCAAAAGACCATCGGTGGGAAAATAACAGTACTCGCAGTGCCAGAATCCTGACTATTGGCTTCCCGATCATATGCACCATGTTCCGGAAGACCTGCTCTTGCGTAGTAGACTCAGGTGAAGTGCAGAGAGTAGGGGGCCTGCAAGGAGTCTGCATGTGGGCTCCTCTCCTTTAACCCATCTATCAATCTATCAGCGCCTGTAAGTGTCAACTGCTGCACATAGGCGTGCACAGGGGGGATGCTTGGTGTACCCAAGGACCCCCTATTGCCCAACACCCTCTTATTGCTGTTTTATTTTATGATTGAATAAGGTTACGAGCATCTATTTAAAGTGTATCCAACATAGTTTAAAAATATATATTTCTTTACACTTAAATTAACATTGGTTGAAACATTGAAATTTCAAACCACAGGTAATAAGAACATAGTAAACTGACATTTTTTTGCAGCAACTACTCCTCTCTGTAGCAGTCAAGTATACAAAGAGCAAATAAAAGAAGATGGAAGACCTCTCTCCAACTAATACCCCTTTTCCACTAGAAGAAATAACCCGGTAATCTCCGCGGGGACGGGTTTTTCTGCCTTGGGCCCTGGTCATGTAGGGCCTTGAAAGTGAGTAAGCCAATCTTGAAAACGATTCGCCATTTTACAGGTAGCCAGTGAAGGGCTTAGAGAATGGGAGTTATGTGGCTGGAGCGAGGCTGGTTAGTTAATAGTCTGGCGGCTGCATTTTGTACCAGCTGCAAGCGGTGCAATTCTTTTGCTGGAGGACCCAGGTAGAGAGCTTTGCAGTAATCTAGTCATGATGATATAAATGCATGTATGACTTTAGGCAGGTCTTCTGAGGGAATTAAGTGCTTGATTCTGGCTATGTTTCTCAGATGAAAGAATGAGTATTTGATTGTGGTGACACAAGTGATTAAGTGTCAGGCCACTATCCAGGACAACACCAAGATTCCGCACATGATCAGAGTTTTTTAGGCCTGTGCCCCCCAGCTTAAGACCTGTCAGTTGGCTATGCTGCCGTCCTGTCCTGTGTAATCGTTGCCTGGAACAAAGGACAGGTACAGTTGGGTATCATCTGCATAGCAGTGGTAGACCAGGCCATGACATCTGATTATGTCACCAAGTGGAAGCATGTATACTACAAAAAGCATAGGAGATAGTATAGAACCCTGTGGGACACCGCAAGACAATGGCACTGGTGGTGAAGAGTATACTCCCGATGAAACTCTCTGTGACCTGCCAGCGAGAAATTATTTGAACCAGCTAAGGACTGTGCCACGCAGACCACAGAAATTCTTCAGGCGCTCAATTAGAATCCCATGGTCAATGGTGTCAAATGCTGCAGAGAGGTCCAGAAGGATTATGATTGAACAGTCTCCACTATCCCTTGCATTTAGAAAATCATTGAGCACACATACCAGAGCTGTTTCTGTGCTATGTCTTCTCCTGAATCCTGACTGGAATGGATCATAAATGTTATGGGTTGACAGGTGGGTCTCTAGTTGAGTTGCAACCACTTTCTTAATATCCTTTCCTAGAAAAGGAAGATTTAATACTGGCCTGTAGTTGGTCATGTAGTCAGGGTCTAAATTAGATTTTTTAAGAAGTGGTCTGACTATTGCTTCCTTTAGTGGTTTGGGAAAAATGCCTGTCTGCAAAGAGCATTGAACTCATTTTGCGAATGCAGGGCCGATTATTTCCATACACCCTAAAAGAAGCTTGGATGGAGCAGGGTCCAGATCACAGGAGGAGGGACGCAACAGTCTGGAAATTCCAGCAATGTATTGTACATCCACTTGGTCAAAGATGTCCCATGAAGGCAGGTGTCTTACACTGGCAGGCTTGGTATGTCGGTACTCCTTTGGTGTCACTGTGGGGATTCCATCCCTGATGATAGATACTTTATCTGCAAATAATTTAGCAAACTCATTGCATCTTGACTGGGAGAGGGCTACATCAGGCTGCAGGCATTCTGGTTTGCAAAGCATCTCCACTATACAGAAAAGCTGAGCGGGCCTATTTTTTGCTGCTATGATCTTATTTGAAGTTTTCTTGCGGGTGATTGTTGACTGGTATATTCCAATGTGTTTGATTAGATAATTTATCCTTTGCCAGGTTTGTTTTCCTCCATCGTCTTTCAAGTATACAACCCCTTTTCTTGAGATCACGAATACTGTTGTCAAACCAGGGTGCTTGATGGTGTGGTTTGCAGGGTCGAATACGCACAGGGGCTATAGTATCCAGTGCCACTGTCACAGCCCTATTATAATAATGGACTAGGGAACGTGGATCCATTACTGCCGAGAGGTCCAAGTTAGGTGCCAGGGCCTGAGGAGTCATCCCCCTCCTTGGGTGATATTTGGTAAATTCCATGGGCAGAGATCTATTTTGAGGGGTTGCGACTGAGAACCATATTGAGTTGTGGTCTGAACATGTGACTGGGTTTATCTTTAGGTCAGAGACTTCTAATCCAATCTGGAAGACAAGATTAAGGGCCTTATTTTGGTTCATTCTTTCTGACAAAATCCTTCTTAGATGGGCAAAACCATGAGCACTGCAGGTGGGGCAGATGTAACATGTGCAGAGAGAATTAGATTTGGGTGGGGTTTTACTTCGAAGTGAGATCTATATTGCAGTGTAAAAATAAAGCAGTCAGTATTTTCCCTGCACAGAAACAAAATTACTCACCCAAATCTAATTCTCTCTGCACATGTTACATCTGCCCCCCCCTGCAGTGCACATGGTTGTGTCCATCTAAGAAGGATTTTGTCAGAAAGAATGAACCAAAATAAGGCCCTAAGAGTGTGACCACTTTTATGCGTAGCAGAGGGGATGACTTGTGTGAGCCCAAGAGCATTCATTGTGCACATGAGATCTTGGCCAAGGCGTGAGAGCTCATCATCGACTAATGCATTGAAATCCCCAAGGATGAGCCATCTTTGGATATCGGCCGATATATCGATGCAATCCTATGCGATTTTTTTGCCTGTTCATAACCCCACTATCCACTACGCATGGAGTTGATTTTATATAGTGTGGCGAGCGCAGCAAGCCACCAAGCCCAAAGCATGGCGAGCGAGCGCCGTGAAGGGATGCGGATTACTGCAGATTACTGCGCTCGCCACACTATATAAAATCAACTCCATGCGTAGAGGATAGTGGGGTTATGAACAGGAAAAAAATCGCATAGGATCGCATCAATATATCGGCCAATATCACATCCGCTATATCGGCCGATATCGCATACGATATATCCGGCGCCGTGAACCTACACATGTGCCATTACCGTTTTAAACCCCTTTCACACTGCACATAAATACCGGGTCTCAAGCAGGTTTGCAGTGTGAAAGCAGCTCAGGACAGACAGTAGCTATAAGATAGCGCAGTGCATATTTAATGAGCTGGAGCCGCTCATTACATATGTGCATATTTAATGAGCGGCTCACCCTCATTACATACGTGCATATGAATGAGCCGCTCAATACATATGAGCATATGTAATGAGTAGGACCGGATCATTACATATGCGGGTTCCGTGTTCATTAAATATGTGCATATGTAATGAGCGGATCCCGATCATTAAATATTCACTGCGTTGATTGCCAGCTCAGTGCTCACTGCTGCCTAAGTCCCATATACCGGTTCAGAGCCATTCACACTGCATAAAAAACGGCTATGAACAGTGCAGGACTGCTTTTTACCTGTTTGCAAATACCGGTTATTTGTAACTGGTAAATGCAGACTGGTGCTTTCACACTGCAGCTCTAACCGGTTTAAAAGGATAAAAAATCGGCAATATACCGGTTAGGAGCTGCAGTGTGAAAGGGGTATGAGAACCTTGTGTACTGATTAAGACAATGATTACATTAATGGAGAAGTTATTCTTATCAATGTTTTAAAAATAATAGCAACACTATAGAGCAGGGGTGGCTAACCCGCTGCTCTCGAGCCGCATGCGGCTCTTCCCCTGATAATGTGCGGCTCCTGCTCCCACTGGAATGGAGGTCGCAGTGCTGCCTGGCGATGCGGCTATTTCTGGAAGGCAGCACCCTCAGAGCTGTGCCGCCGCTGACCTTAGCTTGAGGTGTAGCCGAGCAGCAAGGCAACGCTACGCTTCTCCAATTCTTCTCCCAGCTTCCACCTCTCCTGCAGGAGCAGGAGTAGCAGCCTGCCCCCAGTTAAGCATGTGATGCCGGCGTGCTCCCCAATGTCGTGGACCATCATTCATGGCGCTACAACAGTGCGCACAATATTTGAAATGTCCGCTGGAAGGGACGTCAGGAGGGGAGCAGGAGTGTGCTCTGCACTGCGCTCTGCTCCTCTCCCCATAGAAGCAGCTGCACCGCTGTCCGTCTCTACCTGCAGCAGCTAAGGCTGGGCTGACCTCATATAAATATTTACAGTAAGTGGCACTTTTGGGGGCATTGATTAAGGGACACTACTAGCGGAAGTACCGGTATGTGGGGGTATTACGTATTGGATAATGAGTGGCATGTGTAAGTAGCATTACAGTGTGCAGAATCATGTGTAATGTGTACTATAGTGTGCAGCATCATGTGTAATGTGTACTATGGTGCACTGCATCATGTGTAATGTGTACTATGGTGCACTGCATCATTTGTAATGTGTACTATAGTGCGCTGCATCATGTGTAATGGGTATTATGCGCGCGCATGTTGCTGGCTCTTTGGCTTCACTACAGATCTTTTTTGGCTCATTACCTCTGACCGGTTGGCCACCCCTGCTATAGAGCATATTTTGTGAATACAGTTGCATTTTGTATAAATATATATATAAATGATATATTTTTGAGTGCCAAGTGAATTTGTCAAAATAGGTGTCTAAATTGCCAAGCAAACATTTGTATTCATAATAACATTTGTATTCATAATTTGCTTAAAGCAAAATCGAATCATTTTTAACCCCTTCCCGACATTTGACGTACATTTACGTCATGGCCGGGATGTACTTCCCGACACATTGCATAAATGTACGTCATGCCATTTAACTGTCACCGCGTCTATAGACGCGGTGACAGTTTAAAACATGTCTGCTGTCCCTGACAGCAGACATGTCCCTGCATGCCCAGGGGGGGTGGCGATGCCTCCCCCCCGTCGGCGATCGCTGTGATTGGCTGTTCAAATGTGAACAGCCAATTACAGCGTTTTCTGTGTACCGGCGAATAACGTTCGCCGGTGACACAGGGATCGGTGGTGATTGGTGCTGTAAAGTACAGCACCAATCACCACGGGGTGTAAGGGTGACACTGGTGTCACCCCACCTCACCCCACCCGCCCCCAAAGGCCGTGATTGGTTCGCCGGACCGACGGACCAATCACAGCCATGGAGGGTGATTTAAACTAACGGTGACTGCACTGCAGACGCCATTCCGGTCTGGAATTGCGTGCAGTGCGGTCACCGTACCTATCTGCCGTGATATACTGACCTGATCCTTGCAAAATACTTACCTGATCACCTGATCACTGCTTGTAGCGTGCTGGATGCTTCCTGGAGCTGACTTCTTGTGACTTCCTGCTGCTGCTGCAGAGTTATAGATAGAGAGATAGAGAGAGATAGAGAGAGATAGAGAGAGATAGAGAGAGATAGTGACAGAGTGTGCTATATTTTGTGTCTGCTACCCCCCCTTTTTGGGGGTGCAGGTTTTTTTTTATATATATAACTGTCAGTGCTGCTGCTGCAGTGTCATAGAGTGATAGATAGTGATAGATAGTGAGAGATAGAGAGATAGAGAGAGATAGTGATAGAGAGTGCTATATTTTGTGTCTGCTACCCCCCCTTTTTGGGGGTGCAGTTTTTTTTTATATATATATATAACTGTCAGTGCTGCTGCTGCTGCTGCAGTGTCATAGAGTGATAGATAGTGAGAGATAGAGAGAGATAGTGACAGAGAGTGATAGAGAGTGCTATATTTTGTGTCTGCTACCCCCCCTTTTTGGGGGTGCAGGTTTTTTTTTTTATATATATATAACTGTCAGTGCTGCTGCTGCTGCAGTGTCATAGAGTGATAGATAGTGATAGATAGTGAGAGATAGAGAGATAGAGAGAGATAGTGACAGAGAGTGATAGAGAGTGCTATATTTTGTGTCTGCTACCCCCCCTTTTGTGCTGATCAGTATATCTGTGCTGATCAGCAACTTTTGGGGGGTGCAGGTTTTTTTTTTTATATATATACCTGTCAGTTGCTGCCAGTTGCACTGTCAGTTGCACCAAAGGTTGTGCACCTGCTGCCCCTCACTGGTAATCAGTGTCGCATCACTGATCACCTTTTTTTTTTTTTTTTAGGGTGCTGTGGGGTCTTTTTTAATTTTTTTTTTTTACACACACTGTGATTTTGTGGGTGTCCTGTGGCCACTGTGCGCTGATCAGTGACGTACATCACTGATCAGCTTTTTCGGCACAGGGTTGATCTATTTTTTTTTTTTTTATCAAATTCCTGTTGCCTTTGAGCTCTGTTCAGTGACGGACGTTACTGACCAACATCTGTGCTCAATTTTTGGCGCAGGACCTTTTTTTTTTTTTACCCCTTCAATTTTTTTTTTTTTTATTGGGATCAAATTCCTGTATAAAGTATTTTTTTTTTCTGCACTACATACACACTACACACTACATACCCCCCGTGTTGAAATAAAGTTTGTACCCCCCCTACACTATACACGTGTTGAAACATTTCACTACCAGAAACACAAAAATAAAAATGTCATCCCAAATGTCATCCCAAATGTCATCCCAGTCATCCAGAAGAATGTATTCAGCGGAGGAGGCATATGCCATGCTTGCCTCTGACTCTGACACAGCCAGTGAGGCAAGCGGGGAATTTGAAGGATTCATCTTAAGCTCCTCTAGTGATGAGGGACCCCCTCAAAGACGCCCCCGTAGAGCAGCTGAGACCCCCCCCAATAATTGATCTCGTATGGACCCCACCACCAGACAATTTTGAGCCCCAGGTTCCTGAGTTTTTGGCCATCCCAGGAATCCAATTTGATTCCACAGGTCTCAGAGAAATTGACTTTTTCAAATTATTTTTCTCTGATGATTTTATAAATTTAATGGTGGACCAAACTAATTTATATGCCCAGCAGTTTATTGCTCAAAACCCCACGTCATCATTTGCTAGGTGGACCCCTGTAGATGCAGTAGAGATGATGATGTTTTGGGGTCTGGTGTTTCATATGGGCATAGTAAAAAAGCCAGAAATTAGGCAATATTGGAGTACAGATGTTCTGTACAGCACCCCACTTTACCGTATGGCCATGACCCGGACTCGTTTTGAGTTAATCCTTAAATTTTTGCATTACAACGATAATGCACAGTGCCCACCCAGAGATGATCCCACCTTTGACCGGCTATTCAAAGTCAGGCCGGTCATTGATCATTTCAGTGCCAAATTTCCAGAGATGTACATCCCAGATAAATTCATTTGCATAGACGAGTCCCTTATACATTTTAAAGGAAGGGTTAAATTCCGCCAGTACCTTCCCAGTAAGAGGGCAAGGTATGGCATAAAAATGTATAAGCTGTGTGAAAGCACCTCAGGGTACACTCACAGGTTTAGGGTATATGAAGGGAAGGATTCAAGAATTGAACCGCCAGAATGCCCCCCCTCCCTCGTAGGTGTTAGTGGAAAAATTGTCTGGGATTTAGTGCACCCCTTCCTGGATAAAGGTTATCACCTCTATGTGGATAACTTTTACACTAGCATCCCCCTGTTTAAGGCCCTTGGTTCAAGAGGTACAGCAGCTTGCGGTACTGTGCGCAAGAACCAAAGAGGCCTCCCAAAAACGCACATTGCCCAAGTAATGAGAAGGGGTGAAAGCAGGGCACAATCCACCGAAAATATGTTGTTGGTCAAATATAAGGACAAGAGGGATGTCCTTATACTGACAACAATTCACGGAGACAGTACCACCTCCGTCCCTGTACGAGGTACCAGTACCCACACCTCCAAACCTAATTGTATCCTGGATTACAATAAGTACATGGGCGGAGTGGATCTTTCAGATCAGGTACTGAAGCCGTACAGTGCCCTGCGGAAAACAAAAATCTGGTACAAGAAGCTGGCCGTGTATATCATCCAGATGGCACTGTATAACGCTTACGTGCTATTCCGTTCTACCAGCCAGAGGGGGACATTTATGCACTTTCAAGAGGAAGTCATAAAGAGCCTAATATTTGGGAACCAGCAGGCAGAGGGCCCCAGTACTTCTAGTACTGGCCCCCGTATTGTACCAGGGCAGCATTTTCCTTATGAAATCCCCTCCACTGGAAAAAAGGGCAGGACACAAAAAAGGTGCAAAGTTTGCTATAAAAAGGGAATAAGAAAGCAAACTATTTTCCAGTGTGACACTTGCCCCGACAAACCCGGCCTATGTATAAAGGAGTGTTTTAAAATATACCACACATCTATGGATTATTAGGTTCATCATTTCACCGTGCTTCGGGGGTCTTGCTAATGCCACATAGCACCCACCATTCATTCCACCAGAATCTGAGCCGCAAAATCCAAAAATCACTCCTTCCCTTCTGAGTCCTGCCATGCACCCAACTGGTATTTTTTGGTCACATGTGAGGCATTGCCGTACTCGGGAGAAATTGGGGCACAGATTTTGGGGTGCTTTTTCTCCTTCATACCTTATGAAAATGGAAAATTTTGAGCCAGAACTGCATTTTTGTGTAAAAAAATGTAATTTTTCATTTGCACAGCCCAGTTGTATCAAAATTGGTGAAACCCCTGGGGGTTTGAAATGTACACTATACCCCTAGATGAATTCCCTGAGGAGTGTAGTTTGCAAAATGGGGTCACTTGTGGGGGGGTTCCACTGTATTGGTGCTTTGGGGGTCTTGCTAATGCGACATAGCACCCACCAACATTCCACCAGAATCTGTGCTGCAAAATCAAAATATCACTCCTTCCCTTCTGAGTCCTGCCATTTTTTGGTCACACATGAGGCATTGCCGTACTCGGGAGAAATTGGGGCACAGATTTTGGGGTGCTTTGTCTCCTTCATTCCTTGTGAAAATGAAAAATTTTGAGCCAGAACTGCATTTTTGTGTAAAAAAAATGTAATTTTTCATTTGCACAGCCCAGTTGTATCAAAATTGGTGAAACCCCTGGGGGTTTGAAATGTACACTATACCCCTAGATGAATTCCCTGAGGGGTGTAGTTTGCAAAATGGGGTCACTTGTGGGGGGGTTCCACTGTATTGGTGCTTTGGGGGTCTTGCTAATGCGACATAGCACCCACCAACATTCCACCAGAATCTGTGCTGCAAAATCCAAATATCACTCCTTCCCTTCTGAGTCCTGCCATTTTTTGGTCACACATGAGGCATTGCCGTACTCGGGAGAAATTGGGGCACAGATTTTGGGGTGCTTTGTCTCCTTCATTCCTTGGGAAAATGAAAAATTTTGAGCCAGAACTGCATTTTTGTGTAAAAAAATGTAATTTTTCATTTGCACAGCCCAGTTGTATCAAAATTGGTGAAACCCCTGGGGGTTTGAAATGTACACTATACCCCTAGATGAATTCCCTGAGGGGTGTAGTTTGCAAAATGGGGTCACTTGTGGGGGGCTTCCACTGTATTGGTGCTTTGGGGGTCTTGCTAATGCGACATAGCACCCACCAAAATTCCACCAGAATCTGTGCTGCAAAATCCAAATATCACTCCTTCCCTTCTGAGTCCTGCCATTTTTTGGTCACACATGAGGGATTGCCGTACTCGGGAGAAATTGGGGCACAGATTTTGGGGTGCTTTGTCTCCTTCATTCCTTGTGAAAATGAAAAATTTTGAGCCAGAACTGCATTTTTGTGTAAAAAAAATGTAATTTTTCATTTGCACAGCCCAGTTGTATCAAAATTGGTGAAACCCCTGGGGGTTTGAAATGTACACTATACCCCTAGATGAATTCCCTGAGGGGTGTAGTTTGCAAAATGGGGTCACTTGTGGGGGGCTTCCACTGTATTGGTGCTTTGGGGGTCTTGCTAATGCGACATAGCACCCACCAAAATTCCACCAGAATCTGAGCTGCAAAATACAAAAATCACTCCTTCCCTTCTGAGTCCTGCCATGCACCCAAATGGTATTTTTTGGTCACATGTGAGGCATTGCCGTACTCGGGAGAAATTGGGGCACAGATTTTGGGGTGCTTTGTCTCCTTCATTCCTTGTGAAAATGAAAAATTTTGAGCCAGAACTGCATTTTTGTGTAAAAAAATGTAATTTTTCATTTGCACAGCCCAGTTGTATCAAAATTGGTGAAACCCCTGGGGGTTTGAAATGTACACTATACCCCTAGATGAATTCCCTGAGGGGTGTAGTTTGCAAAATGGGGTCACTTGTGGGGGGCTTCCACTGTATTGGTGCTTTGGGGGTCTTGCTAATGCGACATAGCACCCACCAAAATTCCACCAGAATCTGAGCTGCAAAATACAAAAATCACTCCTTCCCTTCTGAGTCCTGCCATGCACCCAAATGGTATTTTTTGGTCACATGTGAGGCATTGCCGTACTCGGGAGAAATTGGGGCACAGATTTTGGGGTGCTTTGTCTCCTTCATTCCTTGTGAAAATGAAAAATTTTGAGCCAGAACTGCATTTTTGTGTAAAAAATTTAATTTTTCATTTTCACTGCCCAGTTGTACCACAATTGGTGAAACCCCGGGGGGGGTTTGAAATGTACATTATACCCCTAGATGAATTCCCTGAGGGGTGTAGTTTGCAAAATGGGGTCACTTGTGGGGGGCTTCCACTGTATTGGTGCTTTGGGGGTCTTGCTAATGCGACATAGCACCCACCAAAATTCCACCAGAATCTGAGCTGCAAAATACAAAAATCACTCCTTCCCTTCTGAGTCCTGCCATGCACCCAAATGGTATTTTTTGGTCACATTTGAGGCATTGCCGTACTCGGGAGAAATTGGGGCACAGATTTTGGGGTGCTTTGTCTCCTTCATTCCTTGTGAAAATGAAAAATTTTGAGCCAGAACTGCATTTTTATGTAAAAAAAATTTAATTTTTCATTTGCACAGCCCAGTTGTATCAAAATTGGTGAAACCCCTGGGGGTTTGAAATGTACACTATACCCCTAGATGAATTCCCTGAGGGGTGTAGTTTGCAAAATGGGGTCACTTGTGGGGGGCTTCCACTGTATTGGTGCTTTGGGGGTCTTGCTAATGCGACATAGCACCCACCAAAATTCCACCAGAATCTGAGCTGCAAAATACAAAAATCACTCCTTCCCTTCTGAGTCCTGCCATGCACCCAAATGGTATTTTTTGGTCACATGTGAGGCATTGCCGTACTCGGGAGAAATTGGGGCACAGATTTTGGGGTGCTTTGTCTCCTTCATTCCTTGTGAAAATGAAAAATTTTGAGCCAGAACTGCATTTTTGTGTAAAAAAATGTAATTTTTCATTTGCACAGCCCAGTTGTATCAAAATTGGTGAAACCCCTGGGGGTTTGAAATGTACACTATACCCCTAGATGAATTCCCTGAGGGGTGTAGTTTGCAAAATGGGGTCACTTGTGGGGGGCTTCCACTGTATTGGTGCTTTGGGGGTCTTGCTAATGCGACATAGCACCCACCAAAATTCCACCAGAATCTGAGCTGCAAAATACAAAAATCACTCCTTCCCTTCTGAGTCCTGCCATGCACCCAAATGGTATTTTTTGGTCACATTTGAGGCATTGCCATACTCGGGAGAAATTGGGGCACAGATTTTGGGGTGCTTTGTCTCCTTCATTCCTTGTGAAAATGAAAAATTTTGAGCCAGAACTGCATTTTTGTGTAAAAAAAATTTAATTTTTCATTTGCACAGCCCAGTTGTATCAAAATTGGTGAAACCCCTGGGGGTTTGAAATGTACACTATACCCCTAGATGAATTCCCTGAGGGGTGTAGTTTGCAAAATGGGGTCACTTGTGGGGGGCTTCCACTGTATTGGTGCTTTGGGGGTCTTGCTAATGCGACATAGCACCCACCAAAATTCCACCAGAATCTGAGCTGCAAAATACAAAAATCACTCCTTCCCTTCTGAGTCCTGCCATGCACCCAAATGGTATTTTTTGGTCACATGTGAGGCATTGCCGTACTCGGGAGAAATTGGGGCACAGATTTTGGGGTGCTTTGTCTCCTTCATTCCTTGTGAAAATGAAAAATTTTGAGCCAGAACTGCATTTTTGTGTAAAAAAATGTAATTTTTCATTTGCACAGCCCAGTTGTATCAAAATTGGTGAAACCCCTGGGGGTTTGAAATGTACACTATACCCCTAGATGAATTCCCTGAGGGGTGTAGTTTGCAAAATGGGGTCACTTGTGGGGGGCTTCCACTGTATTGGTGCTTTGGGGGTCTTGCTAATGCGACATAGCACCCACCAAAATTCCACCAGAATCTGAGCTGCAAAATACAAAAATCACTCCTTCCCTTCTGAGTCCTGCCATGCACCCAAATGGTATTTTTTGGTCACATGTGAGGCATTGCCGTACTCGGGAGAAATTGGGGCACAGATTTTGGGGTGCTTTGTCTCCTTCATTCCTTGTGAAAATGAAAAATTTTGAGCCAGAACTGCATTTTTGTGTAAAAAATTTAATTTTTCATTTTCACTGCCCAGTTGTACCACAATTGGTGAAACCCCGGGGGGGTTTGAAATGTACATTATACCCCTAGATGAATTCCCTGAGGGGTGTAGTTTGCAAAATGGGGTCACTTGTGGGGGGCTTCCACTGTATTGGTGCTTTGGGGGTCTTGCTAATGCGACATAGCACCCACCAAAATTCCACCAGAATCTGAGCTGCAAAATACAAAAATCACTCCTTCCCTTCTGAGTCCTGCCATGCACCCAAATGGTATTTTTTGGTCACATTTGAGGCATTGCCGTACTCGGGAGAAATTGGGGCACAGATTTTGGGGTGCTTTGTCTCCTTCATTCCTTGTGAAAATGAAAAATTTTGAGCCAGAACTGCATTTTTGTGTAAAAAAAATGTAATTTTTCATTTGCACAGCCCAGTTGTATCAAAATTGGTGAAACCCCTGGGGGTTTGAAATGTACACTATACCCCTAGATGAATTCCCTGAGGGGTGTAGTTTGCAAAATGGGGTCACTTGTGGGGGGCTTCCACTGTATTGGTGCTTTGGGGGTCTTGCTAATGCGACATAGCACCCACCAAAATTCCACCAGAATCTGAGCTGCAAAATACAAAAATCACTCCTTCCCTTCTGAGTCCTGCCATGCACCCAAATGGTATTTTTTGGTCACATGTGAGGCATTGCCGTACTCGGGAGAAATTGGGGCACAGATTTTGGGGTGCTTTGTCTCCTTCATTCTTTGTGAAAATGAAAAATTTTGAGCCAGAACTGCATTTTTGTGTAAAAAATTTAATTTTTCATTTTCACTGCCCAGTTGTACCACAATTGGTGAAACCCCGGGGGGGGTTTGAAATGTACATTATACCCCTAGATGAATTCCCTGAGGGGTGTAGTTTGCAAAATGGGGTCACTTGTGGGGGGCTTCCACTGTATTGGTGCTTTGGGGGTCTTGCTAATGCGACATAGCACCCACCAAAATTCCACCAGAATCTGAGCTGCAAAATACAAAAATCACTCCTTCCCTTCTGAGTCCTGCCATGCACCCAAATGGTATTTTTTGGTCACATTTGAGGCATTGCCGTACTCGGGAGAAATTGGGGCACAGATTTTGGGGTGCTTTGTCTCCTTCATTCCTTGTGAAAATGAAAAATTTTGAGCCAGAACTGCATTTTTGTGTAAAAAAAATTTAATTTTTCATTTGCACAGCCCAGTTGTATCAAAATTGGTGAAACCCCTGGGGGTTTGAAATGTACACTATACCCCTAGATGAATTCCCTGAGGGGTGTAGTTTGCAAAATGGGGTCACTTGTGGGGGGCATCCACTGTATTGGTGCTTTGGGGGTCTTGCTAATGCGACATAGCACCCACCAAAATTCCACCAGAATCTGAGCTGCAAAATACAAAAATCACTCCTTCCCTTCTGAGTCCTGCCATGCACCCAAATGGTATTTTTTGGTCACATGTGAGGCATTGCCGTACTCGGGAGAAATTGGGGCACAGATTTTGGGGTGCTTTGTCTCCTTCATTCCTTGTGAAAATGAAAAATTTTGAGCCAGAACTGCATTTTTGTGTAAAAAAATGTAATTTTTCATTTGCACAGCCCAGTTGTATCAAAATTGGTGAAACCCCTGGGGGTTTGAAATGTACACTATACCCCTAGATGAATTCCCTGAGGGGTGTAGTTTGCAAAATGGGGTCACTTGTGGGGGGCTTCCACTGTATTGGTGCTTTGGGGGTCTTGCTAATGCGACATAGCACCCACCAAAATTCCACCAGAATCTGAGCTGCAAAATACAAAAATCACTCCTTCCCTTCTGAGTCCTGCCATGCACCCAAATGGTATTTTTTGGTCACATGTGAGGCATTGCCGTACTCGGGAGAAATTGGGGCACAGATTTTGGGGTGCTTTGTCTCCTTCATTCCTTGTGAAAATGAAAAATTTTGAGCCAGAACTGCATTTTTGTGTAAAAAAAATTTAATTTTTCATTTGCACAGCCCAGTTGTATCAAAATTGGTGAAACCCCTGGGGGTTTGAAATGTACACTATACCCCTAGATGAATTCCCTGAGGGGTGTAGTTTGCAAAATGGGGTCACTTGTGGGGGGCTTCCACTGTATTGGTGCTTTGGGGGTCTTGCTAATGCGACATAGCACCCACCAAAATTCCACCAGAATCTGAGCTGCAAAATACAAAAATCACTCCTTCCCTTCTGAGTCCTGCCATGCACCCAAATGGTATTTTTTGGTCACATGTGAGGCATTGCCGTACTCGGGAGAAATTGGGGCACAGATTTTGGGGTGCTTTGTCTCCTTCATTCCTTGTGAAAATGAAAAATTTTGAGCCAGAACTGCATTTTTGTGTAAAAAAATGTAATTTTTCATTTGCACAGCCCAGTTGTATCAAAATTGGTGAAACCCCTGGGGGTTTGAAATGTACACTATACCCCTAGATGAATTCCCTGAGGGGTGTAGTTTGCAAAATGGGGTCACTTGTGGGGGGCTTCCACTGTATTGGTGCTTTGGGGGTCTTGCTAATGCGACATAGCACCCACCAAAATTCCACCAGAATCTGAGCTGCAAAATACAAAAATCACTCCTTCCCTTCTGAGTCCTGCCATGCACCCAAATGGTATTTTTTGGTCACATGTGAGGCATTGCCGTACTCGGGAGAAATTGGGGCACAGATTTTGGGGTGCTTTGTCTCCTTCATTCCTTGTGAAAATGAAAAATTTTGAGCCAGAACTGCATTTTTGTGTAAAAAATTTAATTTTTCATTTTCACTGCCCAGTTGTACCACAATTGGTGAAACCCCGGGGGGGTTTGAAATGTACATTATACCCCTAGATGAATTCCCTGAGGGGTGTAGTTTGCAAAATGGGGTCACTTGTGGGGGGCTTCCACTGTATTGGTGCTTTGGGGGTCTTGCTAATGCGACATAGCACCCACCAAAATTCCACCAGAATCTGAGCTGCAAAATACAAAAATCACTCCTTCCCTTCTGAGTCCTGCCATGCACCCAAATGGTATTTTTTGGTCACATTTGAGGCATTGCCGTACTCGGGAGAAATTGGGGCACAGATTTTGGGGTGCTTTGTCTCCTTCATTCCTTGTGAAAATGAAAAATTTTGAGCCAGAACTGCATTTTTGTGTAAAAAAAATGTAATTTTTCATTTGCACAGCCCAGTTGTATCAAAATTGGTGAAACCCCTGGGGGTTTGAAATGTACACTATACCCCTAGATGAATTCCCTGAGGGGTGTAGTTTGCAAAATGGGGTCACTTGTGGGGGGCTTCCACTGTATTGGTGCTTTGGGGGTCTTGCTAATGCGACATAGCACCCACCAAAATTCCACCAGAATCTGAGCTGCAAAATACAAAAATCACTCCTTCCCTTCTGAGTCCTGCCATGCACCCAAATGGTATTTTTTGGTCACATGTGAGGCATTGCCGTACTCGGGAGAAATTGGGGCACAGATTTTGGGGTGCTTTGTCTCCTTCATTCTTTGTGAAAATGAAAAATTTTGAGCCAGAACTGCATTTTTGTGTAAAAAATTTAATTTTTCATTTTCACTGCCCAGTTGTACCACAATTGGTGAAACCCCGGGGGGGTTTGAAATGTACATTATACCCCTAGATGAATTCCCTGAGGGGTGTAGTTTGCAAAATGGGGTCACTTGTGGGGGGCTTCCACTGTATTGGTGCTTTGGGGGTCTTGCTAATGCGACATAGCACCCACCAAAATTCCACCAGAATCTGAGCTGCAAAATACAAAAATCACTCCTTCCCTTCTGAGTCCTGCCATGCACCCAAATGGTATTTTTTGGTCACATTTGAGGCATTGCCGTACTCGGGAGAAATTGGGGCACAGATTTTGGGGTGCTTTGTCTCCTTCATTCCTTGTGAAAATGAAAAATTTTGAGCCAGAACTGCATTTTTGTGTAAAAAAAATGTAATTTTTCATTTGCACAGCCCAGTTGTATCAAAATTGGTGAAACCCCTGGGGGTTTGAAATGTACACTATACCCCTAGATGAATTCCCTGAGGGATGTAGTTTGCAAAATGGGGTCACTTGTGGGGGGCTTCCACTGTATTGGTGCTTTGGGGGTCTTGCTAATGCGACATAGCACCCACCAAAATTCCACCAGAATCTGAGCTGCAAAATACAAAAATCACTCCTTCCCTTCTGAGTCCTGCCATGCACCCAAATGGTATTTTTTGGTCACATGTGAGGCATTGCCGTACTCGGGAGAAATTGGGGCACAGATTTTGGGGTGCTTTGTCTCCTTCATTCCTTGTGAAAATGAAAAATTTTGAGCCAGAACTGCATTTTTGTGTAAAAAAATGTAATTTTTCATTTGCACAGCCCAGTTGTATCAAAATTGGTGAAACCCCTGGGGGTTTGAAATGTACACTATACCCCTAGATGAATTCCCTGAGGGGTGTAGTTTGCAAAATGGGGTCACTTGTGGGGGGCTTCCACTGTATTGGTGCTTTGGGGGTCTTGCTAATGCGACATAGCACCCACCAAAATTCCACCAGAATCTGAGCTGCAAAATACAAAAATCACTCCTTCCCTTCTGAGTCCTGCCATGCACCCAAATGGTATTTTTTGGTCACATGTGAGGCATTGCCGTACTCGGGAGAAATTGGGGCACAGATTTTGGGGTGCTTTGTCTCCTTCATTCCTTGTGAAAATGAAAAATTTTGAGCCAGAACTGCATTTTTGTGTAAAAAAATGTAATTTTTCATTTGCACAGCCCAGTTGTATCAAAATTGGTGAAACCCCTGGGGGTTTGAAATGTACACTATACCCCTAGATGAATTCCCTGAGGGGTGTAGTTTGCAAAATGGGGTCACTTGTGGGGGGCTTCCACTGTATTGGTGCTTTGGGGGTCTTGCTAATGCGACATAGCACCCACCAAAATTCCACCAGAATCTGAGCTGCAAAATACAAAAATCACTCCTTCCCTTCTGAGTCCTGCCATGCACCCAAATGGTATTTTTTGGTCACATGTGAGGCATTGCCGTACTCGGGAGAAATTGGGGCACAGATTTTGGGGTGCTTTGTCTCCTTCATTCCTTGTGAAAATGAAAAATTTTGAGCCAGAACTGCATTTTTGTGTAAAAAATTTAATTTTTCATTTTCACTGCCCAGTTGTACCACAATTGGTGAAACCCCTGGGGGTTTGAAATGTACATTATACCCCTAGATGAATTCCCTGAGGGGTGTAGTTTGCAAAATGGGGTCACTTGTGGGGGGGTTCCTAACTTTTAGCATCTTATGGTGCCTAGAAACCTACATGGTGCCTAAAAAATAATCTCATAAAAAGGAGGCTCCAAAATCAAGTAGGTGCTCCTTCTATTATGAAGCCTGTGGTTTGGTCAACGTGCACACTAGGGCCACATATAGGATATTTATGAAAAAAAAAGAATTGGGGGAATCAATTTTTAGTCACATTTCTCTAGTAAAATCTACTGTGTTCCTTAGAAAAATGTATTAAAATTGCAAATCTGCAAAAAAAATGAAATTTTGAAATTTCACCTACACTTTGTTTTAATTCCTGTGAAACACCTAAAGGGTTAACAAACTTCCAAAATGCTGTTTTGAATACTGTGAGGGGTGCAGTTTTTGAAATGGCATCATTTATGGGGGTGTCTCACATACAAGTCCCTCAAAGTCACATCAGAACTGAACTGGTCCCTAAAAAATCAGTGTTTGAAATTTTCTTGAAAATTTGAGAATTTGCTATTCATATTGTAAGCCTCCTAGTGTCCAAAAAAATTAAAAGGAAGTTGAAATAATGATGGAAACATAAAGTAGACATATGGTCTATGTTAGTTATTAACTATTTTGAGTGGTATGATTATTTGTCTCACAAGCAGAAAATTTAACATTTTGCAAATTGCTAAATTTTCCATTTTTTTACGACATTTTGGTATTTTTCACAAAAAAACACAGACTGTATCGACCCAAATTTACCACTAATTTGAAGTACAATGTGTCACGAGAAAACAATCTCAAAATCACTGGGATAAGTAAAAGCAAAAAAAAGTTATCCCCACTTAAGTGATACATGTCAGATTTGAAAAAAAGGGCTCTGTCAGGAAGGCAAAAACTGGCTGTGTCAGGAAGGGGTTAAGACACTTTTCATCCACATTCGATTTGATGAGCGCTCCCGTTTTCTCTATATCGAAAATAAAAATAAACTGTGCAGGCAAGGAAATATCTAATTTGATCCAGTAAAGTGAATGTGTACACTGTACCTTGAATGTAAATCAAATTCAATATTGAAATCGATATTGAATGCAAAAGTGCAGTTCAAATGTGAAATCTAATTTGAAAGCAAAGGCCAAATCGAAAGGGGTGGAATAAGGGAAATCGAACACGTGTGTACACACCTTAAAGTTTACCTTATATAAGAATTATACTCTTTTTTTACATATAATTTTTATTGACTTTATATAACAAATGTGGCATTTTTTTGCGTATATTTTGCACATCTCTCAAAGAGATGTTGGCACTCAAAGGGTTAAGCAATCTGAAAGACTACATTAATAGTGGTTTCATCATCGACAGGTTTGTTGCTGTAAGAACAAAAAACATGTTTAGTGTAAATTTGCTTCGGTATACAGTGACAACATGTCCTTTGTACAGAAGACTGTGCAGGATTCATCTTTACCCTGGGGAACATTATTCAGATTATACTACAGACAGTTTACAATCAATATGAATTTCCCATTGACACGCCTTACCACCCAGGTGACGATTAACGCTGATATTTTCTGTCTAAAGCAGCTTTAATGACTTTCAATCTGATTTTTTTTTCCTGGCAGCAAATGGTTAACAGGAAGGATTTTCCACACAAGTGTATTCAGTAGAAACAAAAGAAACAATAAATTGCTCTAACAATTCCAATAACTTTCAACCTGGGCTTCAGGTTACAGTTTAAAAATACATAACAGAAATTACTGCTTCACACCGGCAATCAAGTACAATTTCTAATGAGCAACATTTGGGTATTATTGCAAACGTATACCTCTGACAAAATATGTTGATTCAATTTCTGCTAAGAGAAGAGCAAAACAGACTAATATGAGATTACCTACAAACATTTATAAAAACCCATGAAATATACACAGTTGGCTAAAGTTTCCTTGCTCTATCTGCTCAGTACCTGTGGATATTTTACAAAGTTCCAGGTGTGGTGATAATGAAGGAGACTAATGGCTGAAAGTGGGGGGCAGCAATATCGGTGGGGGGCAGCAATATCGGTAGGGGGCAGCAATATTGGTGGTGGACAATGCTGGGTGGACAGGGTGAGCCTGGTAGTGCATATTTTATCTTTAGGATAAGGTTGAAATATGTAATTAATCCACATATCATTTGGTTCCTAGGTATTTCAGAAAATCGCCACCATAGCTTAAATGGCCAATGGAGTAAATAGGATTGCACTCAAGCTTATGCGTGCTCCGTTATGACTATACTATGCCTATACTCAGGGCTATTTTTGTGCAGGCTCTAGCAGGAACTGTGGCCCTTATTCTAGTTCACTCTTTCTGACAAAATATTTCTTAGATGGACAAAACCATGAGCACTGCAGGTGAGGCAGGTGTAAAACCCCACCCAAATCTAATTATCTCTGCACAAGTAACACCTGCCTCACCTGCAGTGCTCATGGTTTTGTCCCTGGTACTATCCCTTCACTGTGACTATGCTATCCTTATACTATTACTATACTATCCCTACACTGTGACTATGCTATCTTTATACTATTACTACACTATTCCAGAACTATTACAGGTTGAGTATCCCCTATCCGAAATGCTCGGGACCGCGAGCATTTCGGATAGGGGAATTTTCCGGTTTTTAGAATATTTTTTTGCAGCCATACTTACCTGTCCCCTGATGGTCCCCGGGCGTCCCTCGGCGTCCGCGCAGTCCCCGGGCGTCCACAGCAGGCCTCCGGCATCTTCTCCTGGTCTCCAGCGGTCCCAGGAATGCATTGCGCGAGTGTGCGCGCGCACCGGTGACGTCACCGGCGCGCGCGCACACTCGCGCAATGCATTCCTGGGACCGCTGGAGACCCTGGAGAAGATGCCGGAGGCCTGCTGTGGACGCCCGGGGACTTGGTAAGTATAAAAAGAGGGTTAGGGGTTAAAAAAAAATAAAAAATTCGAATGATTCCAAAAACCACGGTTTTTGGAATAATTCGGATAAGGGATGTCCGGATACCGGATACTCAACCTGTACTATACTATCCCTACACTGGGACTACCCTATCCTTACAATATTACTATGCTGTCCTTACACTATTACTTCACGATTACAGCTGGTGCAAGCATGGGAAAAACACATTTGTCTTTTATTTATTTCCAGGAATTGGTGATCAGGGTAGGTGATCAGCGTAGTATGCGCCCAGCAGTGGGGTAGATCAGCAGGCCACGTGGCCTGCTGATCTACCCCACTGCTGGGCGCATACTACGCTGATTGAACATACATCTGATGTCCCTAGCTCCTTGATAAAGGTCCATATGTTGGACCGAAAGGTCGGAGCATTAAATGGAGACATGCATATCTAAGGATTAAAGCTTAAATTGGATTATTACTCATTTGAATCTTCTGTTGATATCTATTGGAGAGTGTTCAATTTCCCCCACCGATTGATGTGAGGGAACTCGGAATCAGAGTTCTGTGTGTCTTAATTGAACACCCCACGGTTGCTATTGTTGGGTGAGAGTGCAGGTTTTCCCTTTTTTTTTTGTGTATATATATATATATATATATATTTCCTGACTCTGCCTGGTGCTGCCCCTGTGATGACGTAGCCTGTTTTCTGAGATGCTCTTTCAGGACTGCGCTCTGGATCTGCTGCTGACGCTTCCTGGTAACTGCTGAGAGGGAGGAGATGCTGACAGCACTCTGGGGTTTTGTTTGCCTTAAAAGTTCTTAATAATCATTATCACCCTGGTGGAGCATACAACTTCTTTGGCTTCCGAGTTCCTAATAGGTATTCTTGCTGGGCTGAGCTGGTGGCAATTCACTTCCTAGCTCCAGGGACTTCCTTTGTTGGACACCTTTCCAGGATTTTGGTGGGCCTGTTATTCGTACACGGACCTCTGGGGCAGATTCTGACAGCTGCAGTACCTCTCTTCAATGGTGGCCGCCCAGAAAGAAGAAGAAACGTCAGCTACGATGGGAGACTCTGACCGGAGTTGAACTTCTGGAGAATTGATCACCGCTGCTGGAACTGGTCGCTGTCTGCTGAATAGTGTGCGCCGCCCGTTGGTAATCTGACTGAGTGTAACCTCTCCAACGTTTGTGCTGCGGTGTCAGCTATCCTATGTGCAATTACAGCGGTGTTTGTACCGCCAGATCTGGTATGTGATCTTTGCTCTCTGTATCACCAACCTTTTACCCTGTGTTTAATAAAACTTTTAATACAGATTCATGCACTATGAGCGCTTGCTCTCATCATTTTTCTTCTAGATATATATATATATATATATATATATGTGGAAAAAGACCGTCGTTTTGCGCTATTCTCAGCAGCTACTCTATAAGACCTCCCTGTTAGTGGAGGTCAACATTGATAGAAATGTGCACAAGGAATAGATATAGAGAGCGCTAAACAGAAACCTCCACCTTACTGTGATACTCAAAAGTGGGTTCATATTTTTTCGATTTGTAAACAAATTTTATTTAAAAAATGAATGACATAATCAATGTCAGACACTGTAAACATAAAACATGATAAAGATGTGATACAAGAATTTCCAGTGAGTCGAGGACCAACGCGTTTCGCCGATGAGGAAGCCGTTCATCGGCGAAACGCGTTGGGTCTCGACTCACCGGAAATTCTTGTATCACAACTTTATCATGTTTTATGTTTACAGTGTCTGACATTGATTATGTCACAAATCGAAAAAAATTGAACCCACTTTTGAGTATCACAGTAAGGTGGAGGTTTCTGTTTAGCGCTCTCTATCTATTCCTTGTGCACATATATATATATATATATATATATATATATATATATATATATATATATACATACATACAGAAAAGTCCGGTCAATATGCGCAAAAAATCCCTTGTAAGGATAGGAGAACTGTCCATATGCTGGTAGATCATGTAGTGCAGCTGTATTCTGGCGAGAGGTAACACCAACACCTCAAGAAGAAGCACATGTACAAGAAAAAACCAGAGAGCGCACGATGTGATTATAAACGTAAAGAGCACTTTTACTGTAATAATATAGTCACATACATGTAAGGTTTAAAACAGCAGGCATGCAAAGGTATATTAACCCGGAGAAGCAGATCAGGCATCCACACGCTGACACGGATAGCGAGGTAGCAGCTGAGAACTCCAAGCCGGGACCAAAGACAGATCAGACGACGTCACAGCGTCAACACGTCATCCAGGACCGCCCCAACGCGTTTCGTCATTAGATGACTTCGTCAGGAGGCGTATCCCAACATAATCATGGAAGCACTTAAATACCTTCAACTTACTGATTGACAGGAGGTAAAATTTACATTTAAAGTGACCGTGCATAAAAAATAACAAATAGTGTGCAACAAACTGCGATACAATGATACATGAATACATAATGTCATACAATATACAAGAATAATTTGCAGAATACATAAATATATATAAAAAGTACAAAAATATACAAAAATACAAATATATAAAAATACAAAAATACAAAAATCGAAATACACAAAAAAAATACATAAAATCCAGCTAAGGTAAAAACGAAGGATGCCGACACAGAGACCACACGCCAAAGGTCACCATCTACAGACTATAGCAAGGATAAAGGGGTGACAGCCCAACAACAGTATCCCGCCAATCTATAGAAGGTTTACAATGGTTTAATGTAGAAAAGGAACTATGTCAACACCCTCGTTAAGACCGGCTGGGGACATGGTGTTCATAGTAAAAATCCAGTAAGTCTCCCTACGGCTCAATTTATTTAAAACATCACCACCTCTTTCGTCGAGGGTGACATGTTCCAACGCTTTAAAAGAAAAGAAATCAAGATTAGAATTACAACAAGATGCAAAGTGTCTAGGAACACTATGTAAGACAGACTTGTTTCGAATACTCCTAGTATGTTCAAGTATTCTTAACTTAAGTGGGCGCTTCGTCTTCCCAATATATCTCTTGCCACATCGACAGGACAACATGTAGACAACACAAGGTGTCAAACATGTCATTCTGCTCTTAATGACCCAATTCTTAGTACCATCATTGCTAAAAAATTTGTAATGATCTTTGTCAACATATTGGCACATCTTGCATTTATTGCAAGGAAAAAAACCATTGCAATTTTTCAACCAACCGTCATTAACATTAGTAATTTCCTTTACCCTACTGGGAGCCAACATAGATCTTAAAGAGGCAGCTTTCCGAAATACAACCTGGGGTTTAGGGGGTAACAAATCTTTTAAAAGGGGATCTAACAGTAAAATGTCCCAATGTCTACCAAGAATGTCTCTAATGGCAGAACTTTTGGAATTAAATTTTGTTACAAATGGCACAAAATTGTCAGTTCTAATTTCACGATTTTTGTACTGTAGGAGATCATTACGATCTCTATCACGAGCTTTCTTTTGACAATTATTAACCAGTCTGGGAGGATATTTTTTATCGATGAACCGCCTGCTATAAATAGCAGATTGTTCATCGAATTTCTCCAGACTGGCACAGTTCCTCCGAACTCTGACAAATTGGGAATATGGGATGTTGTTAACCCATTTCCCAAAGTGGCAGCTGTTGAAATGAACATAACTGTTACTATCGACCTGTTTAATGAAAGTGGAAGTCTCTATTCTATTAGTAACAGGCCAATCAGAGGAATCTAAAAGCAAATCCAAGAATTCGATTTTGTTTTCATAAATCTTAGAGGTGAAACGGAGGTTATAAGAATTAGTGTTAATATCACAAATAAATTGGTTGGATGTATCCACATCGCCATCCCAGACGATAAGAATATCGTCGATGTATCTATGGAATGATACGATGTTATCGCGATACGTGTGATTAATCTCATTGCTGAGTTCCTCCCATTTCCCAAGATATAGATTCGCCAAACTAGGTGCGTATGGGGTCCCCATCGCGACCCCACACTGTTGAATAAAAAATTCACCCTGGAAAGTAAACACATTGTTATACATCACCACCTTGATGCAATTAATAAAAAATTCTTTATAATCAGACTTGATGTTAACGTCTTTATCAAGGTGGTGATGTATAACAATGTGTTTACTTTCCAGGGTGAATTTTTTATTCAACAGTGTGGGGTCGCGATGGGGACCCCATACGCACCTAGTTTGGCGAATCTATATCTTGGGAAATGGGAGGAACTCAGCAATGAGATTAATCACACGTATCGCGATAACATCGTATCATTCCATAGATACATCGACGATATTCTTATCGTCTGGGATGGCGATGTGGATACATTCAACCAATTTATTTGTGATATTAACACTAATTCTTATAACCTCCGTTTCACCTCTAAGATTCATGAAAACAAAATCGAATTCTTGGATTTGCTTTTAGATTCCTCTGATTGGCCTGTTACTAATAGAATAGAGACTTCCACTTTCATTAAACAGGTCGATAGTAACAGTTATGTTCATTTCAACAGCTGCCACTTTGGGAAATGGGTTAACAACATCCCGTATTCCCAATTTGTCAGAGTTCGGAGGAACTGTGCCAGTCTGGAGAAATTCGATGAACAATCTGCTATTTATAGCAGGCGGTTCATCGATAAAAAATATCCTCCCAGACTGGTTAATAATTGTCAAAAGAAAGCTCGTGATAGAGATCGTAATGATCTCCTACAGTACAAAAATCGTGAAATTAGAACTGACAATTTTGTGCCATTTGTAACAAAATTTAATTCCAAAAGTTCTGCCATTAGAGACATTCTTGGTAGACATTGGGACATTTTACTGTTAGATCCCCTTTTAAAAGATTTGTTACCCCCTAAACCCCAGGTTGTATTTCGGAAAGCTGCCTCTTTAAGATCTATGTTGGCTCCCAGTAGGGTAAAGGAAATTACTAATGTTAATGACGGTTGGTTGAAAAATTGCAATGGTTTTTTTCCTGCAATAAATGCAAGATGTGCCAATATGTTGACAAAGATCATTACAAATTTTTTAGCAATGATGGTACTAAGAATTGGGTCATTAAGAGCAGAATGAAATGTTTGACACCTTGTGTTGTCTACATGTTGTCCTGTCGATGTGGCAAGAGATATATTGGGAAGACGAAGCGCCCACTTAAGTTAAGAATACTTGAACATACTAGGAGTATTCGAAACAAGTCTGTCTTACATAGTGTTCCTAGACACTTTGCATCTTGTTGTAATTCTAATCTTGATTTCTTTTCTTTTAAAGCGTTGGAACATGTCACCCTCGACGAAAGAGGTGGTGATGTTTTAAATAAATTGAGCCGTAGGGAGACTTACTGGATTTTTACTATGAACACCATGTCCCCAGCCGGTCTTAACGAGGGTGTTGACATAGTTCCTTTTCTACATTAAACCATTGTAAACCTTCTATAGATTGGCGGGATACTGTTGTTGGGCTGTCACCCCTTTATCCTTGCTATAGTCTGTAGATGGTGACCTTTGGCGTGTGGTCTCTGTGTCGGCATCCTTCGTTTTTACCTTAGCTGGATTTTATGTATTTTTTTTTTGTGTATTTAGATTTTTGTACTTTTGTATTTTTATATATTTGTATTTTTGTATATTTTTGTACTTTTTATATATATTTATGTATTCTGCAAATTATTCTTGTATATTGTATGACATTATGTATTCATGTATCATTGTATCGCAGTTTGTTGCACACTATTTGTTATTTTTTATGCACGGTCACTTTAAATGTAAATTTTACCTCCTGTCAATCAGTAAGTTGAAGGTATTTAAGTGCTTCCATGATTATGTTGGGATACGCCTCCTGACGAAGTCATCTAATGACGAAACGCGTTGGGGCGGTCCTGGATGACGTGTTGACGCTGTGACGTCGTCTGATCTGTCTTTGGTCCCGGCTTGGAGTTCTCAGCTGCTACTTCGCTATCCGTGTCAGCGTGTGGATGCCTGATCTGCTTCTCCGGGTTAATATACCTTTGCATGCCTGCTGTTTTAAACCTTACATGTATGTGACTATATTATTACAGTAAAAGTGCTCTTTACGTTTATAATCACATCGTGCGCTCTCTGGTTTTTTCTTCTATATATATATATATATATATATATATATATATATATATATATATATATATATATATTGTATATTGTATGTATATGCATATTGGACACATTACCCATATATATATATATATATATATATATATATATATATATATATATATATACAAATCGCACTCACAGTGTGGCTTGGCTGGGCTGGGCAGGGCAGCTGGAAGGCGGCAGGTCGGGCAGAGCAGGACTCGGAGGCAAGTCGGGCAGCCAGATGACACAGGTGCCGGCGCGTGCGGCTGACGCTGCACGCACTGGGGTGGGGTTAGAGTGGAGAGCGGAGAGGCTGCGGCGGAGGGGGGGTAGACGGAGAGGCTGTGGCGGGCGGCAGTGCTGCGGGCGGCGGGAGGAATAGAGCGGAGAGGCTGCGGCGGCTGAAGGAGCCTGGAGGCTTTTCTAGACACCGGATTCCGGGAGAATCCTGGAATCTGGGAAACTGGAAAGGCCTCCGGTATGGTTGCCACCCAAAATGGGAGATTCCCGGAAATCCGGTAGAGGTGGCAACCCTAGCTGCGGGCTCTGCTGGCTGAGCTGACAGGCGACCCAGGCAGCAGTGATCGCTAAACTGGTCCCTACCATCTAATGAGCGGGGCCTGGAAGGTAGCAGTGGCACGGCAGCTCCTGCGGCTCCCAGCACTCAGCTCCAGCGATGTCGCTAAGGTCAGGGGGCTGCTGTTTACCAGGAGCTATTCATGCGCATTACCTAACTGACCCCTCTCTACCTGACCCCCCCCCCCTCGTTCTCTGCCTCACCCCCCTCTCTATATGCCTGACCCCTCTGTCTCTGCCTTAGCCCCCTCTCTGTCTCTCTCTTTGCCTGACACCCCTCTCTCTACCTTACCACCACCTCTCTCTGCCTGAACCCCCTCTTTCACCTCTCTCTCTCTGCCTTAACCTCTTCATTCTTTGCCTCACTCTCCTCTCTATATGCCTGACCTCTCATCCCTCTCTCTGCCTTAGCCCCCTCTCTCTCTCTGCCTGACCCCCATTTTTCTGCCTTACCCCCCTCTGTCTCTGCCTGAACCCTCTCTGCCTGACACCCCTCTCACCCATCTCTGACACCTGTTTCTCTCTTTCTCCATGATTCCCTATCTATCATTCTCTCTTTCTCTCCATTGCTCCCCCTATCTCATCTTCCCTCTCTATAGCTATGTATCTATGCTGGTGTGTGTGTGTGTGGGGGGGCACCAGCTTATTTCTTGCCTCCGGGTGTCACGGATGAACTTACGCCACTGTTGGTGGGTGTTTCCTCACAGTGAGGGGGCGTGCAAGGCCATGCCCCTGTTTTACCGCCGCTGACCCTCTGCCTACAGGGAATAGACGCTGTGGGCCCCCTGGGACGCTGCTGGCCCCGGGCAGGTCGCGGGAATGTCCCAGTTTTTGGGGACATTCCTGCTGCCTGCCCGGGGCCAGCAGTGTAAACGGGACATTGGGAGGTATGGATTTAGGGCCACATCAAACAATATTTGCGGGTGTTTTGGGGGGTTAGCCGCAGTATCCCCCATATGTATGAAAGGCATACTTGTTTCCTAGCATGGCGCCTATTGGGTCCCATCGCATACCTTAACTTAAGGTATGCGATGGGACCCGACCGCCCGATTTCGGGCTTTTGTTGAGATTTCCCGACAAATGTAAAATCGGGTCCATCGCATGCCATTATAATGGCATGCGATGCGACCAACCCGATTTTACATTGTAAGCAATTGTAAGCATAGTAATGTTAAATTCCTATGTAAAATCGGGTCCATTGTATGCCATTATAATGGCATACAATGCGACCAATGCGATGGACCCGATTTTACATAGGAACCAATGTTAAATGGCCCCCATACCCAATTTTTGATTGTATACCCACCCTGATGGGTAATTTGTATGTCAAATGCCCCCCATTGTTAACGCCACCCCACGATGAACGCCAACCCGAAGCGTGGCGAGCGCAGCGAGCCACCAAGCCCGAAGTGTGTCGAGCGCAGTGTGCCCCGCGAGGGGACGCGTAATACCTGTGAAGTAATGCGCGTCCCCTCGCGGGGCGCGCTCCGCTCGCCATGCTTCGAGCTCGGTGGCTCGCTGCGCTCGCCACTGTATATAAAGTCAACTCCACGCCGACGTGGATAGTGGGGGTATGAAAAGGTCAGAGGACGCGTACCGCCGCCCCTCGTGGGCTCGCTGCACTCGCCATGCTTCGGGTTCATGTTGATCGTGGCGTGGCGTTAACAATGGGGGGGCATACAATAAAAAATGGGGTCTGGGGGGCTAAATGTAAAATCAGGTCTCAGGGACCATTTAACATTGGTTCCAATGTAAAAAAACGGGCCGGTCGGGTCAATCGCATTGCATGCAATTTGGTTGCATGCGATGCGATTGGCCCGATTTTTGCAACCCGATTGCATACAATTAAAATCGGTGGTGCCGTGCTAGGAAACAAGTACCAGCGTACTGCAGCAGGAATCTCCGATCCCTCCTGCATTGCTGCTAGCCGCCTCTCCCCCTAGGTTTCTATGGGTGATGCGAATCAGCCTGATCAACATCGGACAGCCCGGCTTTGCATCCCTGGGCTATCACCATTCTAAGCCTATGGGCTGCGGGATTACACTGCTGCCAGGGCAGTGTGTTCAACAGGGTTGGCGGGGGGTGTGTGTCAGCGCGAACCACGCATACACAGACCACCCGGCTTCCGGCTGAGTGCATGCAGGGATGGACTTCTTTTGGAGCCTTGTCACTGCTCTTGTGGAATGATACATCCCAGCGCTAATATCACATTTTACAATGCGATCCTGGGTAGTAACATTCTGCCCAGATTACATTGCAAATGCGATAATTAATAAATGGGCCTCTTAAAAGGCTAAATAAAACAGTTTATGCCTGTTAACCCTTTCAGTGCGAACATCTCAAAATATCCACTAAAAAGGCCAGCGTCACTCACATTTTTTTATTTAAATTTAAAAAAAAAATGTTGTGCAAAAAAAAAAAAATATATATATATATATATATATATATATATATATATTTCTTATATAAGGTAAACATTACAGGTAATTATGATGAATACAAATATTGGCTTCGGCAATTTTTACACCAATTTTGACAAATCGGCTTGTCACTCAAAGAGTTAAATTATTGGTGCTTTAAATCATTTTCCCGTAATCTTTGTTGTATTGTTTCCCTATGCCCTGGTAATGAAAGGTGGAGGGGTTTGGCCTAAACAGAGGTGTGGCCACACACCTTTAAAATAAATAGGTATATATATGACATTTTGGGTGAAAATTAATAAGTTGTGAAATACACTTCACAGGTCATGTTGCTATGGGCAACCAATGAGAATCTACTTCTTATTTATTTACCACCCTCTAGAGATAGTAGACAGGATGTGATTGGTTGCCCATAGCAATATGACCTGTGAAGTGTATTTCACATCTTAGTAAATTTCACCCTTTATGTGCTAGATAGTGTGCGGCACCTAACTGTACACCAGCCAGGGTCAGATCCAGGAAGAAGCCATGATCAGTGTGATAACTAATGCACCTCCCTGCAGGCAGACGAGACTGCTGCGCTCAACAGCAGCCTCCCTAGATCTACTGCAGCCTAGCACACAACAACATTTGCTGGGCTTGAAGGTGCCTATACACGGTACATTGGTGCTGTGCGACATAGATGCCGATTTATGTTTTTGCTGGTGGGTGCTCAAGCCAAAAATATAAAGGAGTGGCTTCATGGGGAAGGGGTGTGGCCACAAAATAATACAAATTTATATTACGGAGCACAGTTGTCTCCAATATTCAAATTACGGCAACAGAGTTCCACATCCATAAATGCCCCGGACAGAATACACTCTTCCCGGCATACGGTTTCCCAGGCGGCAATGTGGTTGCTGCAGCTGCAAATTAGCAAGTTAATATGGCGTCCCAGCAGCAGGACTCGGGGCCGTGGGTGCTGAAAAATTTCTGTGGGTTCTCGGGCCATTGAGCACCCACAGAATTGGCACCTATGCTGTGCGATGCAATGCGCGCTCCAGTGGGCATCCCACCGCACTGCACATAAATTTTGTGCAGCCCGTGCTTTTAGTACTAGATTGCAACATATCTAGTACAAAAAGCATGGCGCTGTAGCACATTGTATGCTTATTTATACTAGATGCTATGCAATCTAGTGCTAACCACGGAGTTTATCGCGCACAGTTGTAGCGGGTGAATGGAGAGAGGGGAGAGGTACAACAACGCCCACTGGATCCCTTCAAGTCACTTGTGCAATACAGTTAAGTGCTCCCCGGCAGTGCGCACAGCAGCCTATCTAGTGATGTATTGAGGGTTTTCCCTTTTCTCTCACATTACCAAATGCAAACAAAAAATATACATAACTTAGGACCAGGCGCTGATATGTTCAACACGTATATTACTTCTCCGCCGTGATTATAACAGAAGTACCATGCGGAGGAAAGACAATCATATGGTGAAGTACAGTTAGGTACAACAAAAAAGATTTTAATTGACACAGAACAGTTTCTGGTAGGTCACATTCAGATCCTCCAGATAAAAACATATAAGTCTAAAATTCCAGTAAAACAATTGTATGATAAAAATCTATATAAGGGAGATTCTTATTGATTCGACAAGTGGGGCAATTACCGGAAGAGTTGGAGCTGATAGCCAGTTCAAATAGCGCATGTGAATCTGTCCCGGGGCAAGTCACAGATATCAGCTCCTCCACGTCTCGGCACCTCACTCCCGAGTCAACCCGACAATGCTCCCAGGCTGACGCGTTTCGACTCCTGCTGGAGTCTTTTTCAAGGTCAAAAACAGGGTCACACCGCACTTAAGAGATGCGGTGTGAAAGGGGTTTTACCTGGCAGACCCGTTTTTGGAAACGTTTCCAAATACAGGGTCAAAGCCAGTTTTGCGGTCTGAAAGCAGCATTACCGGTTAAAGATAACCGGTATTTCAAAACGTTTAAAAAGCAGAGTCCTACATGTTTCAGAGCTGTTTTTTATAGAATAGCTCTGAAACAGTATTTAGTAAAAACAACAGATTACAGACCTGTGATAGGCTGTCCCCTGCATTCTGCCTTGAAACGTGTTCAGGGTATTAAATGGGTTGACTGATGTGAATGGTATTTAAACAGTATTTAAAACGGTAATCTACTGCAATGTGAAGGCTCAGACCCGTTTTAAATACCGTTTAAAAATACCGGTTTTTAAAACGTTTAGGCAGTGTGAAAGTGGTATAAATGTATTTACCTTAATAGGAAAGCATTTTCTTCAGACTACTAAAGCAGGTAAACAGAAAGTATATTTCCTTTTAAATAACCTTTAAGACGTATTCCTAACAGGGATCGTCTGTCAAAATCAATAGTTTAATACATTACTGGGACAATCCATAGCAATCATTTTAAAAGGCACCTAAGTATTACGCACTAGCACTTGTGAGCACTGCCTCCACGTTTGAGGAGATGTACTAAAACAGTATGGACAAGGATGCAGTATATATTTGCATAGCACATTCAAGACCAGGTCGATATTCTCCTTGCTTCTTTCGCTGCCAAATAAATTGGCAAAAAAATCTTAAAAAATGCTCATAAAATGAAATATAGATCTACCCCCACCCGAGTTTACTAAGAATTACAAATGGCTAAGATATAAAGCTTAACATTGTTTTTGTTTCTATAATCACTCCCCATGATGTCCCACCAGTCTCAGTAATCAATAGAGCCTGTATGTAAATGACACACACTTCTTATATACTGTGTTTATGCTGCACCTTCCCCATTGGACCTTATGCAGGTCCGTTTGCAGTGGCCGTTCGTTCGGACCGATGTTTGACGTATGAGCAGCAGCATTTCTATGCATGTGCATAAGCCAGGTGTGTGCGGCGTTGCTGCTTGTCCTGACCTTGGCTTGTTTCTTGACCTTCATACGTTTTTTTTTCTTTTACAATAGCAGTTTACTAACAACTCTTCTCTGAAGCTGCAACTTTAGTGTCCCTGGAACAAAGAGTACACTGCACGAGGGAGTGCATCAGCGCATAAAAATACTGTGGCTGACGAATATACTCTGGACAATCAAGGACAGTGGCATCTGGCAAGAATTGTAACATCCAACTGGCGTAAGAGACTGCAATAGATTATAGCAAAATGTAATGCTGGAGCCACAAGAAATATCAGCATTTAACAGTGCAACCAAATGCGTAACTCTGGGAGGCAATGGAGTCACCAGCCGCTGGGCTCTTGCTCCCAAGGGGGCACCTCTCCTCCTCTGCAAGTTTGAATCAGTTCATTGAAAGCTGATGATATCACTTCTGTGGCTCTGTGGCTGACTCCTCCTCCTAGCAGGACCATATATGCCAGTCTCTTTATTTTAAACATAGTATACATACATCCAAACATGCATACATATATTTATATATGGTGCTATGTGTGTGTGTTAGGGGGGGGGGCAATACTTATCTTGCCTCCGGGCAACTGGGTTGAACTTGCTTGTAAACCTCTAATTGCTTATAATGGTATAAAGAGCACACAAGCTAGACAGTGGAACAATGGCAGAGGGTGTTCTACAGTGACGAATAATGATTTACACATTTCAGATCAGATGGATGTGTTTGGGTTTAGCCAGGGCCGGCGCCACCACTAGGAAGCTTTAGGCAATTGCCTGTGGGCACCGAGTCACCCTCACACCAGCACTCACACCCACAACCTCCAGCCATGAGCAGGTCAACGGCACACTCCCAACTCCCCCCCCCCCCCCCGGGCATAGGAGCAGGACAGCGGTGGTAGCACCTGCCCTTACCCCCCTGGGGCACTGAGATGCCTTGCACCGGCCCTGGGTTTAGCAATTGGCAGGAGAAAGTCTGATGTCAGATTGTACAGTGCCTACAGTAAAGCATAGAGGCAGGGGCGGATATAGGAGTGAGTGCGCCCGTAGGCACAACAATAATGGCCGCCCCCCCCTGCCTAAATGTATTATTTGTATTGATTATTTATAAGCCCTCATTTGAGAGAATAGAATAAGTAGGACAGATTACAGGGACAGTATCTGCATTCCCTATCCATGTACACTCTTTACAAGATGGAATATGGAACAGTACAGTGGATATTGTGCAGTTACTGGTACATTTCAGGCTGACAGCACCAACAGAAGCATCCAAGTGCCGCCCCCAAACATGTGCCACCCCTAGGCACATGCCTCACGTGCCTAATGGGAAATTCGGCACTGCATAGAGGTGCTGATGTTATGCTGAAGGGCTGTGTCAGCTGGTTTGGCATGGGTCCACTAGTTGTAAAGCATGGTTACAATAACTCATATTAATAAATATAGAGATATTTGCAATAACTCTGTGCTCCCAACATTGCGGCAGTTCCATGGAAATTACAAATGTTTTTTTTCACGAGAATAATGCCACAGGTCATGTTTCCAGGATGACACTGGACTGGTGTACAGAAAATTTGAAAAACTCAGAAAGAAAGGCCAGCTTAGAGTCTAGATCTTAACCCCATTGAGAACCTCTGGGACTAATTGGAGCAACAGATGTGTTCTAGGCAAACTTAACCTTCTCCAGTGTCACATTTGGTCATTGTACTTAAGGCGGAATGGCAAAATATGCCACCTGCTGTTGTGTAGGAACTTGTTGACAGTTTGCCAAAAAGAGTGTCTACAGCGCATATGGTTAGTTAGAATACTGACACCGTCATCCTAATTACTGTACCAGCTAGAAGACTGATGTTGGAATGCCGACATTGATGAGGATGCTGATGGGTCAGCGTTAGGCTGAGGGGTAGGGGGTGAAGTTAGAGGTAGGGTTAAGCTGTGGGGATGGGCTGAGGTTAGTGTTCGGCTGCAGGGAGGGAGGGCTAGGCACTTATTCTCTGCATCTGGATGCCGATGACGGTATTCTGACCACCAGCATCCCTGCTGACTGTCATCCGTATGTATTCCACCTGCAGTAATCACTACATGTGGTGGACCTGCACGAGACATCAATAGAATCTTATCGATCTATTTGCTGTCAGTGTCCAATCACTTTTGTCTACATAGCATATATATATATATACAGTGGTCGAAGTGGAAATTTTGAAGTGGGGGTATGGAAATTTTGAAGTGGGGGTATGGAAAAGTAAAGAGTGAATATAGTGCGCACCTTCGGACACCCCCCTGTCCATCAACGTCCCCTGCCAGACTGCCCCGTTGTACAGGGGTATTACAAAAGCACAATATGTGCTGCTGAGTGATCAGAGAGCATCCTGAGGGGGAAAAAAAAACTTTTTTTTTTTATCTTCAGATTAAAGTGGGGGTATGCCATACCCCCGTATACCGCCCCACTTCGACCACTGTATATATATATATATATATATATATATATATATATATGGCGTGGAGAAAAACGCGGCACTCAGAGGTCTTTTTTCAAAGGTGTATTTGGCAAAAGAAGATGACTGACGTTTCGGAGCTCGCGCTCCTTTTTCAAAGTGTACAGGTGAGACAGTGAAGTAGTGTTTCCACTTACCTTAAATAAGGTGTCCTCCGTTCAGATCCGGACTCTGGTTCCCGCCCGCTGGAGACGCCGCGACCCGGAAGTCGGCCATAGCCGGAAGTGACGTGCAGGGAAACGATCTCGCTGCTTGGCTCTGAGACGCAAGCAGTCCGGTCACCATGGTGATCTCCCCAACAATACTTGGTTTGCGTTCCAGCCGGCGGGAAACCTGGAGTATAATCAGAACCAGAGTGACACATTAAGCAGTGCATAATACATTGTAAACAAAACATTAAATACAATTGATACTTGTGTGTCTTTAGACTTGTGTTGTATTCCAGTGGTGTGTATTCAGTAAACAATAATGGTGAAATAAAATACGTGAAATAAACCAAACAAACTGGTGTGATAACAGTGATCTGAAGGTTGTGACTGGAAAAATGACAAGTGAATAATTAGTGGTGATAGAAAATGCTGTGTTATTCTACAGTATTATATTTAAGACGTTGAAAAACGTTAAAAAACAGGATCCCAGTGAAGGACTATATCAGTCAGCTTTACTGTATAGCAGAAGTCTCTTGCGGCTTCTCGCTATATTTGTGTTAAACAGCCCCCCTCTTTTTATGTGGGGCATGTAATGATCCACCTTTACCTGCTGGCAGGCAAGAATAGAAGGACAAGAGGGTTGGTCTAATTAAAGCCTGTGAAATCATGTACTTAATGTTGAAATGTATCATGTACCAAGTCAATGTTCAATTTGAAGGACTGGGAACTAGATGTTTTTTTCAAATGTCCTCCCTATAAAAGGAAAAAGTAAAAAATAAAAAAATGAAAAAATGGCAAAAAGGAAGAAAAAGAAAGAAAAAATACAAGGTTCATCACAGCAGGGTCCCCAGTGGTAACCGCTCATTCAGGCCTTCAGGTTTAGTTGCCCTCAGGCGGAATATCCATCTGGTCTCTGATCTTAGTAACTGTCCTCCTCTGTCTCCTCCTCTAATTGACTCTGGAACGTGGTCTATAGCCATGTGTTTTAGATCACAGAGCCTATGGTTTTGTATTGCAAAATGTTTTGCTACCGGCTGGTCGTTGTCCTTGCCTTCTAAGGCCGCCTTAATGGCCGACCGGTGCATGGCCATTCTTTCTCTCATTGTTCTCACTGCCTTTCCTACATATATCTTATTGCAGGGACATTGGATTACATACACTATGTGCGTTGTTTTGCATGTGAGAACATGTTTGATCACATAGGACTTTTTAGTGATCGGGTGTATGTAAGCTCCTCCTGTCATCATGCTTTCACACGTTGTGCACTTTAGGCACTTGTAGCAGCCATTGGTCTTGGTTAAAAAATGTGTTCTCGGTTGTATATCAGCGAACCCAGTGATGTCACTGTGCACAATGACATCTTTTATGCTCTGCCCCTTGGTATAGCAGAGCATTGGTCTTTTCTTCTTGAGACCATGTAGACTTTTATCCGTCTTAATAATTGGCCACAAGGCCCTGGTCACTCTAGGTAACACTGCGCTGCTGGTATTCAATCTGGTTACAAATGGGATAGTCTCTTCTTGTTTGTTTCTTCTTACATCAGAATTCAACAAAGAATTTCTATCCAGCTGTAATATTTCAACCTTCTGTTGTTGTAATAATGCATTATCGTAACCTCTTTGTGTGAACTTCATGATGAACTCGTCCAGAATATCTGGAAGTAATGCTGGCTCGCTTACGATTCTAGCCGCCCTCAGCATCTGGGATTTTGGTAATGCCTTTTTCAAGGCTATCGGGTGATAACTGTTCGCCTTCAACGTGGTGTTCCTGTCTGTTGGTTTGACGAATAATGTAGTTTTTATTGTGCCTTCTTCAATGTTTACTTTCACATCCAGATAATTTACTGATGTTTGAGAACACTCCATCGTTAATTTTATTGGGGAAGACTGTTCATTGATGTGGGTGATCAGCCTCCTAAGCTCCTCCTCACTCCCCCCCCAGAGCATGAACAAATCGTCAATGTATCTGGTTAGGAGTAGGATTTTGTTACGAGCTAATGGGTTTTCATGGAATAGTTGTTTTTCAGCCGTAAACATGAAGATATTAGCAAAAGATGGGGAGACACAGCTCCCCATTGCGCACCCTGATAGCTGGCGGTAGAACCCCCCATTGAAGAGAAAGTAAATTCTTTTTAATATCAATTTCATTAATTGCATAAATAGAGAGAGATCAAAGGAGGTCATGTTATTTTCAATCAGGAAGTCCCTCATGGTGTTCAATCCCATGTCGTGGGGGATACACGTGTAAAGGCTGGTGACATCCATAGTCACCAGCCACGTGTCTTTGGGAACATTTCTGTGATTAGCCAAAATATTTAAAAACTTAGTAGTGTCCTTCATGTAATTGTTTTGACTTGATATAAGTGGATGTACAATGCTGTCCAAAAACCTCGATACTGGTTCATAAAGAGAGTTGCGGGCACTTATGATGGGGCGGCCTGGGGGACTGGTAAGACTCTTGTGTATCTTTGGTACCGTGAAGAACACGGGTACCCTTGGATGCTCTTGCGTGAGGACTTTTTTCAATTTGTTGGATACTAGTCCTGTTGCATTTGCGTCTTTTAATATCCCATCTAATTCGGCCTTGTATGTATTTGTGGGATTGTTCTGTAGTTTTTTATAGACCGATGTATCAAGCAGCTGACGGTTAATCTCTGTTGTGTAGTCCGTTAGGTTTTGCACAACGACTCCTCCCCCTTTGTCGGCTGTTCTGAACACGACATCCTTGTAATTGCCAAGTTGTCTCAATGCTCGCAACTCACCACCAGTAAGGTTGTTATGGGTGGGATGTGGTGCAGCGGTATATCATTGCACAGAGTCGTCCAATAGCCTTGTGTAAGACATAATAGATGCGTTTTGGGAAGGGGGATCAAAGTCTGAGCTGCTGTTCTTTATTATAAAGTCGCGATGTGGTTCTAAATTCGCCCCCTGTGGTTGGTTCTGAAAGAACTCATTCCTTCTGAGGGCTCTACTAAATCGATACAGTTCAGTTTTCCATCTGAACTCGTCAAAACCAGTGGTGTGCACAAAAGATAGCCCATGTTCCATTACCCTCCATTCTTCCTTGCTGAAATTTTTGGATGAAAGATTGTATACTATTGATTCTGCGCGGTTCTGGCTTTTATTGAGCCGCGCGTGTTGGCCGGCCCTACGGGTGGTCGGCCTCCTGCCCTTTTGGTACCCCCTTTCTTGCTGGTTCCCGCCGCGGGACCTAAAGGGACTCCACTTAGTGGGGCTTCCGGTTCCACCTGGAAATCACTGTCGCTGTTAGACGACTCTTGTTGTTTTCTAGGGGTTGCACTCCTAGTTCTTCTGTATGATCTGTATTTTTGTGGGCGTCCTTGGTTGTTGCCTTGATCATATCCTCCTGCCAGCCATCTGTATACTACGTTGTTGTCATAATCCTCTTTTACAGCAACATATTTATTCTTTTTGAATTTTAGCAATTCTTTCTGGTAGTCTTCTACCTGGTTCTGGAGTCTGGTAAGCCAATCCTGGCTATTGTCTTGAACAAAAAAATCTTTGTAATCATGTTCAAATTTGGCTATGTTTTCTTTTGTTGCCCTCAATTCTTTGCCCGACTCCTCCACGATCAGCAGCATGAGGTCATGACTGCACTTGTTGAGTACCCCCAGCCACTTGCGGCAGAACTCCGGGTTGTGGCGGCCTATAGTAGGCACATTACGTACCCTGAACCCCCTGGGGATCATCCTGTCCCGATGGTAGTCGGATAAGGAGACCCCATGGAGCAGGAAATCCACTTCCCTTTTTCGGAGTTTATACCACTGCTTTTAAAGAGCTTCTAGGCTGGGCTTATCCTCCATGCTTCCCAGGCTTTGTGCAAACAGGACCCTGCAGGTCTCATCCTCAGAGAAGCTATAAAACTCCCTTTTGTCCACCGCAATGCCGCGGTACCCTGGTGTAATAGGATCCTGTGCTGCCATGGATGTGAAAGTAAACATTGAAGAAGGCACAATAAAAACTACATTATTCGTCAAACCAACAGACAGGAACACCACGTTGAAGGCGAACAGTTATCACCCGATAGCCTTGAAAAAGGCATTACCAAAATCCCAGATGCTGAGGGCGGCTAGAATCGTAAGCGAGCCAGCATTACTTCCAGATATTCTGGACGAGTTCATCATGAAGTTCACACAAAGAGGTTACGATAATGCATTATTACAACAACAGAAGGTTGAAATGTTACAGCTGGATAGAAATTCTTTGTTGAATTCTGATGTAAGAAGAAACAAACAAGAAGAGACTATCCCATTTGTAACCAGATTGAATACCAGCAGCGCAGTGTTACCTAGAGCGACCAGGGCCTTGTGGCCAATTATTAAGACGGATAAAAGTCTACATGGTCTCAAGAAGAAAAGACCAATGCTCTGCTATACCAAGGGGCAGAGCATAAAAGATGTCATTGTGCACAGTGACATCACTGGGTTCGCTGATATACAACCGAGAACACATTTTTTAACCAAGACCAATGGCTGCTACAAGTGCCTAAAGTGCACAACGTGTGAAAGCATGATGACAGGAGGAGCTTACATACACCCGATCACTAAAAAGTCCTATGTGATCAAACATGTTCTCACATGCAAAACAACGCACATAGTGTATGTAATCCAATGTCCCTGCAATAAGATATATGTAGGAAAGACAGTGAGAACAATGAGAGAAAGAATGGCCATGCACCGGTCGGCCATTAAGGCGGCCTTAGAAGGCAAGGACAACGACCAGCCGGTAGCAAAACATTTTGCAATACAAAACCATAGGCTCTGTGATCTAAAACACATGGCTATAGACCACGTTCCAGAGTCAATTAGAGGAGGAGACAGAGGAGGACAGTTACTAAGATCAGAGACCAGATGGATATTCCGCCTGAGGGCAACTAAACCTGAAGGCCTGAATGAGCGGTTACCACTGGGGACCCTGCTGTGATGAACCTTGTATTTTTTCTTTCTTTTTCTTCCTTTTTGCCATTTTTTCATTTTTTTATTTTTTACTTTTTCCTTTTATAGGGAGGACATTTGAAAAAAACATCTAGTTCCCAGTCCTTCAAATTGAACATTGACTTGGTACATGATACATTTCAACATTAAGTACATGATTTCACAGGCTTTAATTAGACCAACCCTCTTGTCCTTCTATTCTTGCCTGCCAGCAGGTAAAGGTGGATCATTACATGCCCCACATAAAAAGAGGGGGGCTGTTTAACACAAATATAGCGAGAAGCCGCAAGAGACTTCTGCTATACAGTAAAGCTGACTGATATAGTCCTTCACTGGGATCCTGTTTTTTAACGTTTTTCAACGTCTTAAATATAATACTGTAGAATAACACAGCATTTTCTATCACCACTAATTATTCACTTGTCATTTTTCCAGTCACAACCTTCAGATCACTGTTATCACACCAGTTTGTTTGGTTTATTTCACGTATTTTATTTCACCATTATTGTTTACTGAATACACACCACTGGAATACAACACAAGTCTAAACACACACAAGTATCAATTGTATTTAATGTTTTGTTTACAATGTATTATGCACTGCTTAATGTGTCACTCTGGTTCTGATTATACTCCAGGTTTCCCGCCGGCTGGAACGCAAACCAAGTATTGTTGGGGAGATCACCATGGTGACCGGACTGCTTGCGTCTCAGAGCCAAGCAGCGAGATCGTTTCCCCGCACGTCACTTCCGGCTATGGCCGACTTCCGACTTCCGGGTCGCGGCGTCTCCAGCGGGCGGGAACCAGAGTCCGGATCTGAACGGAGGACACCTTATTTAAGGTAAGTGGAAACACTACTTCACTGTCTCACCTGTACACTTTGAAAAAGGAGCGCGAGCTCCGAAACGTCAGTCATCTTCTTTTGCCAAATACACCTTTGAAAAAAGACCTCTGAGTGCCGCGTTTTTCTCCACGCCATACTGAATCTGTACTGAGGGCACCGGGGCAGCTGCAAAATTGAAGGAGAGTGCCAGGCCGCAACCAAACCTCTATATATATATATATATATATATATATATATATAAATATATATATATATGTCCTGATTCAGCTTTGTTAGCAAAACAAAAATGGGTAAACCATGTTGCACTGTGACTGGGGCAGATGTAATGAGCAGATAGAATAGATTTGGGTGGTTTGTGTTCAAACTAAAATCTAAATAGCAGTGTAAAAATAAAGCTTTCTAATGCTGGTGATACATTAGGACGACCAATATCCCATCCGAATCATCTCACGATTCCTTTTGAACTCCCCGACAGCTCCCGGACTCCCGATTTGGTGTATTTTCACACAGGATGTGCTAACGATGTAACAGGTCTCAACAGATCATATGTGCAGCACATAATACATAGGATCCATCTCACGGCCTGCAGACTCGCACATCAGATCGTAATCTTACCGAAACACCTCACAATGGGGGTTATTCGGGTTAACTCCTTCTGGCAAATTCCTTCTTAAATGGATAAAACCATTCAGCGTTGCTGAATGCCTTGTGCGTGATTAGTGTTGTGCATTCAGCATTGAAATGTCTTTAATGTATGGTCAGCATAACATCTGTGGTCTACATGCAAAAGCAGCCAGTATTTACCCTGCATAGGAACATTATTAATGTATTTTCAGTACTTCCTCATCTTTGCGGCCACAGCCAACGCCAGTTACACTAGCTTTCAGAACAGCACCATCCTTTGATCTCTGTGCTTCGGGCTTGGTTGCTCGCTCCGCTTGACACAACTTTACTAAAGGCAATAGATGGTGGCGTGGACCCAGTGTGGTGTAGGTTATGCTACGTAAGTTCCGTAGTGTAAGCTGTGGCCGCAAAAATGAGGAAGTAGGGTATTTTCTCCCCATACTTAGCAGCATGGTTTGTTCCAGACACAACATTACTTGCTTTTTTTTAGCTTTACTATGGCCCCTAGTGTGGTGTGGGGAGTATTAGTCAGTGTATATAAAATGTTTACACTGTATCTAGAAGAGTATTATTATACAGTGTGGGAGACAGTAGGTGGTATATATATGGCAGCGCCGTGGCGTAACTATAGCACCGCAGCCCCCGCCACCGCGGGGGGGGGGCGCTGTGCATGTGGGGGCGCCGGGGGCTGCGGTGCTATAGTTAAACCCCCCCTCAATCCCCCGCATACTTACCTATCGCGCTGGTCCCGGCGGCTCCGTTCTTCTGCTGAGGACCACCACAAAATGGCCACCCCCATATAGCAGACAGTTCTCTGAAACTGTCTGCTGTATGGGGGCGGCCATTTTCTGGTGGTCCTCAGCAGAAGAACGGAGCCGCCGGGACCAGCGCGATAGGTAAGGCTGTGGGGGATTGAGGGGGGGGGGGGTTTGCATGGGCGGCGGGGTAGGGGTGCTTGGCGGGGCGGCGACGGGGGGGGGGGGGAACCCCCCTAACGGCGGGGGGGCGCCCAAAACGTAGCTACGCCACGAGGCAGCGGTGTAATATGAATGCGCTGTATTTAGAAATGTAGTATACCAAAAATTAACTCTAGAATGTATGTGTGCGTGTACCTGTGGTGGGGAATATAGATTTTAAGCTCCCCTTGGGCAGGCCAGGTACTGAAGCGAATTTTAAAAAATGATCTGTAAAGCGCTGCGGAATATGTGTGCAATGTATAAATAACTGGAAATAATTAATAAATATACAGTGTGGGAGGTTGCAGGTCATGCAGTATAAATAATATGTATGCACACTGTATTTGGAAGTATAGTACACAGTGTGGGAGGTAGCAGGCAGTGTATATAATATAAACTGTATCTGGAAGAGTAATATATACAGTGTGGGAGGTAGCAAGCAGTGCATACAGTATGTATACTGTGTGGAGTAGTAATATAAACTGTGACAGCGGATAAAGTACATTGTGTATCATACTGTGGGCACTATGAGGCGTTGACCAGGTGAATGTCCCCAAAATCCCCCACAGCCGCCCCCCTGCTCGCCCGCGTGCTGCCGCTGCTGTCACCGCCGCCAGCTGCTGCTGCTGCTGCTTCTCTACCTGCGGGGAGGAAAGGTCTTCTGAGTTACGACACCGTCCAATCAATAAGCCCGAGCGCTAGGGACAAGGCGGACCAATGGGATTGCTACCCTGGCAGGAGCCCGCTGCTGGCAGCCAGTAGCGTGCAGGGCAGCGGTGACAGGCACCAATGGCGGGGCACAGGAGGCGGGGAGCGGCGGCCACTTCCTAGGACGCTGCAGTGAGTGAGAGGGGTCGCTGATCCCCGGCGCACCTGATACAGGGAGGAGTTCCCGGTGTGCGGCGGCAGCAGCGGCAGTACCGGCTCGGTTTCCGGCACCAGTGTGGCCCACAGTTGCCCGGCACCCGCGGCAGCCCCATCCCATAGCCGGCGAGGCACGGCGGGCCCTGTGCGCCCCGGCACCCAGCCATGGCCGGCCAGGAAAGACAGGTGCAGACAACAGGTGAGGAGAGGAGAGCGGCAGCGGAGGGCCCAGACCCTGGAGGTGCCATGGCCCTAGGCCCGGGGGTGCCCATTCGGGGCATTCGTATGAAGTTCGCGGTGCTGAGCGGGCTGCTGGAGGTCGGGGAGGTGAGCACCAGAGACCTGGTGGAGACAGTCTTCAACCTGGTGAGTGTGAGATGCGTCCACGTACAGTCACTCTGCGGAGTGTCACCCTGTCACATCACCCTGCAGGTTACCTTACACTAGTTACCATGCTCTGAGCCTCCCCTCATCATGTACTATGACAGGCACATGTGCCAGGGCAGCTGCAACACCACAGCCCACAACAACTTACAGGGGTCATTATCTCTCTCTCTAGTCCCAGGGGTGCATGCACACATTAGGGAACATGTACTAAAGCTGGGTACACTATGCAAATTTTGAAAATGATATTGTGATGCCACCTATACATGGTGTGATGGACAGGTGCAATGCGGGCTCCTGCGCACATTCCACCGCACAGCACATAATAGTATGTGCAACCTGTACTTTATGAATTAGATTGCATCGCAGTTCAAAACGCACGGTGCTTTAGCACATCACATGCGTTTTGTAATAGATGCGATGCATTCTAGTTCAAAACGCACAGAGTTTATCGCTCTGTGTTTGGGTTGCATTAACAATATTATTGTTCATATAGTCTGGGCTAAAGTGTACCCACTATATCATTAATGATGCATGTTCGTCTGAACATGCAGTGAAATATGCCTGAATTGTCATTATCATGGGTCTGGGAGATATCAATCAGTGTGTTTGTGCTAGATCATTCAGCGGTGTCGTTTATTGTGTAGTGTGTACCCAGATAGTCTAATTTTGGTAGAAACCAAGCACCCAAGTTCATACATGATCCTGCTTCACCAAGTTACTGACCACTAGAGAAGAAACCTTTTGCTTAAAATGAAAAATAACTGCCGAATTGGCTGTCATTGGGTATTCACACCTAGGATATGTGTGCAAGCGGAATTGCATAGTATTTAGAGTCGTGCTTATGATTTCAAGGATAGAGCTGGAGTAAGTCTGCACTCATTGGGCCCAATTTAATTCAGTGCAGTTTTAATAGTGCTGGGAAGGATGTCATGGAGATTTCCAGCATGTACCCTTCCTGAGTTACGAGCAGAAATCCAACTAGTGGCCCAATACAGTTTTCTGCCTTTAGCATGGCAAAAACAGCATCACGGCAGGCAATTAAGTTGGAAAATGCTGATTACCATGGCTAAACTCAGTTGCTGTGGCCGAGCAGTGTACTCTGCCCCTATAGATCTACCACTGTTCTTGGAATTGGCCTTTCGTATATGTAAAAGCGAGTGATTTCTGTATAGTAATTTATGGGGTTTTGTGTCGCCCTCTGTAAACTATATAAAATAATTACATATCAATGGGGTTATGCAAACTTTTGTGGAGGTCATAGATCAACAAATCATATCTGTCATTTATGATAAATATATAAAAACTAGTAAGCCCGCTCTAAGCAAAAGCTTCAAAAACTAGTCTGCTACCTTCTGTGTTTTGTGCATGTGTGAGAAAGAGATGTAGTTTCACTCTCTGCCAGCAGATGGCAGTGTTTCTGAGACTTGCGGACACTAGACCTATATATAGGGGTGTGGTATAGGGGTCCGACAGTCGGGATCCCAACAGTCATTATCCCGACTGGCCGGATCCAGACAGCATGGCGAGCGCAACAAAGCCCCCCCCCACAAAGGAAAATAGCAGACGACCGTTGGGAACCCGGCTGTCGGTGTTTTGACAGTCGGGATCCCGACGTTGGGTGAATGCCTGTCGGGACACCCTTATATAGATGATCGGGAATGTCCTGTCTCCAAAATGTGGCTCCCACTCCTGTGATCATAGCAACATATGGCATATGTGGCCGGGGTGGGTAAAGACACACTTTAAAACCTTGTAAGTGGTGGTTGTGATGGCTCACAAACACTACTTGTCTTAATTTTACAAAAGGTTTACTAATAAACTCACACAAGTGGTGTTGGGTGATTTCAAAGTGTATACAGGTGTGTTAACATTATGGTGAATGAGAAATCTGGGCTCTCCGTTTGATATGCATATTCTAGTGTAGTTACAGATAAGCTTTTACAGTTGCCGTGGAGAAAGCCATCAGGTGGTATTGTCCTCTTCCAGAGAGATATTGCCTCAGGGTTAGCTAGCGCTGGGATCAGCAGGTGTATGGCTATGCTTCAATGCGTTTGCTTTAGACCCTTTCTCATGCAGAAAATGTGTAGCGTATGTGTCTGCGCTTTAAAGTAGAGACATACATTGCACTTAAATGAGATTTAAGCTGCTACTGGCAGCTCTGTCATAGCACATGTGCTGCAAATTCATGCAGGAAGAGTGTGCGTCCTTCTGTTAATCTACAGTCATTGAGGTAATATCCTCTGTAGGCCTAGGTCAGATGATTTGTACAGTGTCATGTCATCCAGGAAATGCTTTTGTACCGTGTGTGGGATTGAGCTTCTTTCTCATTGTTAAAACTTCTTTTGTGAATGAAAGGCAGTCCGAAAAGCAGCTGGCACGTTTGCATACCTGTAAACAGCAGATCTGCCACATGAAGGACTAAAATATCGAAATAGCCTTTGAATTAACCTGTGTGTTTTTGTGACCGATGCAAAGTGCCTGTAATATCGTTAGAATGAATTGAGATCTGTGACCATGCTAAGGGAGTTCTGCTTGTTTTAGTGGCTATTAGTGTGAATGAAAACAGCTCAGAGATGCATGTCTGACTTTACAGTACTGGGCAGTGGGTGTAACAGAGGAAATACCATGCTTCCTCTGTTGAGCCATCCACCCTTCCACAAGTATAACTGCAGCACTAGTAGTCTTTTCATGCAGGAATGGGCTCTGAGCGACCATAATTGAAACACACAAGACACATGGGGATGTTCATTCAGTTCTGATTGTTTGCCTAGTTGACAAATCAGCACTTTTATTCGTCTTTTTTTTTTTGGGGGGGGGGGGGGGGGTTTCGCTTCATTGCTGGCAAAATTGTTATATTTTTTACGTCATTTTGATGCATTTTTCACCCATTACTTTTTGTTCTGGTGAGAAATGACTTCAATAATGGCCGCAGTTGAATAGTTGGGGGTGAGATTAGTTCCGTTTTTTTTAACCTAATTGAATATCCTCCATAGCATTACTTACTTCATTGACATGCAAAATACATCACATTAATATATGTACTTTTTTTTTTTTCAACTGAAGCCATTTGGTGTATGATAAATAATGTTAACAATACATGAATTGTGTGTGTAAGTTCAGTGAGAGAAATAAGTGTCTGGTAATTGTTCAATCTCGTGCAACCTATAATTTTCACCATGAATGGGAAGATCAGATAAATTTTGATGCATACGTAAAGGTCGTCCCTTATAGTTGTCCAACTTGTTTTGCAAAGTCTATGTACAAATCCAGGAAATAGTCGGTTTGCAGCATTTGTCACTATGGCATGTGTCTTCATCTACCTTTTTTTTAAACAGAATAATTAGGCCTTAGGAAAACTTGTGTCTTCACATGAGACCTAGGATCAGTTACAATGCCTTCTCTAAACAAGAGCTTTGCTCTTTCTATGTCCAGTGCGTGGTTTAAGGTTTCACTGTGGGGGTTCTGCCTCACAGAAACCTATGTTAATAATGTATCATACCCGCAGCACTAAAATATATATTTTTGTCTTATATTAGATTGTTATAGAGCTATTCTAAACAGATCCTAGCCTATATTGCGTATGAGTTCTCTGCATGTCTTGAAACAATTATATTTTTTTCTTCTTTCATGTTAATTTTGTTAGTTTTATGTTAGACAATGAACTACAGGTGGGGTGATAATTAATTGTGAATGCTGCACCCGGAGTTGATAGTTGGTCCAAAACCCATTGTATCGTCTTTTAAGATATAGCCTACGCTGCGCACACATATCTTTTTTGGTATCATTTAGAAACTGCAGCCTGATCTCTGGCAACCGTTCCCACAGTGGTGGTTTAGGACTAACTAGAATCCCGCGCCTCTTATCAGGTCAGGTCTCCGGTAATGGCCAGTGTCCACAGTACGTAGCGTTGAAGGTGTTACCGGTCACCAGCATGAAAGCCTTGTGATGGTGGAGAAAAGCCAGTGGAGGTGAAGTTATGTTTGGGGTGCTAAGGGTTTCTCTTTCTTGGCTGCAGCTAACCACTCGCTGAATTAGCGAGCATTTGGTAGGTAGCATTCTTAGCTAGTCTATTAATTATCGTTCTATCCTTTCATAATCCATGCACTCGCTAATTACTGGTAGCATGTGATTGGGGGGGGAGGATCCGGATGATAGGTCCACATAGACAAAATGTCGACATAATGGTTAACACATGGAAAGCTGGACATGAGTTATTATTATCACAATTGTAGTCAATGTGAAGGCTAAAGTGTGCTGGGGGAATCATCTAGCCCGAAGCATGGCGAGGGTACTCGGTACAGGTCAAAACAACTATTTCTGGCAAATATCTGAAAAAAAGTGAATTTAAATATTGAGATCAGTTTATTTAATTTTTTACTAATCGTGGCTTCTCTATCCAGTATGTTACAATTATCACGGGTGTTCATTAGGAATCGCCACAAAATTTTGACCCACAAGGTATCTTTTTCTCCCAGATCCAAACCAAATTACTTTGCATACATTTTGCGTTATGGCAAAAATGGATGATTTTCAAACGGCATTTAAAAATTGGATGTCCCAATTTTTATAGGTGCTTAACAAAAGTAAATACAGGTTGAGTATTTTTTATCCAAATTATTCCAAAAACCATAGTGTCCAGAATGTACTTCCTTTTTTTTTTAAACGCACTACTGGGGCATGGTATGTAACTGTTAATAAATGTGCAAGAACATGATTGCTTGATATTCAAATTCAGTGTCTGAGATATTCTGTTTTAAATCATGATCATGAAGTTGACTTGATTATTGTTGTACCGCATACATGATGAACACAAGAAACCATTACATAACTTGAATCCATAGATGGGATGTAATGCCACCCAAGTTTGGCAGCAGTGTGGGATTCTGGCTGAACTTGGACTTTTCTTTTGAAAGGGGTAATAATTTACAAGGCAAAAACTATATGCACAGTGTTAAAGCAGCGCTCTCAATAGAATGCACAGCCAAGTGAATCAATTAATAAAAATCAATTTGAATACATATTTGATACAGGAATTAATAATTCAAATATGTGCAATTTAGTGGTAGGACCTGTTATTGTAGTATAATCTGCACTGGTCTAGAGCAGCAGTCCCAATCGAATGGAGTCCCAGTATTGAGCAACTCACGAGTGGCACAACTAGTATCTCCCGCTTTTTAGGGCCTCAGACATCCAGTTGGTGGGACCAGGCAGTCAGTTGAATAAGCAGGTGCAGTAGTATACAATCCAAAGATGTGGAGAGGTGTAGATCAAGGTCCAATTAGTTACACAGTTCAAAAGGTATCGCAGTCCAGGATAATTCCAACGCATTTAGCTGGTCAGATTGCCAGCTTTATCAGACATCCAGCCTGGTCCCACCAACTGGCTATCTGAGGCCCTAAAGATCGGGAGATACTAGTCGTGCCACTCGTGAGGTTTAAGAGTGGTCCAAACATTCACCTTAAGGGGTGTGTACATGCTTAGTTTTTGACAGTTTTTCGCTTCGATTTTGCTTATAGAAGCAAAATCAAATTGAAATCAACTGGTTTTTAAGACATTTTCGATCCGCATTCAATTTGATGCGCACTCCCATTTTCTCTATATCGAAAATAAAAATAGACTGTGCAGGCAAGTAAATATTGCATTCTATTCATTAAATAAATTTGTACACTGTACCTTGAATCTAAATCGAATTTGATATCGAAAGCAAAAGTGCAGATTGAATGTGAAAGCAAATGCCAAATCGAAAGGGGGTGGAATAGGGGAAATTGAAAGTAAATCTATACATGTTTATACACCTTTTAGGACCGATACCTCCAGTGACACCCCGGAACTTGCTCAATATTTGTACTCTATTTGGTTGGGACTGCTGCTCTGGATCAGTGCAGGTTATAGTACAATACCAGGTCCTACCACTAAATTGCACATGTTCTTGTTATATTTTAATTATTAATTTCTGTATCAATTATGTATTCAATTTTTATTTTTTTATTAATTGATTCACTTGGTAGTGCATTTCATTGAGAGCACTTCTTTAACACTGTATTTTGTTTGTATTCATAAAGGGACTGACCATCCCCCATTAAGGCAGCAGCTCTAATGGAGCGCACATGCACCGATCCCGGCGTGCGTTGTGGGCTTAACTAGCACACATAGCATCGCATCGTATGCCTTGTGCATACGATGTGCATGCGATGCTATGCTAGAAAAAGCTAGTACAAAAAGTATGTGCAGCACATACTTTTTGTACTGTACGATGAGGTGCCGCGGGAGCGCGCACCCCATCGTACCCCATCGTACAGCATCGTACCGCCGGCAACGGTGCGTGTGTGGGCTCCTTTAGAAAGCAACTCTTGAAAAAAGCACTCTATTAACTTTGGTTAATTTTTCTACAAGGCAAAAAACTATACCTTGCAACGGATTAACCCTTAAAAAAAAAATATGTCCAAAGTTGAGTTCCTTACGACTTTCATGTTGTTGTAGTGTTGCTGCAAGAGATACGCATTCTGTGTGTTTGTAAAACTCACAAAAACGTAATGTTATTGGTTGCTGCTTCACCACTAAAGATGGACTACAAAGACCTAAAAGCCCATATACACTGGGAGACTTTCAGCTGAAAGTCGCTCAAAACAGCAGGCTTGAGCGGCTTTCAGCTCAAAGCCATCCAGTGTGTATGGCCCGGGGATGAACGCTGCTGCAGCAGATGAGCGGCTTTCAGGACAGCTTTGCATAGCGCTGCACTATGCAAAGCCGCCCTCCCCCTCCGTCGGCGCCGGGCCGGGGGAAAGCCGCTCAGTGTGTATGTACTGAGCGGCTTTCCCCGCAGCGATGAACGCTATCATCGCTGTCCATACACGCTGGGCACAGTCTCCCAATGTGTATGGACCTTAACTGAAATCCTTGCCTGTCTCAAAAAGGTGTATGCTTCATTGATGTGACAAATGCCCAGGTCTGGAAGAACTTTAAAAATAGTTTAAAAACTTTTTCAGAATAGGGACCTGAATGATGACACAATTGTTTATGGGCCTGATTTGGACCTACTCACTCATCTGCAGATGACTGCGAGTCGATAGCCACAGCACAGACAGCATGAAAACCCACCTAGTGCAAGTCTGTGAGTAAATTGCATAAACTTCGCTATTCACTGTAAACCCTTATGCAATTCACTCAGATGAAATGATTTCCCCATTCTGTGCAAATGTGAGAAACTGACTCTTCCACAGCTCTGCGACAGTTTCAGGCTGATCCTGGCCAGCGCTAATGTCACATACCCTGCCTGAAAATGCCTGGGCAAGCCTGCGTTTTTCCTGACATTCCCACAGAGGCAGGTTACCGCCCACAAATGTTGGCTTCCTGTCGGTTGAATTGCGAGGGGATTGTAACTCTATCCAAACGCTATTTATTCTCTTGCTATTTTGGTTTGTGCGTGCGTATGTATGCGGGTTGTTCAATAATGGATAGATTTGTGAATTAGCACAACAGTGATCGACTATGAATCAGGCCCTAGAAGCAGTGAGTCCAAGTCTCAAGGATGACTTCAAAATTCGAGCAGAATTAAAAAATACATTTTTATGGTGAGAGTCTGTGTGAGATGACATTGGAGGGACCGTTAAATGGGATACGGTCATTAGCTTGACCTGGGGAATGTCGACAGTCAAAAGGTCGACTTGGGGTTTTTCACTTTTTGTTTGAGCCAACAGGTGGTATTTCATGCCCTGCTATCCACTAGGGCGTGGTAGGAGAATAAAATAGTGTCCAGTCGAATGTCGACATTCGGGACAAAAAAGTGAAAAATCCCATGTCGACGTAATGACCATGTTGACCTAGTGGTGTTGACCTAATGCTTGCCGACCAATTTGCTGTCTGTCCAATTATCCATACTATGTTAAGGGGCAGATTTATTAAGCTTGGTGAAGTGACAAAGTGTCTGTCTGGTTTTTATCACCGGCCAATCAGCTACTAACTGTGAAGTTACAGGCTTGGTTTGAACTATGACAGGTAGGAGCTGATTGGCCGGTGATAAAAACCAGACACTTTATCACTTCACCGAGCTTAATAAATCTACCCCTTAATGTCTAGCCACCCGCGTCAGTCTGTAAGCATTGGAAACCCATTGCATCTCGACACCTTTGGACCTGTATAGCTGGGCAAATGAAAATGTACATGGCATTAAGCTTTTATTTGTGTCACAAAATGAAATACAAGACTGCAAAACAAATCTGCATAGCCATCTAGAAACAGCAGACTGTAGCGGGTACACATACTCATCACAGATTTCGGCCTATTAGTAACGATAAGGGACACATATCTATTGTCCTCAGACAGCATGAAAGGCTGCAGGAACCAGAGTTGGTGTCACTATGACCAAAGTGTCAAGAAGTGATTTGCAACTTGGAACATACATAGAGCAGCAGTGGACGACAAAATCTGGCACATTGAGTATAGTATTCAATGTAGAGAGGATGAAAAAAGATGTTCATGTACACTTCATGAAACTAAGTCAATCAACATATTCATTGTCCTGCCCTTCAATAGGTAAGCATTGTGTGTGTTTTGTTTATATGGTACTTGTGTATTATCACGGCGCCCATCGCATCGCATGCCTTATGGTCTGCGATGCGCAGACCATAAGGCATGCGATGCGATGTTCCACAATGCCCCCCCCGATGTCATACAATTTTAAAATTGTATGGCGTTGTATATGGCATACAATGCAATGTGATGCAATTATAAATTGTATAAGCACCCTAATGGGGGCTTACAATGTTAAATGGACCCCCACGCCACCCCCACTATGAACGTGAACCCGAAGCGTGGCGAGCGGCAGCGATATGCGTCCTCCGACCTTTTCATACCCCCGCTATCCACATCGCGCTTCTTTGACAGCTCTAACTTTGCAGGTAATTAATATATATATACATTTTTTAATGCGTGATTTTGATTTTGGTCGACCCATTCACAGATGATTCATAGGAGTAGTATAGAAGTATAGAGAATTCACTAATCATATAAAACAACAAGCAGAAAAAACACATGTACTTCAACATGCAAACACAGCCGTTCTCATAACGATAACAGCATTTGATGCATGTGCTGTGTATAGTGGAGGAACATTGAATAGGGTGTGTGTCAAATCGATTAAAAAAAAGGGTCCAAAGAGCTCGGCTACTCGAGATCATATAATCTCGACAGGCGAGCAAAACGAAATGAAAAAAAAAAAAAAACCTGAGCGCGGAAAAAAACCCAAGGATTGAATATCCGAGATGCAAAAAAACCCTAAATTCTCAGGTGAACTCCATGAAACGCTCGACAGACATTGAATACCCCCCTAAGCCTTTAAGTGAAAAAAGACAGCAGCTGATTAATTGGTACTTTATCATTCTTCGTTTTATCACTTTTGAAGCTTTGTACATCCATCCCTATGTCTGAAATGGGATTAACCCCTGAATTTCCCTGGTCTCCAGTTTGTAAAAAGTGATGATGCCAGCAAAAACCTACATCTGAACAGGGAAATCCCCCAATAGTCTAGTTGTAAAAGTGGTCAACTAGTCATTCCACACCCCCCCCATATGAAACCAATCAACAGGTGCACACAACACTGCTTTTTTGCTGAGCTGGCTTACAAATCTGGCAGCTATGTAGTGAGAGGTTTATGAATTTGCATGTATGGAATTTTATATAGCTCTAGTGTAAATTGTAAAGGAATTAAAAATCATCTGAGACTTAACAGTATCTAAGCTCCAGTTATTGTGTAGGTGGCATTGGACTCTGGGGACTATAAGGTGAATATTATACTATACATATGTGGTATGCCAAGTGGCATATTGTAATTTTTTTTTTATAGTTTTAAGAGGATAATTCTGCAATAGCGCACACTCTGTTAACCATCAAAGAGCGATTTGCTTTCTTCAGTTAGTAATGATTTTAACTGATCATAGCCAATATCTGAAAGGAAGTCTAAACTGTGTTCATATGGTGTGATTTTTTATTAGATAGTCAAAAGTGCCTAGAAACTTAGCCAAAATTGCGGGGTGCGATAGCGATGCTTGGCAACGCTATTGCTAGATGATCTGTGTAGGAATAAACAATAGATTAATGCGTTCTCCCGGGTTATCACCACCTTTCTCGTCTGTTCACAAAGTCAAATTTTGCCTTGGGTGGGGTATTCAATCTTGATTCTGACTGTTGGAACATTGGCCGTCTAAGACATTGATTCAACAATTGGAACCAATTCTTATGACTGTCAGAACGGCTGTGGTTTCCTAAAACGGCCACAGATTTGACAATCCAGCAGCCTTTTATGAAAATGCAGATTCTACTTTTTTTAAAAAGTGGAATCTGCATAAGCTAGTTCCGGACAAAATCGGATGGGATTGAATGGTGACTTTCGGAAATTTCAGAGAGGATTGAATACATACCCTATATATATATATGGTTTATGACTAAATGCATATAGTTTAGTGTATACGAAAGATAGTTATATTTCTCATAAAACAAGATGGTCCGTGATAAAGCAAACTTCTATCTTTATCATTTGAAACTTTCTTTGTATATGCACTATATCGTTCATTCCATCGCTCCCGGGAGTTTGAGGGAAATTGCTAACAATACCATTTGCTGCTTTTATTGCATAGTATGTGTGTGTGTGTGTGTGTGTGTACAAGGCTTAAAACTGTGAGAATGGATTAAGGGGCTCATACAATCAGTCTGGAGTTTCCGATAGCCAATTTGGCAAAATCAAAATTGTTTGAAAATCATGATTCCAATAATTTTTGGGTCGGAAATTGAGGATTGGATTCTAGCGATTTTGTCAGACATGATTAGTCTTAGCAAATAAATTGTTGCTGTATGTTCCCCTTAACTGTGGCAGGGTTTACTCACCAGAGGCCCAGGCTTTGTTATGGTTTGGTATGCAGGCCATACTTGGGGTCCTCCAATTAGGATAAGGTATCGCATGCCTATAACATCAAAGGTATTCCAGAGGAGAGGAGCAGAGATTCTGAACCGAGATACTGATTCTGGAGGTGCCGGACTTTAGTGTGAGTCTCCCCGTTTTTTGGTACTGCACCTCAGAAACTCTGAGGCTACTTCATTTAGCCCTTGTTGTGACTAGTCTCTTACCTTATCTAGAGATATAGACAGATATGCATGGTAACACCTATCCTCTTCACCATTTGCTGCTAATTGTATCGTCTATCCTTTAAGATAATCCCAATCATTGTTTACATTTGTGGGAAACCTGGAATATCCTAATAGGGTGGTGTACACAGGGTTCGGTTTAGTCTATTTTTCTATTTGCTTTTGCTTGTATAGGCAAAATCGATATCTAGCAGTTTTTTCAGTCACATTCAATGCTGATTCGATACAGATGTGCGCTCCCGTTTAGTTTATATTGAACTCCCGTTTTTTTTCTTGCCATGATATTTGATTCTGGTTGATCGGGATCTAATCACAAGGCAATCACATTGTGTGGACACCCCTTAACTCTGCTCAGTACTGAGAGGTTTACTGGCTTTTAGGACAGATGTTGTGTTTCCTTAGATCTTGTTACACCTTCATATTCTCAGTGGCAGTATGTTGTTGTTGTTGTTGTTGTTGTTACAAAGTGCTAAAAACAAGGATTCATAGTGAAAATTTTATTCTGTGTAGAAAAATCAAAGAATTTAGCGATCTAGCATTTTCTCAACTTTAAATGTTGGTCTAGTGATACTTCTAGGATCAGAGCTGGGTGCTGGGGTATAGGGGCAGCATGAGTAGGGGGGTGGTGGTGGATGAGTTGGGCCTGACTAGGTCAGTGTGGGGGGGCTTTCCGGGATTTACTAAGCTATTGCAGGGGACGGGCCTGGTGTCTACAGTGGCGCTGTGCTTTCATCAAGTCCATTGGTGGGGTCGGGCGGCAAGTTGTTCTAGCATGGCGCTGCTAGAGGGGCACGGTGCATTTTGCCCTTTAAAATTGGGCAGAGTGTCGCGTCTATAGCCTAGAGTGAACATTATGGACTGAAGTTGCTTTTTTTTTTTTTAATGAAACTTCTATGTCTAAATTACAATGAAAATTATTATTTTTTTAAGTGTATTTTGTCTTTTTGTACATTTGAAATTCACTGGTTAAATATAAGCTTTTCTAAAGAAGACATGATTTAAGAGTTCAAAGAATACATCACTTCTGTGACCCAATTTCCTTCACCCATTTCTGTTATCTCATAATAATGTGAGAATCTGTCGTTCTCATGGTGAAGTAGTCTAGCACCATCTGTAGTGCCATATGCAAGGCAAATAACATGTTAGAGGAAATTGATAAAAGCGGCATTATGCGGAAGGCAGGTTAAAGGAAAACTAGGATGCACAATTTGTATGTAGTTATAGTAAATACTCGCTTACATACAGATGTTTCTTTTTCTGAATCTTTGATTTGCTATCCCTCCAACATACTACATTGTCCTAAATGTGATTTTAGACCAAATAATTGTGTTAATTAACAGTATGTACAACGATGTGTGCACTATTTTTAAGACTGAATCTGGCTGCAGTGTTGTGCCACAGCTCCTTGATTCTTTTGATTACATTTGCTTTACTGGGAAATTCATTTTGTGTAGTAAACACTGCTTAGAGATGCCCCCCTACCTCTTAAGGTGCATACACATGGATAGAATTGGGAAAAATTCCAATATCGTTACACATTTCATCAGACCTCCTGGACAAACTATTTGGTGTGAAATAGTGAACAATTGTACAAACTATTACACAGTAATGATCGATCTTTAACAATTAAGGCCCATGCACACTGGGCGACTTTGAGCTGAAAGCTGCTCAAAACAGCATGTTCAGTTTAAAGCCGCCCAGTGTGTATGGCCTGGCGATGAGCAATGAGTGCTGCTGCGTGCTCCCGCATCATTGCTGGGAAAGCCGCTCATCTGCTGATATAACCAGCAGATGAGCGGTTTTGAGGATGGCTTTGCATAGACCTGCGCAATGCAAAGCCGTCCAACAATTCCTCTGCGTAAGGCTTGGTTTATACCTGCTTTTGATTGCTGAACTGCACTGCTCTGATTTAGCTTGTTAACAAAGTGTGTTGAGTTGCATTTTTTTGAGCTTTGGATCATCATGGATTTCTATCGGTACCAACGTTTGCTGGTGTACGTTTATATTAAGTTGAAACGTGATGGGGAACAGGGAAGAAGGAAAAGGTTGATGACATCCTGTTGGACCAAGGAGTGGCTTATGAGGAGAGACACTTGCTCCCATATGGCACTCCTGATAGAGATTCAGGACGCCAAACCCCACTGACTACTGCAATTTCACCACGTGAAAGAGCAGACAGAAGTTGGGTGGTATGGGACACATTGGTGGACGATGAAAAATAAATTTCTCTACCCTCCAATGGGATACTGGGCTTCACTACTATGGGGATTGAGACCTCCGCAGGAGAGACAGGCACATAAAAGAACTTTCAGTGTGGGTGCACTGGCTCCTCCCCTCAATCTCCCTCCACTAGTCAGTTAATGCAAAAACTGTGCCGAAGGAGAGCATGTGAGGAGTATGTGATAATGTATTGTGGTGAGATTCATCCAGCACACCCAACCGAACAACAACATATAAAAGGAGGTGAATCCTAACAACATAAGAGGACACCTGTAAACTAGAAACAAGTCTATAGACATATCTATCCTATAGAAACCAAGGCAATAATAAAAATGTGCCTCAGGAGAGGCAGTGCTTCTGGATGCTCCAGAGTTTTTCTACATTTATTTTCAAAGTTTGTTATTTTGGGGCGCTGTGGTGACCACACAGCTGTCCTGCTTCGTGGGTGTCAGGGATAGGGTCAGTCCCCGACCTCTTCAGGTGCAGAGCTGACCCTGCTACAGGACAATTCGGTCCTGCGTGGGACTTGTCACCGCACAGCATTGCGCCGTGGCGAGCAAGTCCCCTAGCCGCCGCACACCCCTGACAGGTGTGAAGACTTCAGTGGTGAGTACAGGCTGGGGGTCCCACAAGGGGTCCCCGCAGCCATTTCTGGTGCGGCAAGACGACGGCTAGTAATGGCGGCTCTCCAGCAGGGACTGCGTGAACACCGCGTCTGGTAACTGGCATAGGGGTGCTGCCGCTGGACCACCAGGGACACCCCTCAGGTTATAATATATATATATATATATTTTACACCTTTATTAATGTCAGTATAAATATATAGAAGCGCCAGCTCCGTGTACAGGGGGCGGGGCTTCACTCAGAGCGGGACCAAGCTCTGCTGGGCGCGCGCTGTCACTTCCTGCTTCTTCACACGCTGCCAAACTCCATTACAGAGGGCTCCTCACTGGCGTGGTGGATCCGGGTACTTGCAGCACGGCAGAGACAGCAGGTTTTATAGCGATTTAGCGCTGCTGCGCTATCTGGCTTATTCAGACACTGTGTTTTTCATATCACTGTGTTTAGCGTTACCAGCTCACCCAGATCTGTGAGTTCAGGTTAAGGGTGCACTTGGCTCCCCTATTGCTCTGTTTTTTCCCCACTGATTAGTTACAGAACACCGCATAAAACAAGCACATAGTCTGTTTTTCACATCCAGCGGTGCGGTGTGTGCACGTGTGTGACTGCGTGGGGGTTGTGTTGTATTGCAGACATTGTAGTACTGTCTCATCATGGTGAAAAAGTTCACTTGTATGGTGTGTAGCACCAAGTTTGTGCCAAAATCAGTCTCAGGTTACTTGTGAGGCTTGTATGTCACCACAGCCCAGTAGTGCTGACACTCAGATCAGTGGGGTGCCCCCACAGCTTGTGGGGCCGTCTCAGGCTGACGAGCAGGAGCCTGTTTGGGCCTCCAACATAAAGACCCTGTTGGATTCTGTGGCTTCACAGCTTTCCAATAACACTCAGCAAACGCAGAGGGTTCAGAGAGAATTGTCCATGTTAGCTGCCAGGGTGGATATTCTTCATACTCTTAGTGTACCTCCTCCCGCACAGCCTCAAAAAAGGCCGGCTGCTGCGATGGCCCCTGATTCAGACGATGATGATGAGGACATACTAGAGGAGGGTGAGGAGCAGGTTCTGCAAGAACCAGTCCCTGAAGCAGCAGTGCATGGGCCTGAACCGCTTATCAGGGCCATCAGGGATGTTTTAGATCTCCCAGTGGAGGCATCCGCAGAAGGAGATCCCTTCTTCATGACTCAGAGGAAACAGCCAGTGTACTTCCCTGAGCAGGCGGAGTTAGAGACTGTTTTCAGGGCTGCTTGGCAAAACCCTGATAAAAGGTTTACTCTTTCAAAGAGGTTCACAAATACTTATCCTTTTGAACCTTTGGTCAGGAAAAAGTGGGAGGAGCCACCGGTAGTGGACTCATCTGTCTCCCGCCTTTCTAAGAAGGTGTTGCTACCAGTCCCAGGTGTATCCACCCTTAAAGACGGGGCGGACAGGAGGCTGGAAGCTACCCTCAAGTCCATATATACGGCTAGTGGGGCATCCCAGCACCCAGTTTTAGCCAGCTGCTGGATGGCTAAGGCCATTCATACCTGGTCAACCCAGATTCAGGAAGGGTTGTTGGGTGACATGACTGTGGCCCAGATAGGCGACAGCCTGAGGCACATTCAGGATACCGCAAAGATCCTGTGCGAGGCGCAAAAGGAATTGGGCGCAATAAACGCGCGCAATTCAGCCATGGCGGTTTCAGCCAGACGGGCCTTGTGGCTACGTCAGTGGTCTGCTGATGTAGATTCAAAGAAGAGTGTGGAGGGTATTCCCTTTACAGGAGAATGGCTTTTTGGGAGTGAATTAGACAGTTGGATTTCCAAGGCCACGGCAGGAAAATCCACCTTCCTCCCATCAGCTCCCACGGTGGCAAAGCGTACCTTCACAGGTACTTCCCAGCAGTCCTTTCGTGGGAACAGGTTTCGCCCCAAGGCTAGGGGCGCCTCCAATGCCAACAGAGGCACAAGAGGCAAGTTTAGGAAGCCTAACTCCTCCAGCACCCAGGACCGTCCAAATGCCGCAGCTTCCTCTAAGCCTGCAGCATGACGGGGTTTTCCCGCCACGAGACTCTCGCGGTGGGAGCGCGATTGTTGCATTTCAGTCATGTGTGGGACGCCTCGGGTCTGGATTCCTGGGCCAGGGGTCTCATTTCACTAGGTTACAGGCTGGAATTCGACAAGCCCCCTCCCAGAAGATACTTCAGGTCGGCCCTTCCAGCATCACAGGAGGACCAGGTTCGCCTCCAGGGGGCCATTACCAGGCTGCTTCAGTCTCAGGTAATTGTACCGGTCCCAAGCACGGAGCGGGGCCAGGGATATTATTCCAACCTATTCCTGGTACCGAAGCCAGACGGCTCAGTAAGGCCCATCCTGAATTTGAAATCACTGAATCCCTTCCTGCGTGTGTTCAAGTTCAGGATGGAGTCCTTGCGCTCAGTGATCGCCAGCCTAGAGAGAGGGGAGTTCTTGGCCTCCATAGACGTCAAGGATGCCTATTTACACATCCCTATCTGGCCCCCACACCAAATCTATCTCAGATTTGCCCTGGGGAACGACCATTACCAATTCCGGGCCTTCCCTTTCGGCCTGTCGACTGCCCCGAGGGTTTTTACAAAGGTAATGGCGGAGATGATGTCACTACTCAGACTCCAAAGGGTGAATGTCGTGCCATACCTGGACGACCTGCTAATAAAGGCAGGGTCGGCAGAGGCTTTGAGGAGTGCTCTCAATCTGTCCATTCGAGTCCTAAGCGACCACGGGTGGATTCTGAACATGTCCAAATCATCGCTGGTTCCGACCCAGAGGATGGTTTTCTTGGGCATGATACTGGATACATCGGAACAAAGAGTCTTTCTGCCAATGGAAAAGGTCAGTGCACTTCAGCAGCTGGTCAGGGAGGTTCTAGAGTCTCCTCTGGTACAGATCCATCTTTGCCTCCGACTTCTAGGCAAGATGGTGGCTTCATTCGAAGCAATACAATTTGGCCGTTTCCATTCCAGGATCTTTCAATTGGACATTCTGACAAAATGGTCCGGCTCCCCCCTGCAGATGCGCAGAAGGATTGGACTTGCACCAAGAACCAGGATCTCGCTACAGTGGTGGCTAGATTCATCCAATCTGTTAGCAGGCAGACGGTTCCAGATCCAGGACTGGATTCTGGTAACCACGGACGCCAGCCTGAGGGGCTGGGGGGCGGTAACACAGGGAGTCCGCCTCCAGGGTCGATGGTCTCCACTGGAGTCAGGCCTGCACATCAACAAGCTGGAGTTGCGGGCGGTCTATTATGCCCTGTTACAGGCAGCTCCATTGTTACAGGGCAAGGCGATCCAGGTCCAGTCGGACAATGCTACCACTGTGGCCTATATAAACCGGCAGGGTGGTACCAAGAGCATGCCCTGCATGAGAGAAGCATCAAAGATTTTGTCTTGGGCGGAACTGAATGTCCAGGCCCTGTCTGCCATTTTCATCCCGGGGATCGACAATTGGGAGGCGGACTTCCTGAGTCGTCACGACCTTCACCCGGGAGAGTGGGGCCTTCACACTCAAGTGTTCGATGCCATAGTGGATCTGTGGGGGCTCCCTCAGATCGACCTGATGGCTTCACGACTGAACCACAAGGTAGCGATGTACTGTGCACGGACCAGAGACCCAGGGGCGATAGCGGTGGACGCTCTCACCTGGACCTGGGATTTCCAATTGGTGTACCTGTTCCCACCTCTCCCATTGTTGGCTCGGGTGCTAAAGCGGCTCCGGCATCGAGGGACGGAGGCCATTCTGGTGGCACCAGATTGGCCAAGAAGGGCCTGGTACGGGGACATTCAGGCCATGCTAGTGGAAGACCCGTGGCGTCTGCCCATAAGAAAAGATCTGCTCCTCCAGGGCCCGTTCGTCTTTCAGGACTTACAGCGGCGGCTATGTTTAACGGCCTGGAGGTTGAGCGGCAGATCCTAGTCCACAAGGGTCTCCATCCCTCTGTCATCAATACAATGATCAAGGCCAGGAAACCAGTGACGGCTTCCCACTATCACGTCATATGGCGAAGATATATTGCCTGGTGTGAGAAGAATGACTTTCCTCCGGCCAGCTTTCGTCTAAACAACCTGCTACGCTTCCTGCAGGCTGGTTTGGATAAGGGACTCAGATTGGGATCCTTAAAGGTCCGAATCTCCGCGCTGTCTGTGTTTTTCCAGAGGAAGATTGCGGTCTTGCCGGAAGTGCAAACCTTCTTACAGGGGGTTCTGAGGATCCAGCCCCCCTTTGTGCCTCCCACTGCACCATGGGATTTGGAAGTGGTTCTCACTTTCTTAAAATCTGCCCGTTTTGTTCCACTGGAGGAGTCTGAACTGCGACACCTCACTTGGAAGACTGTTGTTCTGCTGGCTCTGGCTTCGGCCAGGAGGGTGTCCGAACTTGGGGCTTTATCATGTCGGAGCCCTTACCTTGTGTTCCACAACGATAGGGCGGAGCTCAGGACCAGACCACAATTCCAATTCCTATAGACTTGTTTCTAGTTTACAGGTGTCCTCTTATGTTGTTAGGATTCACCTCCTTTTATATGTTGTTGTTCGGTTGGGTGTGCTGGATGAATCTCACCACAATACATTATCACATACTCCTCACATGCTCTCCTTCGGCACAGTTTTTGCATTAACTGACTAGTGGAGGGAGATTGAGGGGAGGAGCCAGTGCACCCACACTGAAAGTTCTTTTATGTGCCTGTCTCTCCTGCGGAGGTCTCAATCCCCATAGTAGTGAAGCCCAGTATCCCATATGGACTACGAGAAAAGGATTTACCGGTAGGTACCCAAAATCCTATTTTCGGCCTGGTTTATAATTACATTGGTGGCCACCAGCCTTTCAGCAACTACATGTACTTACATGTTGCTTGTAGAAACTGTGAAGAAAACAGATGAGCTGCCGTCTGTGTCTCTTCTCCATACAGCCTTGTACAATGAATGTTGCATTATATATATATATATATATATATATATATATATATATATGGGGTTTAAGAAAAAACTGTGCTCAGATCTGGGAGCTGACCACAGAGAGGTATATGCCAGGCACACCATGTGCATGAGGAGCATGTTCAAGTGCTTCCACTGGAGGAATTTGGATAAGCACCTCCTGGGTCTGTTTCAAGAGCTGCCAAGCTTGTAAAACAAGAAAAGGTTAAAGTTCAAGTAATGCTAATTGCGCAACCAAACCCAAGCAACGCTGGGTACATCAGATAATAAATGAAATAATATTATGCATAAAGCACCAAGGCGGCAGGGTTCATGTTCATTTGTTCTGTTATATAACCATTATTTAAGCCTGTTGGTGCAACTGGAAGCTGACTGTTGCTGAGACATTCTCTTGGCAATATTCAGTTACCCCCCCCCCCCCCCCCCCACATGCTTGGCGTCAGCTATTCAATTGTTTCTGCCGATGAGCATACTAACTAACATCAATTCAGTTTACTTCAGCTTGGGGAGATAAACTGGGCACTCAAAGGGTTACTTTTGACTTGTTTCAAACATGACATCAGGGCCACAATTAGCATGTTGAATATTTCCTCATGATTTCCTGTCTCTTTGGACTGGAGATAGGTTGGTATTCACTTGTTTTATTGCATACAATCTGTGATTTATCTTCCCCTTGTCTGTCTTTACAATCGTACTGTACATTCCTTGTTTTTCTTTTGTTCCCCTTTTCTTTGTTTTACAGGGGTGGATGAACCTAGCAGCGGCCCTACACACCAACTAGGCTGTTCTGTGTCTATCCCTATCTCTCTGTTTGGGCCAATTCATTTTTTTTTGATGGGCATCCAAAGAAATGGGTGCCCATCAGAGCAATTCAATTGTTTCTTTGATCAGACAACCATTATCGGCACTGGTTGTGATGATACCGGACCCCAACACCCATACTCTGCAGCCTAACCCTAATTTCCCCTCTAGTTCCTAAATCTAACCAGCCTCCTCGCAAACTGACACTAATCTGCCCTGGCACACATTTGGTAAGATGGCTGTCGGGATTCTGCTGTTGGCATCTTTATCCATGGCAATCTTATGGCGTGGTGTTATGATTGCAGATTGGATTAGAACTGCATCCCTGTGTACCATAGGTTTATCATTTCTTTGAACAAGAAAATTATTTGGTCCAAATTCAAATAATTAATCGCGCCCAATTTTCCATCTAAAGCAGGGCTGGGCAACACCGGCCCTCCAGATGTTGATGAACTACACATCCCAGCATGCCTTGCATCAGTTTCAGCATGGCCACATAGCAAAACTAATGCAAAGCATCCTGGGATGTGTAGTTCACTAACATCTGGAGGGCCGGTGTTGCCCAGCCCTGATCTAAAGTGATGGGTGATCTCAGGGCGATCTCAAATGGCTGCTTTTATTGCGCCCATAAATCCGACCAAACTAATGGGCACAAAGTCCAGTTTGCTTACTCAATTGGGTGACTTTTTGATCATTTAAGCTAGCCACCCATGGGGCTGCGAGCAACAATGACTTCGCCAGCAGCCATGTGTCCAAATGGAGCTGCATTTGGATTCCTCCGTTGGGCACCCCCTAGTGGCTGCCGGCGTATAATCATTTGAATCTGTGCAATGAATATGTGAAGTAAAAAAACTTGTTAGAGATGCACTTATCTCCTAACATGCCAGACTCATGTAGTAAATAGACCAATGAGCGTAAAGTAATTCTTAAAAAAATTGTATTGAAGTTATATCACAACGGTGGGCTAATTGTTTGAAATACACCTTAGCCTTAAAAAAGACTTTACATGTGAGTCCAATGGATTTAATTTTTAATCTCCATGATTCCAATAAGTAACATTTTCCTATTAAAAGTTCATAAAGTCTTTTTATTATATCCACACAAAACCACTAATTATAAAACTTTTTGGGGGGTTTGAATTAGATATCTCTGCCCGATCTCCCATCTAAAGTATTAGGAGATGGCGGGGCAATCCATTTTTTTGATGCTTGTTATCACGCTGAACTCAACTAAACTAATGGCCACAACGTAAAAAGTCAATTTTGCACATTTCAGCTTGCGAGCTGGGAGGTGCAAGCTTAAATGCTGGTGCCGGCAGCTGGTTGCGCCCGACAAGAGCATTAATTGAATAGCTCTGCCGGGCGTGCAGGAGAGACAGCTGCCAACTGTCCCCTCTTAGTACAGGTTGAGTATCCCGTATCCAAAATGCTCGGGACCAGGAGAATTTTGGATAACGGATTATTCCGTATTTCACTAACGTCCTATGGGATACTGGGAATGGTCTTAAGACATTGGGTATTAGAGGGTATCCGCAGGAGACAGGCACATCTATAACTTTGAAGCTGGGTGTACTGGCTCCTCCCCTCTGATTCCCCACCCAGGAACCAGTTTAGAAAAATGTGCCCTCAGGAGAGGATGCACACGGCTGGAGCTCCAGAGAGTTTGTCTTCAGTTTATTTTCTTTTATTATTTTGGGGTTACTGTGTTGGACTTCACAGTATCCCTGCTTCGAGGGAGTCAGTTGAGGAGGGTTCAGCTGCAGGCCTCTTAAGGTACCGAGCTGTCCCTGCTGCAGGACCACTGTCCTGAGTGGGTGTTTGCCGCACACTCCTGACACAGTCCGAAGACGTCTGTGGTGAGTAAAAACCGGGGTCCCCACAGTGGGGTACCCCGGCTCATCGTGCGGCAAGATGGCGGCGGCGGCAGACGCGGTACCCTGCACAGGGGCTGCGCAGACCCCCTGTCACAGACTGGCTGCGGGTGACAGTCCCTGGGCTACCAGGGCAGATCCCACCAAAAAACGCGGTTCAGTGTAAGGGCGCCATTAACTGACAGCCAGCGCCAGTATAAAGATCAGTGAAGCCCCTGCGCCATCACAGGGGGCGGGGCTTCAGCGGAGCGAGGCCAGAGCTCTGAGCGCGCATACACCACTTCCTGCTTCTCCCTGGGCGCCATTACTGCCTCCAGATCACTCCTCAGCGGTGAGGTGTTGGACAGAGGAAATCTGCAGAAAACAGCAAGTGTATTTAGCGCTAATATCGCTTAATTGATCACACTGTTCTGTGTTTATGCGTGTTACCAACTCCTAAAATAGGAGTTCAGGTTGTACAGGTTGTGCTGGTCTCCTCAGTGTAATCTGAGCGCTCCCCCACGGGCTGGTTAAGCTACACACTTCCAGTGATAGAGCTCACACATATATAGCTGCTATACACTGCACATTGATTTTATATATATATTTCATTGTGATTGTGGTGTGTTTGTGGAAAAGGGTTATTTATTCCTTCAACATGGTGAGGAAATTAACCTGTCTCATTTGCAGCAGCAAGTTTGTGCCTAAGTCGACTTCACAGATTACCTGTGAAGAGTGCATGTCCACTCAAACAGGGGTTTCACCCCAGATCAGTGGTACTCCTCAATCAGACTCGCAAGAGCCTGAGTGGGCTGCAGGCATTAAAACCATGCTGCAGGCAGTGTCAACTCAATTGGCTGCAAATACAGTGCAGACCAAACAGGTGCAGCAGGACTTATCAGTTCTAGCCGCACGGGTGGATAATATGAATACCACCACGGGCCAGTCACGGAAGCGTGCTGCGACCGCCATGTTGCCTGATTCAGATGATGATCTGCAGGCGGGTGACGACACGGATGATAACGTGGACGACAGGGCTCTGATCCCTGATTCACAATCATCCCTCAGGGGCCCGGAACCTCTTATTATAGCAATAAGAGAAGTTTTAGACCTTCCCTTAGCAGACATACAGGAAGGTGACCCGTTTTTTGGGTCCCAAAGGAAACAGCAAATTGTTTATCCTGAACAAGTTGACCTTGATGAGACGTTTAAGGAGGCTTGGAAACAACCTGAAAAGGTTTAAGTCCAACTTTCCCTTTGATCCCGTCACTAGAGGGGTGTGGGAAGAGCCTCCGGTTGTGGATGCATCAGTGTCCAGACTGTCCAAGAAGGTGGTTCTCCCCGTGCCAGGGGCAGCAACACTGAAGGATAGTACAGACAAAAAGCTGGATACTACCCTTAAGTCCATGTACACAGCGAGTGGGGCGTCTCAGAGACCTGTCCTCGCCAGTTGTTGGATGGCAAAGTCCATTTATACATGGGCTTCTCAAATCCAGGAAGGCATGCTGGCCGATATGTCACTGGGGCAAGTTGGAGAGAGACTTCGCCATATCCAGGATACTGCAAAGATCCTTTGTGACACTCAAAAGGAGCTTGGAGCTATAAATGCTCGCTCTTCCACAATGGCGGTTTCGGGTCGCAGGGCCCTCTGGTTGAGACAATGGGTAGCTGATCCAGAGTCCAAACGTAGTGTGGAAAATTTGCCTTTTAAGGGAGAAAAGTTGTTTGGTAGTGAACTTGACGACCTTATATCCAAGGCTACAGCCGGCAAGTCGACTTTTCTGCCGACGGCTTCCACTCACGCTAAACGTCCCTTTCAGGGGCATACGTCCCAGTCCTTTCAGGCTTCTCAGTCCTTTCGGCCTTCCAGGCCCAGGCAGAGGGCGAGAGGCTCCAGCTCGGCCGCCAGAGGGGGCCGTGGTAGGTTCAGAAAGCCCGCCAACACAGGATCTCAGGATCGTGCCGCTAATGCCTCCGCCCCTAAGCCTGCAGCATGACTCGGGTTCCGACCCTGGAGTCACTTGCGAGGTGGGGGGTCGCCTGTCAGCTTTCAGCCAAGTGTGGTCAGTCTCTCACCTGGATTCCTGGGTGAGGGATCTTATTACCAACGGCTACAGGTTGGAATTCGAAAGGCCTCCCCCTCACAGGTTCTTCAAATCAGGTCTGCCGGCCCTACAGGCAGATCGGGTGAACCTGCAACAGGCAATACAACGCCTACTGACGTCACGGGTTATCACACCTGTCCCCTTGGAGGAACAAGGAAGGGGTTACTACTCCTACCTGTTCCTCGTGCCGAAGCCGGACGGCTCGGTACGCCCCATTTTAAATTTAAAGTCACTAAACCCTTTTTTAAGGGTTCACAAATTCAAGATGGAGTCCCTCAGGTCAGTAATAGCAAGCCTGGAGGAGGGAGAGTTCTTAGCATCGTTGGATGTGAAGGACGCCTATCTCCACATACCAATTTGGGGTCCACATCAGGCTTTCCTGAGGTTTGCGTTGAAAGATTTGCACTTTCAATTCAGAGCGCTGCCATTCGGCCTGTCGTCAGCACCGCGTGTGTTCACAAAGGTGATGGCAGAAATGATGATATTGCTCAGGAGGTCGGGTGTCAACATTATCCCCTACCTGGACGACTTGCTGATCAAAGCAAGGTCGGAACAGGTCTTGCTGCAGGATATAGCAAGAACCAGACAGGTTTTATCCGAGCATGGGTGGATCCTAAATATCCCCAAGTCCTCTCTGACACCGTCGCGTCGTATCCTCTTTCTGGGTATGTTCCTGGACACAGAGTTGAAAAGGATTTTCCTCCCTCGGGAGAAGATGGAAGCCATACAATCCCTGGTGATGGTGATTTTGGCAAAACCTCAGGTGTCGGTTCACCAATGCATCCAGTTATTGGGCAGGATGGTGGCCACCTTCGAGGCCATTCAGTTCGGACGCTTTCACACCAGGGTGTTCCAACTGGATCTGTTGTCAAAATGGTCGGGCTCCCATCTCCTGATGTACAAGAGGATTTCTCTGTCGCATCAGTCCCGGCAGTCCCTTCTATGGTGGACTCCGGAGTCGAACCTGCTTGCAGGTCGGAGATTTGGCATCCAGGATTGGGTGCGACTCACGACGGATGCGAGTCTGCTGGGATGGGGTGCTGTGACCATGGACAGAACCTTTCAAGGTCAGTGGACTCGGTGGGAAGCGAGACTCCACATCAATATCCTGGAGCTGAGAGCTGTATACTATGCAGTGTTACAGGCCCAGGATCTCCTCCAAGGTCGGGCGCTCCAGATACAGTCCGACAACGCCACGACTGTGGCCTACATAAATCGCCAGGGAGGCACGAGAAGCAGGACTTGCATGAAGGAAGCTTCCAAGATCCTGGCTTGGGCGGAAATGTACGTGGTGGCTCTGTCGGCCATCTTTATCCCGGGTGTGGACAATTGGGAGGCGGACTTTCTGAGCCGTCACGCCCTCCACCCCGGGGAATGGAGCCTGAATTCTCAGGTCTTTGCAGCAATTGTGGACCGTTGGGGCCAGCCATCGATAGATCTGATGGCATCCCGGTTAAACCACAAGGTCCCCAAGTACTGCACAAGGACCAGGGATCCCTGCGCAGTGGCGATAGACGCCCTGACAATTCCATGGGTGTTTCCCTTGGTGTACCTATTTCCGCCCATACCACTGCTGACAAGGGTTCCAAAAAGGGTTCGAAGTCAGGAAGTGGAAGCCATTCTGGTGGCTCCGGACTGGCCAAGAAGGGCTTGGTTCGCGGATCTACAGAGCCTGCTGATCGAAGATCCTTGGCCCCTGCCTCTAAGGAGAGATCTACTCACACAGGGCCCTTGCGTCTTCCAAGATTTAGGGCGGCTACGTTTGTCGGCATGGAGGCTGAGCGGCAAATCTTAGCTCAGAAGGGTCTGCACTCATCAGTTATCACCACGATGATTCAGGCCAGAAAGCCGGTAACAAACACCCACTACTACAAAATCTGGAGAAAGTACGTGGGTTGGTGTGAGGAGCAGAAGGTCCCCCCAGCAAAGTTTAACCTAAACAGGTTATTGTGCTTCTTACAAGCGGGATTGGATTTGGGTCTCCGTCTGGGCTCATTAAAAGTCCAGATTTCGGCCTTGTCCATATTCTTCCAGAGAAAATTGGCTGTCATTTCTTCAGGGAGTGCTTCACATCCAGCCTCCCTTTGTACCTCCTACACCACCTTGGAGTTTGGACGTCGTCCTAAACTTCCTTCAATCCTCCTGGTTCGAACCTTTTGAGTCGATAGAATTGCGGTATATTACCTGGAAGGCGGTGGTCCTTTTGGCCCTAGCCTCGGCTAGGAGAGTGTCTGAATTGGGAGCCCTTTCCTGTAAGAGTCCCTATCTAATTTTTCACTCAGACAGAGCGGAGTTGAGAACAAACCTGCGATTCCTCCCTAAGGTGATTTCTTCTTTTCACCTTAATCAGCCCATTGTAGTCCCGTCTGCGTCTAGTTCACCGGATATTCCGGTTTCCCTGGATGTGGTGCGTGTCTTGCGTGTTTATGTCCAGAGGACTTCAAGAATCAGGAAGACAGATTGTCTATTCGTCCTGTATGACGCACAAAAGAAGGGACACCCTGCATCTAAGCAATCCGTTGCTAGATGGATTAGGACTACAATCCAACAAGCCTATGTGACGGCAGGCCTGCCAACACCTTCTGTTTTAAAGGCTCATTCCACCAGATCGGTGGGCGCATCCTGGGCGGCTGCTCGGGGTGTGTCAGCTCTGCAACTCTGTAGAGCTGCTACATGGTCGGGGCAACACACCTTTGTAAAATTTTACAAGTTTGATGCCTTGGCCAAAGAGGATACCCAGTTTGGGCAGGCAGTACTGCAGCAGTCTCCGCACGTACCCTCCCTTTCTGGAAGCTTTGGGACATCCCCAATGTCTTAAGACCATTCCCAGTATCCCATAGGACGTTAGTGAAAATAGGAATTTAATACCTACCGGTAATTCCTTTTCACGTAGTCCTTATGGGATACTGGGCGCCCGCCCTGTGCGGGGGTCTGGCTGCAGCTTTATTTCTGCTTATTAAAGTTCAGAAGTTAATTTTATTGTCTTCTGGTTATAAGGTCTAGTTCAGTGACCTTGTTAAAGAAAATCCACCTAGTTAGTGGTATTATAGTTGTTTGTTATTTTTTATGAATGCGTTTGTGCTGGCATGAATCTCACCACACAATTCACACTTATGTTTACATAGGTGACATATAAGTTATTCCTCTCATATGTTCATTCTCCTTCGGGCACAGTTTTTCCATTAACTGGTTCCTGGGTGGGGAATCAGAGGGGAGGAGCCAGTACACCCAGCTTCAAAGTTATAGATGTGCCTGTCTCCTGCGGATACCCTCTAATACCCAATGTCTTAAGACCATTCCCAGTATCCCATAAGGACTACGTGAAAAGGAATTACCGGTAGGTATTAAATGCCTATTTTCGGAATTTTTTAATATTTCAATTATGTATTTTGAAGTATCTTTCATGTATGCTGTATAAACACATAAAATACACACAAATATATTTTATTACCACATAAAATACACACAAATATTTTATTTGTTCAGAAAACAAGGTTTCAAAACATGAAACAGTTTCATATCTCAGATATTGAATTTGAATGCCAAGCAATCATTTTCTTGCACATATATAGTGCCAGTTACATATCATGTCACCAGTAGTGCTGTTCCAAATGTCCCCAGTGAGTTTTTAGCAAAAAAACATTTTTTTTTCACTTTCTGGAATGTATGGTTTTCGGAATAATTCGGATAACGGATACTCGGATACGGGATACTCAAACTGTACCTATTGCTTCACTCTTAGAAAGTATATGCAACCCTATAATATATAGACATGACCAAAAGCAAGTGCGGCTAATAGTTAACATAAAATATTAAGTTAGTAATTATTAGAATACCCCCTCTCATTATTTTAGGGTATTGTGATTTACTGCAAAAAAAAATAAAAAAATAAAAAAAAAAATGGGTATGCTTAGAGACTTCTCTCTTGGAAAATGTTTTTCACTGCTGCGTTAGCATGAACTCTAACGATGGCCTCCTGTCCTTTGGAGCCCAGGGGAAATGCCCTCTTTATTAAAACAGTGCTGTATGGCAGAAATATGTGGTGGGAAGCATTTCCAATCTAGCTGGTAGTATGATGAGAGAACTGGGAATATTCTTATCTTGTAATGATGGCTTGTTATTTCACAGTACTATTCTGGCTATCTCCCTATTGCATTAGCAAGGTTACTGCACAAAAAAATGTCTTTGCTAGAATGTGCTCAATTATACTCTGTATAAAGGTATCATTAAGTTCTATTTTTAATTTGGACTGTTTCTATGACTACTAAATTCTTAGAAATGTGTGTAACACCATTTTACAGTTGTATTCAAAGTAGTCTCAAGTATTTGGAAAAGAGATTAGAGTAGTAGGTGATTCTTTGGGAGCAAACTAAGAAATACAAAAACAAAAAACTAAACAAAAAGTGCTTTGATTCAACCACATTGCACTGCACTTCGGGCCGTTTTAAAATGTGCAAAAGTTTTTTGTTTTGTATCGGAATTCCTATAAACTTCTGTGTAAAAATAAAACTAGGATTTGTGGGCTACGGCTAAAAACAGTCCCTATTTACCCTGTATGCACCAAAAAAGTAATTGTACCATTTTTTTTTATTTCAAAATGGTTTGCCCAGATGCAAATTGTCATATATTTTTTGTTTATTGGGTTGACGGCTTAGTGGGTCCACACTGGTTATAAATTGGTTACAATCGCTAGTACCATGGAACATATCCGTGAAATTATTTGTATTGCTGTTAATAAAGCAACAGCCCATCTGTATACAGCAAAGTCGCAGGCTGAATACCTATACCAGTTGCAGAAAACAATTAGATAGAAACAGAAGCTATTGTATAAACAGAGCAAGGGTTTGTACCAGTCGCACAGGGAAATATAGTATCGTTTTCATTCAGGTGGACCCTTGTATAGGTTATTTCGTGTGGGATTCACTGAGTCAACCTGTAAGGGTGTGCTACCATGGGACATAAATTTTGAGCATACAGAGAAAGAGAAAGCACAGAATGTCCAGTATGGTGCACCTTTGAAAGGAATGTACGATAAAATGTAACTTTTAATAAAGGATGCTTTTAAAAGATTGCGAACATAAAAACACACTAACACACAGATAAACACAAATAGTGATTTAAAAGAGGAAGAATTCCTCATGCAGTTGAAAGCTTTAGGAATGCGACCTTCCTTTCCAGAGCACGCAGATATCTCAGAGCCTTAGAAATGACTGCAGACGGTCTCTTTCAAACAGGTTTATTCACCGTACCGTAACTTCCATAGCTCGTTGGTCACATACTTATACCATGTAACACAAATAATTCCTCCCCCTTATGGGAGGGGATATTACCAAATACATACATGTTCACATGCTACACTCCCCTAGTGTGGTGTTACAAAGTCTATAACTGGTTTGACGTAACTTTACTATGCCATCTCCGATGACATGGAAGAGTGTATTTCCTAATATGGGTATCATTAGTAACTTTGACTTATTTACAGAACCTGAAACTCAGAAGGAATATATTTGAACCCATTCAGCTTCCTGTACACAAGATAATTATAATGCTAGTACATATGGGTCTTTATAATACTCTGTACTGACAAGACTTATGCTATGGTATAAGTAATATAATGTTGAGTAAGATAAACTCTATCATTTACTCCCTCCTTTTTATAATAATTAAACATTACAATTGAGATTGCATTGTTTACATACAGTAGTAAACCAAGTCAAAAATACAAAAATTATTATAAATATAAGAAAACTCATAGTGGTCGGACATCTTACAATTCAAACTGCCTAACTATGCAAAGTATTAGTCACATCAGATGGTTCTAGTGGGTTATAGCCCTGAGAACAAGGTAGCTTCTCCCTGTCGTCAGAGAGCAATTGGCTGTTCGCTCACATCCATCGGAATAGACTGATTCTCTGCTTTCTGTGTCCTTCCAGATATGAGTTTTTTTGAACTTGGTTGTAGTTGCTGCGGACTGACACTGTTTTAGACAAATAGAGAAAACACACATCAATACCTTGAAAGCAATATAAGCAAGTATACATAGTCCTATAATTTTTAGGCCAAACATGAGAATTCCCATAACCCATCCACCGATTCCTGAAAACCATGTAGATGGATTTAGAAAAGACAGCCAGCCCCAATCACCTCCTAGAGTGTCAGGTGTATTATGCTTAGTGGCATAGATCTTCATGATTTATCACTTGTGCTGCAGGTACTATGCATCCTAGGGTGAAATTCCCATAGTCGCCATAAACAAACCACTTGTAGGCATATTTCCCACATAAATAATATAGATTCTTTGGGAGAATTGGAGGTATGTTGTCCCACATTCTCCTTAAATTATCCAATCCTCTTTCTGTCGTTAGACTATCAATTACAAACTCGTTGGAATTGCTTCCTGTCTCATTCATCAAATATGATGGGGACGAATGTCCACTCTCCTCCCCCTCCTGAGGTAGGACCTTGAGAGCAGATCCAACAGTTTGTAGTGTTAAGGGCATTCCCTACCAAATTATGCAATTGCAACAACATATTTCGGTTTTCTCCATTAGGGGCCTTTCATCATTCTATGCATGTTTCCTCAGGTGGCTGTCCACAATACTCACAAATACACCTTGAGATGAGTGGTACATGCCTACATTCATGGTTAGGGCTTATTACTTCCCTTTTTTTCCACATAATGTGGTTTGGGATAGACTATAGAGGTAACTTGTACTGTACTGTTGTTATTAACTTAATCTGGTGCCTCTAGTATTGAACATAACCATATTATTGCAACTATTGTGGTTGCCAAACACATAATACATCCCCATAGACTTTTATCGGGTTTGGGCCCCAATAACATTTCAGCAAACTGCATCTTCAAACTTAACTTTGTAATCGTTTACAATGGGAGGCATGGATCCACGTGTCCCTCCCCTGTAGCTTCACTGATGTTGGTGCAGTCAGTAGGACCTGAAATGGACCATCATATCTGGGCTCAAGCGATTTCCGAACATGTCTCTTAAGATACACCCAATCTCCTGGCTGGAGATGATGCGGATTGTTTTCTGCTGTAGAATCTGTAAAGTGTGTCCCCCATCTGACTCAATGACATCTGGGACACCATATCTACAGACAATTTCTGAGAGGATTTTTCTTAGCTGTGTTCCTTGCTGTGGCCTTTGCTACAGCGAAAGCCTTCACCCATTTTGATAGAATGTCCACTATTACAAGTGCATCATACATTCCACACTTAGGCCTCTGAATGTAGTCAATTTGCAGTCTCTGAAACGGAGCTGTTGCTTTTGGTATTGCCCCTTGTGGAGTTTTTACTCTTATCCCTGGATTGCTTGTTCCACAGATCCAGCATGCTTGTGTATGAAGTGTTGCTGCTGATTGGAATCCTGGAGCAATCCATCTCTCTTTAGTAATGGCATTCATTTGATCTTTCCCAAGGTGGGTCTGTCCATGAGTGACTTGGCACATGGCTGAATATAGTACTCTGGGTAGACATAACAGTTCATCTTTTTTTTCCAGAGCTCTGTTTCTTCATCTTTTGCCGCTCCTTTCCTTTGCCACTCTGCTATTTCCACTGGACCTACTTGGTCTTGGAACTTCTTTAATTGCTGCATAACTGCCATGTGTTGTGGTTCTTCCGTTTCCGTCACAACCAAGTAGTGTCTTTTTCTACTGGCTGGGCTTTTGCTGCTTTTTTAGCTTCTGCATCTGCAAGATTGTTTCCTCTTGTTTCTTTTGTTAGATTCTTTGTGTGTGCTTGAATCTTGATGATGGCAACTTTGTGTGGCTTCATTAATGCTTGAAAAAGTTTTTTAATGAGGTCAGCGTGCTGTATCTGTTTACCTGTAACTGTTTTAAAGTCTCTGTTTTTTTCATATCAACCCATAGTCCATTGTCACTCCCCATCTGTATCTGGAATCTGTATAAATGTTCTCTGTTGTATGCTCTGCGTGCTCCAATGCTTTAGTAAGGGCCACAAGTTCAGCTGCTTGTGCTGATAAGTGTGCTGGTAGGGCTCCAGAAGTTACTACTTCAGTGTCAGTAGTGACGGCATATCCAGTGTAGGGCTTGCCATCTTCATAGTATCTGGACCCATCAACATATAGTTCGTAATGAGCATTGGGTATGGACATATCTTGGACATGTGGCAATGTCTGGGTTTCTTGTTCCATCGAAGCAAGACAGTCATGGGAAAATTTTTTAAGTATTAGTATTTTCCTTTTTTGTCCTCACTTTCAGCTTCTGTATCGACTTCCATTCTCTGGGCTGTGTTAGATGATACTGTGCTGACAGAAGGCGCTTGTCCCCCTCATTCTCCCTCCTTTTGAACATTGATGTTCATACTCCTTTTGTTCTGGCAACAGAGCTGGTAAGAGTGTCAGGATTGAGGGTAGTGCACCTCTTGATTGTCACGTTGGTTGCACACAATAGGGACACTTTGTACTTGGTGAGTCTTGCCGCTGAAAGATGTTTGGTTCTTGCTTGTCATAGGATTTCTGTAATAGCATGTGGTACTTGTATAGTTAGTTCATGATTACGAACAATGTCTATGCAATTGTACTTCAATACAGCAGCCGCTGCCTTGGATGATATTGTCAAGCCTGCTGGAATAGTAAGCAAGAGGTCTTTGTCTTGTTCCGTGGATCTGTGTTAACACTCCCAAAGCATGTCCTTTTTCCTCATGACCATAAAAGGTGAAAAGTTTTAGAATAGTCTGGCAGGCCTAAGGCAGGTGAAGAAGCAATGGCCAACTTTAGTTGCTGAATTGCTTGAGCCATGTCTTCATCTGTTGGATGTGGACCCTCTGTTTTGATGGCCTTGCATAATGTTGCATGTAACTGATGCAAGAGGTATCCAGTCTCTGAAATAGCTCACCAGGCCCAGGAATGACCTGACTTGTTTCACAGTCTTTGGTACTTTGGTTTGCAGTATTAGCTGCTTTCTGTCTTCTGTCAGGTGTTTGATGCCTTGAGAGATACAATGTCCAAGATAGATGACTTTTTGCTTACAGAGCTGTAGTTTTTCTTTTGAAGCTCTGCAGTCTTGTTCTTCCAGGAACTTGAGCAGGGACACTGTTTCCTGTTGGCATTTGGCTTGAGTTGTAGTAGTTAACAAGAGGTCATCGACATACTGGATAAGCTGAGTTTCTTCTGAGAAAAAGGGTCTCCAAGCCTAGAGAACCAGTGACATGGCTTCAGAGTAGTCACTGGGACTATTAGCAGCCCCCTGGGGTAATCGTGTCCAGCAATATTGTTTGCCATCATGTGTAAAATATAACAGTTCTTGAGAGTCTTTAGTGATGGGCACATCATTTGCCAGATCGATCACCGTAAACCAGGCCCCTGATGGTGGGATCTGATTCAGCAAGGTGTGTGGATTAGGCACAATGGGACGATTAATTAACAGTCTCTTGTTGACCTCTCTAAGGTCATGAATCATTCATGAAACAAAGACGTCGACCATGGAGATCTACTTTGAACAAGGATGCCGGACTGTAGATAAGCTTGTAGTTGCTTGGTGATGGCGACTCTTTGATCAGGATTCAGTGGATATTGCTTTACGGATACTGGCACTGCTCCTGGCTTTAGTTGCAGTTGGACAGGTTGTACGTTCAGCTTGCCAGTGTCCATCTTCCCCTTAGACCACAGCTTGTCTGGTACTTGGGATGTGATCCAATCTGGGAAGATAACTTCAGCAAAATCTGTAATAGATGACGGGGAGAGAAACTGCCTATACCCACAAATGACACAAAACAGACTATAAAATCCACTAATGAGCACACATGCTACACCTGTGCAGCCTAACAGAACACTCAAGCTATAGATCCATAGGAGTAGCTGTGCCCACAAATACAAGAACAAGTGAATAAGGCAAAACCCCAAAAAAACTAATGCAAAACCTGGAAAGCTAATCCAGAGAGACCATACAAACTAAACACAAAACAGAAAATTTCTAACGAAATACCTAAAACAGGAATGAGCCACTCTGTGGCTTGTGACAATGTTCCAGTAAAGTATCATTGTTCATATTCGGCTATGAAAGATAACATAGTCACATATGAACAACAATAGGAACCGTGTTTATTTTAGCACTGCATTTTTAACATAAAACTTAATTTCCAAATAATTTCATAGTAAAGAAGTATAACGTTCCCTTCAAATACTAAGTTCTTATTAAATGCACACATATGTGTTTGAGTATGTGTGTGTATATATCCACATATTTTCTTACTTTAAGGAAAAATTCAAGTAGTAATACCCAATGAAAATTAAGAAATATCTGATATGCAAAAAAAAACAAAAAACACTTAATTGTACTGAAAAGTTTGCTATGATTCTATAAAAAGAGAACAGAAAATAGCAGTCAGTTCGTATCTTTAACTAAGGAGACAAAAAAACAAATGTTACTGTCACATAATTGTTTTTAAAAAACAAATTAAACATACAACTTAAATACTGATCAGATTTCTAAAATAAAAAATAAAAAGACAATTTTAAAGTCAGCGCTATAATCCTAAAAGAATGATTCTTGTAGCTAGCTTACTGCAATAGCAGCTGTTGTGACGTCACATGCATTGAACATAAAGAGACATTCACTGTTACACACACTTCGTTAAGCATAGAGCAGCTACGTGATCTTTCGTGACCTTTAGCTGTCATGCAGTCAGTTAGAATCCTTAACATGCTCAAATGTTAAATACTGAATGTTTAAATACACTTTAGTATTAAAATTCACCAAATGCAAAGATCATAATTTGCATACATATGAATTAGACATGCACATTAAACATTTCAAATGATTACACACATGTAATGACACAAATTTGATGATTTTAGTTCATTACTTTGAACACAAAACTGTACATTTGATTCTGCTCATTGGTAATATGAGGAAAATTAAGATATTTATTTACAGTATTTTCCTGGCCAGGATACATTTTCCAAAATCACCAATTTGCAGACTTTCAAACATAAAGCTTTTTAATTTTCTTTTCTCAGATCAGTTGTTTGATCTGGGCACATATTTATTTATTCCTATGATTTTTAAATAAAAACAAAACTTTAATTTCTTTTTATAGTTACTTTGGATGTCATTAATTTTATCTGGATTTTTATACTGTCTGTCTTTGTTTAAGATACTTATTTTTATTCTTAATTGCTTGCGTGTCCTAGCCTCAGATAACCCATCTTTGGGTGGACTTTCAAATGGCACCTCTTTTTCCCGTATTTTTTATCTTGTAATTCCTGTAACACTGTAAGCCATATATTAACTGTATCTATATAACCTTTTTTCCTGTAGCCAATGTGCGTTCGTCACTTGGAATTGCTTCCATGCGACAGGATCTAAAATTCTATCCTTATGAAAATTAGCCCTTCTTAAAATCGAAACGATTGATTTGATCGATTTCTTACCTTTCCCTTCTGCTACAACCTCTAGGGGGGGGAGCGCTCCATTAACCTTCCACTGTTCACTACCATTGGATTAATTACTTCCTGTGGGTGTGGCCATTATCCACGTGCGTAAAGCAGTGTGTAACGTTGTGCAGAAAGGTAAAACAACTGTGCTTCTATTGGCTAAAGTTTAATATAGATGCGGCTTTCAGTTCCTTGTTTTCAATCTAAGTCAAAATATCATAACCACCTATCAGGACAATAATATGATACCACTTTTTTTAACCTAGGCAGGCACCCTGTTCTGAGCACTTAAAAAATGTATTACTGCAAGCAATTCTGTTATATGCACCTTACACTTGTTGCTGTTTAAATGACAATTAGACAGATGATCAGTCACTCACACCCCAACATATACGTAAACACTTCTAGTTTTATAAGGGCTGTATCCTAATTGGTTCAAAATGGCTTCCAGGGGCATTCTTTGTAATAAGGCAGGTCCAGCCTATCACAGCATATTCCCAATGAAAGTCTTAGAAGCTTTTTGAACTTTATTCACACCTTATAACTTATTTGTGTTTACAAGACAAACAACAAAAAACGCTTTTTAGAGCACTTTGTCCGGCGTTAACCAGAAGTAATACCGGACTCAGATCGCTCCACTTACAAGCCTCGTTAAGATGGCCAATTCATACAACATGAAACATGTGCATACAAAATTCTGACAAAACAAACAAAAACTCCAAAAAAATAAAATAAATAAATAAATGAAAAAAAAAAAAAATTAATAATAAATAAATAAATAAAAAAAAAAAACAACACAACTTATGCAGTCATATCCAAAGCTGTGCGATATCCAAATGCTCTATATATGGGTTTTTTATATGAGGTTTGCAAGAAAAATGCAATTGTATATTTATGCTCTGCCTTCTAAAACAGGGATTCTGAGAGAGTAAAATATATACATATATTTATATATATATATATATATATATATATATATATATTTTTTTTTTTAAAAGATATTCCACTCACCTCAGATCCCTCTGTAAATAGCAGACACAAATGTACGCATTCTTTCTTGCTTCTTGTCATCCGAGGACGGGCCACCACTGAAAGCTTTAGGAATGCGACCTTCCTTTCCAGAGCACGCAGATATCTCAGAGCCTTAGAAATGACTGCAGACGGTCTCTTTCAAACAGGTTTATTCACCGTACCGTAACTTCCATAGCTCGTTGGTCACATACTTATACCATGTAACACAAATAATTCCTCCCCCTTATGGGAGGGGATATTACCAAATACATACATGTTCACATGCTACACTCCCCTAGTGTGGTGTTACAAAGTCTATAACTGGTTTGACGTAACTTTACTATGCCATCTCCGATGACATGGAAGAGTGTATTTCCTAATATGGGTATCATTAGTAACTTTGACTTATTTACAGAACCTGAAACTCAGAAGGAATATATTTGAACCCATTCAGCTTCCTGTACACAAGATAATTATAATGCTAGTACATATGGGTCTTTATAATACTCTGTACTGACAAGACTTATGCTATGGTATAAGTAATATAATGTTGAGTAAGATAAACTCTATCACAGTGTGCCCCGGATTTGTAATACAAATGACAAATTGAAAATTTTTATTATAGATAATAAATCTATTATAATAAAAATTTCCAATTTGTCATTTGTATTACAAATCCGGGGCACACTGCATGAGGAATTCTTCCTCTTTTAAATCACTATTTGTGTTTATCTGTGTGTTAGTGTGTTTTTATGTTCGCAATCTTTTAAAAGCATCCTTTATTAAAAGTTACATTTTATCGTACATTCCTTTCAAAGGTGCACCATACTGGACATTCTGTGCTTTCTCTTTCTCTGTATGCTCAGAAGCTATTGTATTTTGCAGGAAAAAAAAAATTGTGTGTCAGGATGCAATTCAAGGATTTCACTGGGACACTTCACAAGACAACACTACACCCATTTTCTGTAAAGAGGATTGTGACCTATTTAACGGGTTGGGATCGTTTGGTCTACAACAACTAGGTCGACATGGTGTTTTTCAGAGTTTTTTTTTGTCCCGAATGTTGACATGGACACAGTTTGAAGTGAATCGCATCGCTCCCTATGCTTCGGGCATGGTGCTTTGCTACGCTCGGCACGCTATTTTATTCTCCCACCACACCTTAGTGGATGGTAGGGCATGAAATACTGCATGTCGGCTCAAACATTGAAAAACCCCATGTCAAATTTGCCCATGTCAACCTAATGCTTGTGTCGACCTAATGACCTGTTTACCTAGGCCCATGTCGACATTGCTGCATGTCGACCTAGTGGTGTTGACTGAATTCTTGTCGGCCTAGTTTCTGTAGACCCAATGACCGTATCCCTATATAACTGTGTGAGTCTGTGCATTTTAAGTAATGGCTGTGGCCATGTAGCAATAACCGTGCATGCCTTCATTCCTGTAGTTATGAACAGCGGAACGGTTTCCAAAATTGGAGCATTTTCACTACTTTGGTGAGTGTGCTAAAGCTTTTTGAACTTATGCCTCCATAAGGATAACTTCAACATTCAAGCAGAATATAATTATTATTTCTCTACCGCCCAATGGGATACTGGGTTATACTTTTTCTCCTGCGGAGGATCTCTATCCCCATAGTATATCCCAGTATCCCATATGGACTACGAGAAAAGGATTTACCGGTAGGTACCCAAAATCCTATTTTCTCTACTGTCCAATGGGATACTGGGATATACTATGGGGATAGAGATCCTCCGCAGGAGAAAAAGTATAACCCAGTATCCCATATGGACTACGAGAAAAGGATTTACCGGTAGGTACCCAAAATCCTATTTTTCGCCACATATCATGGTAAGTGTCCATTTGATTGTCATCAGACTACATGAAGACTGCAGGAACCAGAGTAAGGGGTACATTTACTAAAGCCTCTAAAAATGGAAAGTTTCTTACATAATTTATTTTTCTATTATAGACAATGAAGATGACACTCCCCAGGCTTTATTTCAACCCATTGAATTTGAATACTTTTTTTATTCCCCCTGAAGTCGCCTAAACACTTTCAGCATGATGGATTTAAAATTTCTCACACTCACTTTTTATGAATCTCTGACACAAATCTCTCCGTGTGTAGGTCCCTTTAGGAGTGTATTACAAGACTCTCTGTTGGGCAGTTTGGAATAAGTGGGAGCTAGTTTCCCTGTTGTCAGCACTTTCAGCTTCTGTTATATATGGTAATGTGCTGCTGCTGTCTTTCCAGCTGAGACCTGCCGATCAGTTGATTCAATTCCCACTGCCAGCTGGGAACGGAGTGGGCTGTTTCTTTTCATCCCCTGGTGATGTTGTATCTGTCTATCCGATCTGTTAAAACAAAGCAAGCTGCTCACTGATGATTGCTTTGCTTTCATCCAGATTGTGTGGCGGCCACACGCTCACTGCAGTAGTGCATGTTGCAGTGATTCAGCACTTGCTACTGTAGGTCACACTGAGAAGCAACTGTGCTGAGATGTTGAATTGTGCTAATGCGTGTTCTTGCTGCATGCTGTTCTTTACATACTGTATAGTAATGGTGTGATATAATTCTGATATTCAGTCTGCTTATATAAAGCAAATGTACACAGCCACAGTGTAGGGGAATATATTTATACGTAACAGCCCTTATAAATAAGTTTTATGCTGAATTTGTGTAATTTAAATAAAATGTTAGCCGATATTGCTGCTGCTGCTGCTGCAGCTCTGTATCCCTGATGCTTGGAATACAAGAATGCACCTGTGGGGAAACTATCCAAAAATTGTGGAGCAGGACTGCATACATACTAGTCGATTTTGAGTTTAAAGTATCTCAAAACTGGAAAAGTGAGCTACTTTGACCTCAGAATCACCTAGTGTGTATGCACAGCTGTCGGGCCCATTTTGCCGATAATGGTGTGAATTGTCGCGATCATGGCTGAATCTTGACAATCCACGGCTGTTTACGAGGACACGCCCCCCTTTTGCCGATTGGCAGGCGGGACATTGGACAGGGTCACGACTGTCGATCCGACAGTCGTGACCCAGGATTGAATAACCCCCCAAGTGGAGAAGTTGCCTTTAGAAGCTTTTAGTCTGGCTTCTGTCATTGTATAGACAAGGCATTCCCAACCACGGTCCTCAAGGCACACGAACAGTGCAGGTTTTGTAGATATCCAGGCTTCAACACAGGTGACTTAATTAGTATCTGAGGGATTCTGATTAAACCATCTGTGCTGAAGCCTGTTGGTGTGCCTTGAGGACCGTGGTTCGGAATGCCTGGTATAGACTGTATTGGACAAACCATATCTACAAGCTGATCGGGTGCTGGGTTGGGATCATTTGGTCTATTGCATTATGGTCGAAAGTCATTAGGTCGAATCCATTAGGTCGACATGACTCTAGGTCGACATGGGAAAAGGTCGACATGATTCTAGGTCGACAGGTCATTAGTTCGACATTGTCTATGTCGACATTCACAAGGTCGACATGGGGTTTTTCACTTTTTACCTGAATGTCAACACAGTCGACATGGACACAGTTTAAAGTGCACTGCATCCCCTCGCATCGCTCGCTGCGCTCGCAATGCGTCGGGCACGGTGCCTCGCTACGCTCGGCACACTATTTTATTCTCCCACCACGCCCTAGTGGATGGTAGGGCATGAAATACCGCCTGTCGGCACATGTTGGCTCAAAAAACAGTGAAAAACTCCATGTCGACCTTGTGAATGTCGACATAGACAATGTCGAACTAATGACCTTGTCGAACTAATGACCTTGTCGAACTAATGACCTTGTCGAACTAATGACCTTGTCGAACTAATGACCTTGTCGAACTAATGACCTTGTCGAACTAATGACCTTGTCGAACTAGAATCATGTCGACCTTTTAGCATGTCGACCTAATGGATTTGACCTAATGACTGTCGACCATAATGCAGTAGACCAAATGACCGCATCCCTCGGGTGCTATAGGCCAACTTCTCCACTTTTATTTTTCTCAACTGTTTAATTGTACTCCCCTTAAGTATTGTGGAATTATTGAGGTAGATAAGGACTGACCGTTTAACCTTTCTTAGAACTTATTACGTTTGGGTTTTTTGTGGATGTTTTTTTTTTTTTTTTTTATTCAATCATTTTTATTGAAATTATGCTTGTATACAAAGACATTTAGTACATACATATCTGTATTAATGTACATTTACTGCAAGAACATGCATAAGTAGTAAATATAGTAGTATTCGTTTACATTGGTGTCTGGTACGACACATTTGGTAGAGTTGATGTATAGACAATTCTTGTTCCAAACATGGACTCACACCCATCTGACCTTGAAAAAGATAGGTGTTTATATTGACATGGCTTATCATTAATAAACCAGGCGGCCTCAATGGTGACTTAGATTTGCCGGGCACACCCTCTATGAAGGAGCGCTCGACAACGTCCAAATGTAAAATCATCGCCAGCATCTAGATGCATGTGGGGAGAGTCCAACCTTTTGTTCCAAATATTCTAATATTTCTTATCTGATTGTCTGGAAATATAAGCACATTTTTCATCCCTCAATGTCATTAACTAGGGCCAACCAAGATCTTGCAATACACACTTTTGCCAAAGCACATAGGTTGACAACATATTGTTGAGTGGGTTTATCTAGGATATCTTCTTCGAATGTCGCTAAAATGCATACCAGCGGGGTAAATGTCTGATGGAATACCAGTTGCCGCAATAATTTGAGTTGTCCCTCTGCCAGCACTTGCATATCACCGGGTATGACCACACTAGATGCCAGAATGAACCATCCAGTGAGGCGCATTTGGTGCAGCTAGCGTCAGTCCTGCCTCCCATTTTAAGTAACCTTCTGGGGGTTAGATATACTCTATGCAGTAGAAATAATTGAATTTGTTGAAACTTAGCTGAAATTGTAGATGTGCGAGGACTAGCCAAAGCGGTTTCCCAGGCTTCCTGAGACAAAGGTCCTAGGTCCACTAGTTTCTCTAAGGTGAGAGATTATCGTCATGGGACTTAGCCAGCAGCTCTGAGTAAATTAATGATATTATCATTTCCATTTTAAATGCTGCTGCTAGGCTGATCTTCCTTGCAAGACGCTCATCGTCTGCTGATCCGCTCTGCCAGTCCCTCCATTGGTTGCCTGTATCTTACCGTATTCAATATAAAACACTTCTACTCACATATAAAGCTAAAGACCATACTGCACAGGATATATCGTCTACTTATCACAAAATATCTACCATCTCGACCACTCCACTCTGCACAAGATCTGCGTCTCTCTTCTGCACGGATCACTAGCTCCCATTCACTATTACAGGACTTTCATCTGGCTATGGAATGCCCTTCCACGCACAATAAGACTCTCCACTAGTCTCCAAACTTTCAAGTGTTCCCTGAAAACTCACCTCTTCAGGCAAGCCTATCATATTTAAGTTCTACACGCATAACCCTCTAAGTCACTTATGTATTCTATAGCTTCCCTTCTGGACTTGTAACTTGGTGGGACTGCTATGCTATTACTGGTGCCTGTCCTTGTGTTTCCCTCCTATATCCCTATAGATTGTAAGCTTGCAGCAGGGCCCTCCTACCTCCAAGTGTGTCTGTTACCCAGTTTGTTTTATCACTGTCTACTATTGTAAAGTGTAACGGAATCTGCTGCGCTATATAAGAAACTGCAAATAAAGTGTCACCAAGTGACAATAGCAAACGTTTAATGGGTGAATCTTGAATGCTGGGAGGGTCAAAGGGAAATTGTGCCCTACAGGCATGCCTGAGCTGTAAGTATCTATAAAATGTATGTTGCGGACAGGATAGTCCTGTTAAAACACCGACAGACGGGTTCCCGACAGCCACCAGCTATTCTCCCTCATGGGGGTCCACCGTGCCTGCAGTGTGGCGAGCACAGTGAAATTCCTGAAATTGACAAAGCTGCCTGAGCGCAGCAAAACGCGTCTTTAAGGAGCCCAGAGAGGAGGATCAGCAGTTGAGGACCTGTTGGGCGCTACACCGATACCATCAGCCCGCCGCCTGACTGATATTTATCTGCGGCATTCAGGTCCCCACTGCATACACAGACAGCCGGCTGGGAAGTGAGTCCAGCAGCCGCTGTCTGCACCAGAAGCTTGTGGTACTTATGCCAGCTGACTGATAGTGATTTGCGGCATTCAAGCCTATACTGTGCATGCAGGCAGCCGGCTGGGAGCAAGTGTCAGCCGCTGTGTGCACTGGATATCTACGCTGTCTGCACCAGCACACGGAAAGGCTGGGCTGGCTACTAATTCAGTGGAGCACAGAGTCCAGAGTCGGGCCACCGGCTACTGCAGCACTCGGACCAAAAGGGTGTTAAAATATATCAGGCACCTACTTGATACATCCATCTGGCAAATTTGCACCTGCCCGGGTGAGCGGAGGAGACGATACCAAGTACCATCAAGGAATCCTTGTGATATATACGGTGTGGGTCCGTCCTGAAAGCCCCAATTTCACCTGGAAATATCTATAAAATCTTGCTTATAACAAATCTGTGTGAGACTGTAACACCTGCCCACACCTGGCAATTTTTCCATCAGGAACTGGTAATTATCAATACCTCTCATACCAATGCAGTGAAATGGCTTTTTAGAATTATTTTATTTAATTGTTGCATGCATGCAAATTACCGTTTTTTATTGTAATTGTATTTACTGTGTTTTTTTGTGTGTTATTTGGTTTAATAAATTGTTTTAGCGTACAGAAGGCGCCCACTGGTCCTTTGTTCTCTTTGGCGAGCACAGTGAGCCCGCAAGGGTGGTTGTTGCGCTCGCCATGCTGTCTGAGTCCGGCCAGTCAGGATCCCGACATTGGGCTAATAACTGTCGGGATCCGGACTGTCGGAATCCTATACCACACCCAGTTATTTGTGGCTGAATGTTGAGGGGTATATACTTGGATGGGTCATTGGTTACATAGACACCTAAGTATTTGAAACCATTTACCCATCAGAGTGGCAATGGTAGGGTGGGATTGCTCGGGACACTGCCCCCATACGCAAGTGACTTGTCCCAGTTGATGAGTAAACCCGAGTATTTGACAAAAGTATTAATAAGCTTCAGGACCACGGGCATAGAGGTATCATAACTGGAGACAGACAAACAGTAGAATGTCGTCCGGATATAAAGCAATTTTATCTTCTTTAGGGTCAATTTTAGGACCAGATATTTCCTGGCTCAAATAAGGCATGCTAAGGGTTCCACTGCTAGCACGAACAGGGATAGGAGAGAGGGGGCACCCCTGTCTTTTTCTCCTTGCTAAAGGAAAAGAGGAAGAAGTAAAACTGTTGACTGAGACCCTAGCCTGAGGGTGTGAATACAAAAGTTTAACCCAGTTATGAAGTTATCACCTATACCAAATCCACCTATAACCTACCACAGGAACGCCCACTCTACCGAGTCAAAAGCTTTTGCTGCATCGAGAGAGACTACTACCACTGAGTGAGCGTCCCTGCGGGGAACCTGCAGATGAGTAAACAGGCGCCTAAGATTTATCATTGTGGACTTTCCGGGCATAACCGGTTTGGTCTTCATGAACAATTTGTGCTATTACTGAATTTAACCTGACGGACAAAATCTTGGCCAGGATTTTTATGTCTGTAGGTATCAGTAAAATAGGTCTATATGAATCTACGCGGCTTGCATATTTATCGGGTTTCAAAAGTACTATAATAAGTGCCTCAGCCATGGACTGCGGTAGGTACCTGTATTTAAGTAGGCCATTGTATAAGTCCAAAAGTTTAGGGGCATAGAAAGATATATGCTTTTTGTAAAGCTCTAAGGGGTTGCCATCTAGGCCAGGGGCCTTACCAGTAGGAAATTATTTTATTGCCATCTCTACCTCCTCACAGTGGAACATCTAAAAAGTCCCTTGCCTCTTTTGACAGTGAAGGCAGTGGCACTGCGTATTCTCGCAGCTCACCCAAGCTACAGGTCAGTCTGGTATCCTAAAGTTGCCTATAATATTCCAAGAACTGAGCAACAATTTTCTGATATACAAAGCACCGTCTGGGCCCCTTATTTCACAAACCATATTGTTGGCGCTGTCCGCACTCGCCAGTCTGATAAAAAAACTACCTGGCCTTTCTCTTGTTGTGTAATGAGAGTGTTTTATAAACATTAAGCGAAAGTTGGCCTTGTCAGTGAGGCACTCTGTCCATTGCTTCTGGGTAGATAACCATAGTCATTTAGAGGAATCTAGGCTATCCTCTAGGTATTTTCCTTCTAGTAATCTGCAAAATGCTTCTGTCACCTTCTATTTTTTTTTATATGATTATTTTAAATTAGGCACTTTTTGAATTAGGGTACCCCTCAGACAGGATTTGAAGGCATCCCAAATGATCTAGATGGAACAATTGTGGTTAGAATTCCTAGAATTGAATGCCAGTACTGCCTCTAAATCAGGGGTGGGGAAACTTTTTGTGCCAATGGCCAATTGTATGGCGGAAAAATCCTTCGGGGGCCATATGTAAAAATGTCTCATATAAATTGTCTTGCTGCAGCCGTCCCACGCTCCGGCGGCTGCCGCTGAATAGGACTGACAGTCTCCAGTTGCTGTTAATTAAGAGGAATCTCCCAAGATCTACCGACCTCTCGCAAGAAGTCCCCTGTACTTGACTCCCGGCAAAGCCGCTGGGTGGCTAGGAGGGCCACTCAGACCGGCTACGGGGGCCGCATACGCCCCCCGGGCCTGAGGTTCTCCACCACTGCTCTAAATCAAGGCAAGGTCCCATACGGGTAAGACAGAATTTATTTAATTTCCAGAACATTTGGCCCTGGTTTCCCCCAATATCTATACTAATTGTTAGAGGAGAATGATCTGAAATGCCTCTCGTTTCATAAGTAATGGATTTAATTCGGGGTAGTATATCTCTAGAGACCAGAGCCATGTCTATTCTGGAAAAAACAGAGTGTGTGCGGGGAAAACAGGAATATTGCCTAGTAGAGGGATATTTCTGTCCTCATGCATCTATTAAGCCCATTCCATCCAGCATTGCTACAAACTGCTTGTGTCCCTGCCTAGAAGTCACTTGCGTCTTAGAATACCTATCCAAGATTGGGTTTAGGATACATTTGGTACTTTTAAATTGCACCTCAACCGGGGTCAACCATGCAGCAACACATCAATAATCCAGGTTATAAATGAGGTGTGAAAGGGGTGAGAGGTAGCAGGACCGTGTAGGAGTAGGATTGTGGCTGTAGCAAAGTATAGATGCTTTGAAAAGTTGTCACAGGGATAATGTGCTATTTTGGCTTCAATTTTGACTATATAGTCAAAATAGGATAGTAAGTTAGCCAAAATCTCATTATTTAGGAGGCTTGCAATAGTGATGCGTGCACCGCAGCGTCGGTATCTCAAGGGAAAATAGACTGTGCAGGCAAGTCTATTTTGATTCAGTCATCTTTAGAATGTATTTGAAAAATTTATGGGTGGGCTAAAGCGCTGCCTGTGTTCTGTGTGTTAATTTGTGTATGGAAAGAAAAGAGATGAAAAGAGAGGGTGGTATGTAAAAATAAATACTTTTATTAATAATTTATTCTGGTGGTGGGTGATGTAAGGGCGATAAGATGATTCTTAATTACTTGGTGTTTCTGAGGTACACCTATTTGGGGGTCCCCTGCTTGAGGGAATTTTGCTCAGAGCCGAGTCAGCGTAAGAGATCCCCTACAGGGGTTCAGGTAACCCTTTGGGGCTCCTTTATACCTCCGTAGGTCCCCTTGTCCTCTTGTGATGTTCGGGGGGGGGGGGGGGAGGAGAGATAAGTGGAAGTTAGTTTGTCTCTATTACGTTTATAGCAGGATCAATTGGTGATCTGTGAGAAAGGAGGGAGCCTTTGTGGGCTTCAGGCGATCATATAGACCCCTTTACAATCTCATAGGTATCCTATGTGCCCTCCTTTTCACATGCAGTACTCGGTGTTTTTGTGGTGCTCAGTTTCAAATGCGCCGTGGTGTGTGCGGGGTTAATACTCACGCTTGGTTGGGCTGTCTGGTGCTGTCTCTCTCAGCCTGGTGCTTGTCTTTTGGATTGTGCTGTTATCGCCGACGGTGTCCTCTACGCTGCAGCGTTCAGGCTCCCGGCGTCTGTGCTTCCTGATGACGTCACCTTGTACACGGAGCTTGTAGTGGAGCTCCATGTCCGGCTGCGTCTGCTTGTGTCCTTCTCCGTGTTGTTGCAGGAGGTTGATAATGTGAGTGTTGTATCACCTACGCGTTTCGGCTGCGGGCAGCCTTTTCAAAGGATATATCAAAATTTTTTTGATATATCCAAGGGACTGGGAACCCCTATTTGGCTAGAGCAGCGCCAATCTCATATAGGCAAATACCAGGGAGCGCGATAAAACATAATATCCTCCAATTATTAGAATGTACTGTATTTGGCCTAGGGACAAATAGCAAGATAGTCAAAATCGTAACTTCTGTTGGCCAAATTAGCATAGTCTAAATCGGCCATTATGCCCCGCACACACGTTGCAACTGAGCATCTGTGCTTAGCGATGCAGTTAAGCACAGATCAAGCAAAAACACTAGCGATGACTAGATATATATTGCATGCAGTATATACGTAATCAGGCGATAGCGACGCACTGGACCCACACATCGCCATCGCCCATAGACACGGAGCGATCTGTGCCTCAGTTCTAAGCGATCTTGTGAGATCGCTAATGATGGGTACACACCTGAAGATGTATCTGTCTAATTTATCTGGTGAGCACAAAAATATGGAAATGTTACGGAGCAAATGACAATCAAAAATTTGCTACTGAACTCTGGAAATCAGGTTATTCAGAGAAATTGGTTAAATCAATTTGATGTAATAAATTTATACATATAATTTCGTTGGTCTCATTTCCAGCATTTTTTTTCCATGCATAAAGTCTACGCCTTTCTTTCTCAGTGTCTGTTTAAAGATTACATGGCACACTATGACATTAAACCGCAGCAAGGCTCATACAGATGGAGCTCCTCGCAGCCAGCACCTGGGCTTGCCAGAATGCCCCCTGATGGCGATCGCTGGTGGAAAGGGGCTCATCTGACTGACGCGCACACCTCCCATATTTTGTGCATTGGGGGGATGCAAACCTTGCTCGTCTCTGCTTCAGGGAGACGGGGAGGTGGTGGGGACCAGCGGACAGTGGCGGGGATGCGGCAGGGACCTCTGTCCGAAGGGGACATGCAAGCGTCTCCCCTTCTGGCGGGTGGCGATCCAACCACCAGACCCCTGCTTAATGGGCCCTGCTCCATCTGTATGTAGTTCTGTAGACCCTGGGTGAATAGCTTTGTAGCAGTGACTCTCTAACCACTAATGCTTTAAATGTTTGCTCTGTGAATCCTTATCTGCGATAATTGTCTTTTTCTTTATGGAGACTGCTTAATACACCAGAGGATTCATTTGTGCTCCAGCAAACAGGATTATTCCCAAATGAGACTCTACAAGTTGTTGTGCATATTGTACGTTAGCCATGATTAGTTTCCGATCGTAATTCTACATATTCATTTTTTCACTATAAACTATGATACATTTATTGGAAATTTTTTGTTTATATTCCTAGTCATTGGAATATTCTTTGATTTGCTTTTACAAAAACACTTAACTGATGTTTTAAAGTACACCAATTGTATAAATCATTTTGATGTGATAACTTTGTGTTTAACATATTGCAACAATAAAACACATTTTCATGACACTATTACACTAGTTTTGTAGTGAGATTTGGGGCAAAAATTTAAAATATTGTGAAAATGGAGTTCTTTTTTACTTCTAAAATTCAGGAGATTGATAGTTACAATGTGTTTTTTTTTTTTTTTTTTTTTTTGGTACTTGTTTCCTAGCACGGCGCCCACGATTTTAATCTTATTACATAGTTTTGATGAAAACGATGATTTAATTGTACATGTACCCTGATGGGTGATTAGTATGTTATATGCACCCCCATTCTTAATGCCACCGCCACTATTAACGCCAACCCGAAGTGTGGCGAGCCAGCGAGGGGCGGCGGTACGCGTCCTCCAACCTTTTTATATCCCCACTATCCATGTCGGCGTGGAGTTGATTTTATATAGTGTGGCGAGCACAGTGAGCCACCGAGCCTGAAGTGTGGCGAGCGCACGCGGATAACTTCACATGTATTCCACGTCCCCTCGCGGGGCTCGCCACGCTTCGGGCTCGGTGGCTCGCTGCGCTCTCCGCACTATATAAACTCAACGATGACGTGGATAGTGGGGATATGTAAAGGTCGGAGGACGCGTACCGCCGATCCTCGCGGGCTCGCCACACCTCGGGTTGGCGTTAACATGGGGGTGCATATAACATACTAATCACCCATCAGGGTGCATGTACAATTAAATCATCGTTTTGATTGCATCGCATGCCATTTTAATGGCATGTGATGCGATTTTTAAAATTGTACAGTGCGGCTTTTAGGACCCGAAAATCGGGTCCCATCGCATACCACTAATTAAGGCATGCGATGGGTGCCGCGCTAGGAAACCAGTACTTTTTTTTTTTTTTTTGTCTTGTCTTATGCACTGGACCTCTTCCCACTCCAGTGGTTAAACCTTAAATCTTATCTTTATGCATTGCTATCATACCAGACCTCATTAACTTCCGGTTCCCTCTCTCTCTATCAGTGGACTGGTTCCAAAGGTGGACGCAAGGAAAACATATAGTGCAAACAGACAATGCATAATTCTGTGCCCATGTCAGAAAAAAAGGGGGGGGGGGGGGATCTTAGAATGCACACCCGAATTACATGAGGTGCTATCATGCTGGGACTTGTAGTTCTGCAAAGAAAGACATGTGGTGGGCTTATGGGGGGGGGGAGGGATCTTAGAATGCACACCCGATTTACATGAGGTGCTATCATGCTGGGACATGTCAGAAAAGCACAGCACATGAAATTCCATGAATATCCATGCCGTTCCAATATGCGTCTCCCTGCGTTGGCCATGCATATAGGAAATTTCATGAAGTTCTATGCATTACTGGGCAGTGAATGTGGGGTTGGGAGGCTAACTACAGCAGAGATGTTGAGGCTGTGTCATGGGCTATATCGAATGATGCAGCACCACTGACACTGACATCCAGTCAGGATGTTCTGATGGACAGTCTGAGCAAACGCAGGGTTTCTGTAATGTCTGATGGTGTGTACAGCTGTTCTGTAGATTGCTCTGTGACTAATGGTCTTCTCAATGAGGTGTCCATTGGCCATTGCATTAGCATAAAGTTCCAGTTGCTGCTACAAATGCATAAAATTTCATGCAACAAATAGGCTCTTAATATGGCCTTGATATTTTCTGTACATTGTTCTAGGTCCTATCTCCAACCTTTTCCATGCTGCCCAAGCAGTCTACCTCCTAGACTTTAGGTATAGCAAATATTTGATGAAATTAAATGAATGACTGCGTCTGAAAGATATATGGAAATCTGATAAAGATCGGGGTGATACTACCCTTACCTACAATTTTATGTTTAATTATTTTGTTTTGTAATATTTTTTATTTTGCGTGATAGTTCATTATTACCTTCATTCTCATTTTATTACAATTCTGTTACAGCTTGTAGGAGGACAATTTGATTTGGAGATGAATTTCATAATTCAAGAGGGGGAGAGCATATTCTGTATGGTTGAATTGTTGAACAAATGCGATGTCACCTGCCAAGCAGAGATATGCAGCATCTTCACTGCCATCTTGAAGAAAAGCATTCGCAATCTCCTCATCTGCACAGAAGTTGGCTTGGTTGAACAAGTTTTGAACATAATTGATAAAGTTGACGGCATGATTGCAGGTAATATAATGCTCCTATCTAGAATATTTTTTCAAAGCCGAACCCCCACATATAACACTGGGCAACAAATTTTTAACATTCTTTTTGGATCCTAAAATTTACATATGTTTATTAATATAATTTAGGGGGCTGAAAATGACTATGAAATTGAAAGATTTGTTGCTGTTTTATAGTTATTCACATTTGTTGTTTTCCAAAACAAATAGCTTGATATAATAACAACAACAATTATACAAATCATTGTTTTGAATGCCGCTTTCGTTTTGTAAGTCGCTTGTACACTATTTCCGGGGCATCTCTGCCAAGTGACCAACAATAGTCTGCTAGCATTGAAGCATTCCATTTCCATGGTATCTTTTCTCCATCTCAGAAATATCCTGATGAAAATATTCAGTGTTCATCACTAAAGGTCCTACACACTTGACGATTTCCAGCTGAAAATCGGTCAAAACAGCCGTTTTGAGCGATTTTCGGCTGAAAATCGCCCAGTGTGTATGCCCCCCAGATTGCCGACTAGCGATGATGCGCGCTACCGCATCATCGCTAGTAAAGTGGTTCATCTGCTGGTTTTTACCAGCAAATGTGGCGATGATGGATGGTTTTTCATCCATCATCGCCATGTGTGTACACCTGCCGGGCTGAAAGATTAACCACTTTCAGCCCGGCGGACCGCCCCCCGCCCCTCGCCTGTCATACTCACCCTGCAGGATTGGTCCGCGCTGCCCCGCTCAGACTGCTGCTGCGGCTGGATACCGCAGAGCCTCGCTCCCCAGCCATTCTCCTGGGTCCCAGCTCTGCCGCCCGGCCACACTGACTGACACAATGTATATATTACTGGCACCGCTGGGCACCAATGAGATCCTTAAGTCAGTAATATATACATTACTGGCATGTGCCAGCAATGTATATATTACTGGCACTGCTGGGTACCAATGAGTTTCTTAAGCCAGTAATATATAGATTGCTGGCACATGCCAGCAATGTGTATACTACTGGCACCAATACCCACCAATGATTATTTACTGAATTTATTAGCCAGTAATATATACCCGGGTGTCTCAGAGCAGGTCCACCCGTCTGTGGCACGGCTATTTCAAATGACTCTCGCCGGCTCGCGACTCCTGAGCCAATCGGAGCTAGCGGCCAGGCAACCAATCAGGCGCTGCCACGCCGCGAGCTTCGATTAGCTTGCGAGTCACGAGCCGGCACATTTCAAATAGCCGCCCCACGGACAGATAGACCTGTTCTGAGACATCTGGGTTTCCCTCCGCTCTGCCCCTGCTGTCTCCTTTAACACGGAGTGCAGTGCACAGAGTAACTTCCCCTGGCAAAGAGCATGAAACCCCTGGCAAAGATAAAGAAAGCCCTAGCTAGCAGCGTAGGGTGGGGTTTACATTAGTTCTGAATCAGGCCCCAAGAACAGAAATGCATTAAATACAATGTCCCCCTGCTCCCGCCCTTGGAATTCAAACCCAGCCTATTATGTAAATCGCCTTTTAATGAAAGATTTTCAGCAAAGTCTTTCGCCTCCTGAAAATCTTTTGCTCTTTGGGAAAATAGCTCAATGTGTATGCACTACTTTGGTGAAACATATATCTAGCAAGGATTTTGCCAAAGTCTTTTGAAATGAAAATCTTCTAGTGTGTATGGGCCTTTAGGGCTGTTTCACATGCTCCGGCTGATGCCGGTTGGTGAAAACCCTGCATGGCCAAAAGCAGTGCCGTACACAGTAGTTAATAATGGACCGGATTGTGTCCATTCACACGGGTTGGTCACGACCCGGCCGCCGGGTTGCAGCTGGATGTCACCACTGGAAAGGACGGTTGCTGGGCTGTGGCCATCCCAACCATTGTAAACTTCTGTGTACGGCATGGCTTCTTGGCCATGCAGGGTTTCGCTGCCCGGCATCAGCCGGAGTGTGTGAAACAGCCATTACGGCGCTGCAGTTAGCTGGCAAAAAAAATCTAAGTGAGAATGAAGAAAATGCATCTACAAAGACATATTGCCGCCAAGTGTCTGATATGATATGCGGAAATCATATTGATCTAAGATTTAGTTCCTCGCTAAGGAGCTTCAAAACTTGAACTAATAAACAATTTTACACCTCATGTTCAGCGCATTGAAATCCGTAAGAATATGTTGTTTTTATGCAGGATCCTTTTTAGCTTTTGCCTAGTGTAATCTATGGTCTGTGGCAAAATGTAAATGGCCAACTGGTATTCATTTCTAATCCTTGAACTAGTGTCACAGTGCAGTGTATAGAATACCCAATTATCTTGTATAAATGTTTGTTAGTCCAATTTTCCAGTCTGTTATTTTGGGTCAGTTTTGATATGTTTCTTCAAGTCCACATGGTATAAAGGTTTGGTTAATAAAAAAATTCTTGTGGCATAGCTGTAGGCTACAGTACGGTGACCCAGCTGTAGTTTCGCTCTAGTATTTCTGAGAGTAAAGAACAGAGAAGTTAACCAAACCGTACCTTAAGTCTTTGGATCGGAGTGTCTGTTGAACCTATGACTTACTTCTTTGGTAGATACAATATACTCCTATGAAAGGACTGGTAAAGAAATGATAATTCATGTGTGTTGGGTTTTCTTTTAACCTTTCTTTTACTTAAAGTTGTTGAGCTATTTTAAAAAGCTACATTGTTCTTTTCACAGCCACATCTTAAAATTATTAATGGGGCAACATACTGGTCGCAAACTGGAATCTCCTGATTGGATCCTAGTCTTCCTCCCTTTTAAAGTACTATAGTGATTGTAATCCATTTCCCAGCTTTGCTTGCAGATTTTTTTCCCTTCAGGTTTGGTTAGGGGTGGTAGAAGGCTAGCAAAATGAAATGTGTTTGTTACTGCAGCATTACATTTATTATTATTATTATTATTATTATTATTATTATTATTATTATTATTATTATTACTACTGCTACTACTGTGGTTTAAGGATTTTTTTGCTTTGTTTTTTTTATTTGGTGCATGAACATCACCTTTTGTTTTCCCTGTTACAGATCTTTTGGTGGACATGTTGGGTGTTCTGGCAAGCTATAGTCTCACGGTCCGAGAGCTAAAGCTGTTTTTCAGTAAGCTGCAAGGAGAAAGGGGACAATGGGTGAGAGACCTTTTCCCATTGGTTATTTTATAATCTTTTTTAAACTTTGTACTAAACTAGCATAATCCTATTTACCAGTATTCCTAAAGATTTGTATCCCATGCCTCTGATCTATTTGCTATTGATACACCACCCCGGTGAACTCCCCACTACTGTGCTACAAGCCGGGAGAGTTATGCACTTGAGACCACAAGTAAAATATGTTGGCGCTGTGTAACTAAGTGTTTATGGCAACAACTCCACCGAGTTCTAAATTTGGCAAATTGCTGAAACTATTTGCATAACCTATGACTGCACGTGATGCAGTTTAAATCCCGGCGGTCGGGATCCCAGCGTTCAGAATCTCGACCGCCGAAATCCCGACAGTTTTTCTCTCTCTCCGTGGGTGTCCACGACACCCCTGGAGGGAGAATAAATTAGTGTGCCGAGCGTGGCGAGGCACCGGGTCCGCTGCGTGGCGAGCGCAGCGAGCCCGCAAGGGGGGGCGAACCACGTCCCCCCCCCCCCTTGTCGGGATTTCGGCGTCGGTATTTTGAACGCCGGGATCCTGACCGCCGGTATTTCATACTGAATCCGACTGCACAGAACCACTTTCCCTATAACCTATGACTGGCCTATGTTTATATTGTTCTCATCAAGTGTTGCATATAAAATGTTTTCATTGGCTTAAAAGGAATTGTAAGCTTTATAGAATGGATACTTTGAAATTTGTGATTTTTTTTATTTTTTTTTGCTCCCATATGTTCTAAGATATATAGCATACATATATTGCATACAAATAGTAAATAACACATTCAAGCTATATGGAAGGAGTGTTTATAGACCAAATGTAGGATTTCTCCCCAGATGCATGTGACCTGTGGAAGCCTCTCCACTAGCAGCTGTGTGCAGGCTAGGCCTAAAATCTGAAATCTCCAGCGGAGAAGAAGGTTCTTTACCATAAGTACCTCAGGACATCTCCACTAGACAATGTATAAAAATGTCTACCAGATGGAGAGAAGCTGTAAAGTAAATCTGTGAAGTGACATATTGTACCAATTGTTAGCTGTTACATGAACATATGGCAGAAGGCAAGATAGTAATGCTCTACACCAGGCCAGGATAACCTGTGGCTCTCCGGCATTTGTGAAACTACATATAAGAGTATTCCCACCCACCGATCAGCTGGTAAAACACCCCGGGACTTGTAGATTCATAACACTTGGAGTCCAACAGGTCAGTCAGGCCTGGCCTAGAAAGATTTTAAGTAGCTTTGTGTCCCTAAACAGCCTATCTCATGGTGTTTGTTTCAGTAATCATTTCCCCTATATTTATATATTTGTGTTCATTCTCTCTAGCCTCCACATGCAGTTAAGCTACTTTCTGTATTAAAGCACATGCCTCAGAAGTACGGTCCTGATGCCTTCTTTAACTTTCCCGGAAAGAGCGCTGCAGTAAGTACCAATTGTCTAAACCGATCTGCGCTGCCTTATTATTTTGTGCTGTTTCAGCAATGCAATGAACAGTAGAACTCTCTCCTATCGCACATATCTGTAGCAATGATATCCGAGTAACCCGCATTAGGAAAAGCATTCCTTTATGAAAACTGTAGCTGTGCATGGTTCCAGATACATTAATTGTAATGTTCTGTAATAGACAAAGCTGAGATTGTAGCATGGAATAGATTGTATCTCCATTTGTGTGTTTGATGAACCATTGTTTTTCCTTTGGAATTTTTGTATGTTTGCCAAGAAATAATCATGAGGTTAAGAACAGAGCTCTCAAGTTAACGTTTATGAATCTTGTATAGATATTAGCAATAGATGGGGATGGGTGGTCTGGAGATGCTGGGCTTCAAAGTGGAAGGAAGCTACAAATGAAAGTAGTCACCAGTCACAAGCAGGCCCTTCTTTCTTTTACCTAAACCATCTCCATACTTCCCTCGGTACTTCCCTCGGTTTTACACCACTCTAATACTTATTATAGTATCGTCTGCTGATGCATACATGTTTATATACTCTGTACTTGTCACCGTTTTACTTGTTTATGAACTCTGTAACTGGGCTCTGCAGAACCCTTTGGTGATAATTAGCGAGTGCCTGCAGCGCTGTGTGAAGTGGTGCACTCTCTACATCACCCTAGTTATGACGTTGACGTTGTTCTTAGGTGTTTTCTGAAGCCATGTAATGTGCTTTATGCAGCATTGTCTAATCAGTGACTGTGAAAGTGGTGTTTTATATCCCGGTACAGCCTCCTACACCTAGGCTGCTTTGCGAGCCTTGTAGCGCCGCTTCCCGTGCATCCTAACGCCTGCCCCCTGCTATTCGCCGATTTTCCCCGCAGGTCTGCGTTTTGATGTTTTGCCTTGGTTGGGTGCCCGAAATCATTCTATGGTCGCCAACCATCGAATATTTTTTAAAGAGCTCGCTAATCAAAGTAATTCTCTGGTGCCTTTAAATAGCGGCACCCTGCTCTGTGAACAGGGCGGGCAGCAGACCTCTGGTCAGCTGCCCACCCACAGAAGGCCGGTAGCCGCCCCCCGTTTGCATGGCTTCACCCAGCATTTTCCTGGGATAACCCAGCATTTTGGTGGGGTATGCCCAGGAAACACAGGGGTTCACATGCGAACATCCCCTACCCACGCCTCCTGCACGCAAACCCCCCCCCCCGCGCTGCGAGCATCACTGAGACTATGCAAGCCTCGAAGGGTGCCTGCAGGGAAAGCCTGCATATGTGCAGATCTTCAACATCGGTCACCGTTGCGATTTCGCAGCGTAGTGAACCGATCAGAATAAGGACCCTAGCCTCAATACACTGGGACTGATACAGACCTGTTAGCATGGCTGCAATTTTGGCAGCAGACGTACACAACCATGATGCTGCATTGCACGTGAGTTAACTGTAATGCGCAGAGAGTATAGATTTGGGTGTGTTGTGTTCAAACTGAAATCTGAATGGCAGTGTATTTATACTGCACAGAAGCAAAAGCACTCCCGACAACTCCCAACTACGATATGGCGTGCCAAGAGGGGCTCTTTGAGTCTGCAGCAAAGATGTATAAGAACACATCTGCAGCCAAGGAAAAGAGTACCAATTAAGGCCCACTCATGTGGCAATTTTAGCCCAATTAAGCAGGGATAGCTCCATGTGTATGCCCCCGAGCAACAGTGATGCGTGGTCCTGTGCATCGCCATCGCCTGACTAGGTCTTGACTACATGCAGTCAGATCGCCAGTGGTACATAGCAGGTGTGTCGGCGATGTGTGCTGACCGATCTGTACTAAACTAGATCACTCAGCACGGGGCTGAGGTCGCCCTGTGTGTGAGTTTTTAGTTTGTGACAATGACACAGCTGCATTATATACCAGTATGGGGTGATTTTTTTTTTTGCCATATTGATTAAGTAATTATGTGTGGTTCATTCATGTTGTGTAATGAAATAACTACTAATAGTAGTAATAATAATTATTGCATATTTTTATTGCTTGCTGACTAATGCTTGTTGCAGCTTAATGTCTGTATTGTGAAATCGTAATCGAGATTGTGCTATTTTGTGTTGAAGAAATTATGAAATGTTAATTATAAATTTATCTTTAGGCCATTGCCTTACCCCCGATAGCTAAATGGCCATATCAGAATGGATTCACATTTCACACTTGGCTGAGAATGGATCCCATAAACAACATCAATGTGGACAAGGCAAAACCGTATTTGTATTGGTAAGTGTGCTACATTCTTTCTACATAGCGGTGCACACACCTTTCAGTTGGTGTTTAGGAGAAGTAGTGAGATAAGTGCCTACATTTTGTTTATATATACATTACTTTCTTTTATTTGAATTTGGGAAAACTGTAAGTGCCTCTACGCGCGATATGAATTAGTCAGGTACAACTATCCTTTGAAGTTAATGTTTTACTTAAAGCAAAACATTTTGAAAGTGCAAAAATTAAAATAAACATAAAGGTACTTGTGTATTAGCAGGGTGCCCATTAGGTAGTTTGCGTAGTGGTGTATTGAGAATACCAATACACCACTAGGCTGGCTACGTAAACTACGTAACTTACGCAAATTAAGTAACTTACGTAAAATATGTAACTGGAGCTGTGCTAATACATAATGGATCATATACCCACTATCCATGTCATACCCACATTATCCACGTGGGCGTGGAGTTAATTTTATAAAGTGTGGCAAGCGCAGCGAGCCACCGAGCCCGAAGCGTGGTGAGCGGGGCTCGCTACGCTCGCCACGCTTCGGGTTTGCTGCGCTCGGCACACTTTATATAATTAACTCCAAGCCCACGTGGATAATAGGGGTATGACGTGGATAGTGGGTATATGATTGTGTTAGTGTGTGTGTGTGTGGTGCATCATACTTACCCCTCAACGATGTCCCCGGCACTCGGCTCCCTGCACTCCCGGCCGCCACGACAGTACTCCCCGGCGGGCGCAATGTACGCAATTAGCATAGTGCCGCTGGGGGAGCAGGGAAACCATTTGATGCTCCCCCAACGGCATTACACAGAATTACATACATTGCTGCCATGTCCTCTGCCTGGCGGGATCTCCCCCCTCTGGGCGGCCGCCCTTCAGCACTCTGGGATCTCCACCCTCCGCCCGCCGAAGCAGCTCCGCCGCAATAAGTCAGATATTAGCAGGGTGCCCGGCAATGGCTACGCTGTCAACGTACAAAGTACCAACATAGAATCTAAATCCTGATCGGGGTGAAAAATTGATTTGTGAAATTTAAACTGTTTTTTATTCTGTTGATTATTATGTCCCATTTTTTTGGATGCATGTCTTTTTATTTTTATTTTTTTACCTTTTTCATTTAAACTAGTTTTGGTTTTTAAAACAAAACAATATAATAAGTCTCAGAAGCCAAATTGGTTCTTTGACATTTAAAATACCACCTATCAGTTGTCAATAATCAAAACAGTAGTAGTTGTCCAAGTATGTCTAGATGCCCCAAAGTGGATGCGAAATAGTGGGGGATTCCATTCTTTTTATTGCAGCCGCAGCTCCCCTATAAAGTGACTGAAACCATTCAATTGTTTGGTCTTTAGGTTTGAGTCTACGGGCATTAATCACGTATGCAGACATCGTGCTCACACGGTAGGTTATTGACCGCATTAAATGGCTTCTCCAGTCTGAGTCCATTTAGGCGCTCATAAGTTGGACACAATGTGGTTAAGGTGCCCATAAAATGGGTATGGGTCATTGGGTCAACCAATATTAGGTCAGCATGCATTGAGTCGACCACTGAAGGTCAACATGGCTTAGGTGACACATGTAATAGGTTAACATGGTTAGAAGGTCGACAATAGCTAGGTCGACCGTCAAAAGGCCGACATGGGTTTTTCACTTCTTATTTTTTTTTTTGTCCCGATTGTCGACCTGGACACCGTATCGGTGCACCGCGTCCCCCCTCATAGCTGCACTCTGCGCACCCCCCTCATAGCTGCGCTCGCCATGCTTTGGACACTATTCTATTTTCCCTCCACACCCTAGTGGATGCAGTGTTCTCCCCAGCGCGGTTTCTTCGGGCGCTCCACCCGGCAATGTGCAGCCTGCCGCGCCACTACTACTGCTGACATTGACAGGGACACGTGGATACCAGATGCTGGTGGCTGTTATAAGTGTTTGCTTCCGAACCACCTCCTGGCCCTGGGTGCGGGGGCTCGGCACAGAGTTCTGCCCGTGGAGTGTGCAGTGGACCCTGGAAATGTGGCGGGGGGCTTCCTGGACGGATCCAGGTATCAGGTTCTGGTTATCACTTATCCTGGAAGTTGCGACCAACCCACCCCCTTCACCCCCCACATTCTGGGTGATACCTATTGGACTCTTAAAGGTTGTATCGGACCCCTCAATACCTAATAGCCAACTCTGCTCACCCTTGGATTACAATTTGCAAATTATATTGCACAACAATCATCTTTGGCACCCTACCGCCCGCACAATTCGGATGGATAATCACCGCAATATTGTGAGGACATCCCTCCACTTCTGAGGACCACAATCATCCTCCATTGGCACATCCTGCAAGGTTTATGGACTCCCCTATTTCATCCCTTACTAACTAAGGACACCCAGTGGACAAGGGAGTTTTTCTAAATTCTACAAGAGCTGTATAAGGAATTAATGGGACTCCACCACATACAACTAAGTATACAACCTTTTATTTTACTATCAAGTGGTTATCAAAATATTACACTAGCTTTTGTTATTAATTGTTGTTTTTACTGTTAATGAGAAGTGTATGTATTATGTATAAATGTAATAAAATGTCAATATTGTGATACCCAATTGATCCACATTACTTTTAAGCGCTCCACCCTTGCTTTTCTTTTTCTATATACTGTACCTTAGAGGGGAGTTGACATCCCCCTGTGGGAGCAGCTAGGCATAACACCTAAGTAGGCGCCTGTTTTATTTACAGAGCCGTAAGACTCGTAAATAAATATCTCTGAATGGGATAAAACAACAATAGTCTATACATGTATTTGTGGTGCATACCCATTCGATTAGAGGTCATGTTACACAGTAGAACTTATTCATTATATCCACACAAACTGCTCTGCATTACTGATATTGGCTAATTTTTGGAAATCCAAAGAAAAGTATTTATTTTGAAGACCATTTACCTTACTTAAAATGGTTTGGGCAGATCATTTATAAAGATGTTTCCAGATAGATATAAACTCTCTGCATGATATGAATAGAAACAGCTTTTAGTATATATTGTGAACACAAGGCTGACCTCAGCCTGGCTGACTATTGCAAGCTGACTATTGTTAGTTTGTCATATTTTAAAGTAGGAATATTTTTAAGTAGGGCGAAAACAGTTACATAGATTAAAGCTTGGACTTATTCTGGACTTAAACTGGACAGAAACTGCCAACCAACTTAACATCTTCGTATCAAAGTGACTCAGAAAGACACCAGCAACCCAGAAAACCAAGAGACTGCTTTGAGTGAGCTCACTTCATTCTCACATCATACTACTCCTGGCTGCTTAATCTGCCTATTCAGCTGTGATATCACCATTTCTCCATCTGCTAAAACTTTTTGAATATCACTCTTTATGCTTGTACTTGCACTGTCAGTTTTGGAAATGCCCAGCTGTACCTCTAATGACTTTACCTCTCTTGCTGTTCCATTGAGAGTAGGTGTCCCTGATTATTTTATTCTTGGCCCTCTTCTCTATCTCTACATGTCCTCTCTGGGTGAACTTATTTGTTCACTCGACTTCCACTATGCCCTCGTTTCCTGATCGCTCTCCTTCCATCCTAACTCATATCTCCAACTGTCTCTCTGCTGTCTACTCTTGGATGACCCAGCGCTTTTTTAGACTTAAAATATCAAACACTAAGCTGACCTCTTCCGACCCTCCTGCATAAAACCTGACCATCTCTCATCCTAACCTGTTTATGCTCACCTCTCCCCCTTCTGTGTCACCCATGTCTGTCTAACCCTCCCCTTTAGAATGTAAGCTCTCACGAGCAGGGCCCTCTCTCCTCATGTGCCTTTCTTAGAATATATAAACCTCTGCCACCCTGATGATTGCTTCAGTGTCCTGTCCCCTGATGCAACTATCTGTATTAACCATGTACTTGTCCTAAACTGTCTTGTAATGTAATTTGTTTTGTGTTTGCTCATAACTATGCTCTGTAAAGCGCTGCAGAATTTGTATGCGCTATATAAGAAACTGTTATTAAATAAATAAATAAATAATAATGGCTAAATAAAATGTCATGCCTATAAATATACAGCATGCCTATATTCTGTCTATGACCGTGGCTGTATCTGCATACGAAAAGCAATACTGCAGTGTTAGTGACTGTATTTCTAGGAAATGCTAACCTTCCATTTCGTATGCAGAATTAGGCACATTTGCTTATAGGATATAGGCATGCCACATATAATTTTAATCAACAGATTTTGCTTGTGTGTCTTATTCACATAGCAATGTTAACCTAGTTGCACGGGACTTTTCATCTCACTCATGCCATGCATCGTCCGCTGCATGGTGTATTGAGGCAAGATGTTCTGTACTTTTTTTTTTTTTTTTGCATAGTTTTTATGCTAAAAAATGTCAGAAGTTAAACATTTTTCTCTTATAATATTTTATTCTTCTTACTTAGTTTCAGAACAAACAAAGGACTTGGTTATTCCGCTCATTTTGTTGGTGGTTGCTTAATTGTCACATCCATAAAGTCCAAGGGAAAAGGCTTCCAGCACTGTGTGAAGTTTGATTTCAAGCCACAGAAGGTAAGAAATGTCTAGTTTAATCTTTAATATTTAGATTTTCTTTTTTTTTTTTTTTTAGGTTTCATAATTTTTATATCACCTAACAGATACATTTAGGCTTTTCTAGGACACTAAAAGGAAATAATAAGGTAAAAGAAACAGCTTTTTTACTAGTTTTATATTGGGGGACCCATACTAACTGTACACAGTGTCTGCAAAGTTCCTGCTGACAATAAATATATATAATATTATATCCAATCCCAAATAGGGAAAAAACGGCACTCAGAACACGAGAAGTGACAATGTGTATTACAAAGACAGGAGAATGTTTCGGGGTATGAGCCCTTTCCTCAGCTCCAACCTACAGCTGAGGAAGGGGCTCATACCCCGAAACGTTCTCCTGTCTTTTTAATACACATTGTCACTTCTCGTCTTCTGAGTGCTGTTTTTTTCCTTATTTGGGATTGGATGTATATGCATTGACTTTCTGGCACCTCAAGCAAACTGCTTCTTTCACTGAGTGCCAACAGAATTGGAAAAACCGCTGTGCATTGATTTACTACAAGAATCAACATGGAACAGCCAGGCAGTCTCCTACCACCGTCCGGGGCACTATTGGGAATCACGTGGGGACCCAATCAGGAACAGACGCGGGCAGGTTGGGTCTCCGACATGCTGTCTCCAATAGCTAGGGGTTTAGCAGCTTACGGAGCACCAAACACGCCACCCTGCCGTATCCCTGCCTTAACATGCGAGTGAATGTGCAACAAAGACACATTTCCTTGCATGTCTCCACTGCAGGGGAAATCATTAGATGTTCGCTGACCATCAAATGATTTCTCCTAGCTCCGTAAATAAGTCAGTGGGAACTGACTTATTTGCGAGCGCCTGGATGAAGACTGGGTGGCTGCTTAAGTCCGCCTGCCCCTGGCAAACTGCGCAATCCAAAAAAACTTTGGGATGTGGCCGAACTTGCTGTTTAGTGAGGAAATCAGAATCACCCGCTTAGAACTGGAGATGGAAGCTTTCCTTTTCAAGTTTTGCTAAACACAGCGGTGTCAAATATGAATGATTTAAAACTGAATTAGCTGGAATCTGGCATATGCCATGGCCACTGGAGGAGAGCCCCGGAGCTAAAGTCCAATCTTCATCAGACACTGTGCTCGGATCACCTTCCCACCTAAAGGCAATTCTATGATGATGTGAGTATGGTTGAAATTTTAACTTTCAGGATGTCGACATGATTTGCATGTAAAATCCCAGAGTTGACAATTAGACGGTTTGTATCCAGTGAAAAGGTACAAATGTGTATATTTTACAAAACCGTAACATGTCTGCTTCATATGTTAGGTTACTAATTTACATTTTTTTTTTTTTTAAATGATTGTTTAATTGAATCGGGTTTTGCATGATTTAGGGGGGTATTCAATCGCCGGCGAGCATCTCCTGTCGGGGAGATGCCCGCAGGGCCCTATTCAATGCTGTCTTCCCTGACAGCATTGAGCAGGGTATCTCGGTAGAATGAGCCCGACATCAAAAGCTGTCGGGCTCGTTCTGCCGAGAACGGCCAGGAAGTGACGAGCTGCCGGCTGCAGCTTGCCTCTTCACGGCCGCAACTTTTGGCCACGCCCCCTTCTCGTCCCGCTGCAGGCTGGACATTGAATCCCACCTGCATGTTCTCGGTCGAGCTGACCGAGAACGGGACTGGGTCACGGCGTTCAAGCAAGCTCGACTACCGTGACCCTCACATTGAATACCCCCCAAAGTGGTATTTCATTATGGTTTAGATTATTTTTTTTAATGAAAAAAATAAATTCCCTGTTCTTAAAATCACTTTTGTGCTCCTGTTTTCTTAAAGCAATAAATGTTTTATTTTTTTTATTTTTAGTGGTATATGGTGTCTATAGTTCACATTTACAATCGATGGAAGAACAGTGAACTGCGATGTTATGTGAATGGTGAACTAGCCTCATATGGCGAGATAACTTGGCTTGTTAATACAAGTGACGTAAGTGTGTTGGGTGCTATTTTTACCAGTTAAACTGCTTTCTGTGTATATGTAAATCCAAGCAGGTCAACCATAGGCAGTGCACCAAATCTGTTTATGTGATATAACATTATGGCTGTGTACCTGGACAAGTTGTTGATGCGTTTCAGATGCTGATGTGCCCTGTAGAAGCAGACATCTGATCACACTACATACCTCATTGTTTGCTCCAGCCCAGCCGGCTTACAACTGATGTTGAGATAGTATGACTGATATGAGTCGCAGTCTAATGGCCACAAGAGTATGCAGTGGCCTACCTGCTATGGCCCAGTGGGAAATTAGAGCACATTACACATGAGAGGTCTTGTTGCTTTACTTACTTATCCACCTTCATATGTAGAATGCGAGCATAGTGAGATGGGGTCAACATCACTACTCTGAGTGGCAAATGTGTAATCCCGCAACAGGTGTGTTTGTGGGATTTCCAAATTGAAATGCTTCAGTTATATTCATAATGCTATACACCTCTGTACTAGTGTTCTAATCTGACCGAGAAGTCATTAAATTTGTATTCAAATATGTATTCTATAAATAGCGGTATACGGGAGCCGTCAACACTTGCTCTGTAGGTCACTATTAGAGCCAGGAGCTACTTCATTATCTTGTAGAACTCCTAGTTTTCTTTTTGTTTGTATATGTATATGTATATGTATATATATATATATATATATATATATATATATATATATATATATATATATATATATATATATATATATATATATATATATATATATATATATATATATATAATTATGATCTGCAAGCCATGTTTTTGTATCAATACGGAAGATGTTTTATGGTTTTCACATGTCTATATACACTTTCTTCTTCAGACATTTGACAAGTGTTTCTTGGGCTCATCTGAAACCGCAGACGCCAACAGAGTATTTTGTGGGCAAATGGCTTCTGTCTACCTATTCAGCGAGGCCCTTAATGCAGCTCAGATCTTTGCTATTTATCAGTTGGGCCCATCATACAAGGTAATGCTTGTGCTTTCTATGCTAGTGCAGTTATTGTTAATAGGTAATTATATTTATTTTATTGAGGGTTTCGTTTTTTTTTTTTTTTTTTCCTATTTAAATCTAGAAGTTGATTCTGAAACTTTAATTATAGACTGGATCATCTTCAATACAGTACAGAGTTGATAATTGTAAATTTTGTTGTTCTGAACAAGAGCCTCTTTCTCATTTACAGGGTACATTTAAATTCAAGACGGAAAGTGACCTCTTTCTTGCAGAACACCACAAGTTGTTGCTGTATGATGGAAAGCTGTCCGGTTCCATCGCATTCACATACAACCCAAGAGCCACTGATGCCCAGCTCTGCCTAGAATCCTCTCCCAAAGATAATGTCTCGATATTTGTGCATTCACCCCATGCCCTGATGCTCCAGGTAATGCTGCTTTGTTGAAAACCAGGTGTACTATGGAGGCTGTTTCTTGTGTAGTAGGACTAAAAAAAGAGCTTACATTGCTAAAAATTTTGTTTTTAAATAATACTAATAATGTCGCAGTGCTTTATTTTCTGTATACTTTCAATATAATATGTTAGACAATGATATGCTACATGGTCCTGTTCATTTTATTAGTAAAACAATTGATGTCTCACACACATATATTTTTTTTAAAATGAGACATGACCTGCATTATTACTGCTGTGCATTGTTGTGGTACCTGTGATACTTCTAGACCAGGCATGGCCAAACTATGGCCCTCCAGCTGTTTTGAAACTACAATCCCATCATGCCTTGCCACAGTTTTGCTATTAGGGAATGCTAAAACTATGGCAAGGCATGCTGGGATGTGTAGTTTTACAACAGCTGGAGGGACAGTTTAGCCATGCCTGTTCTAGACAAAACAAACTGTGGTTAATTAGCATATGTCATGATATTAATAACTTCCTGTTCAGTCTCTCAGACTTTCAGTTCTCTTAAGTTGCTAAATTTTTAACCTATTTTTGTATTTATTTTCAAGGATGTGAAAGCTGTTTTAACCCACTCTATTCAAAGTGCTATGCATTCCATTGGAGGAGTGCAGGTTCTCTTCCCTCTCTTTGCACAGCTGGACTTTAAGCAATACGGGTCTGATCACATCGACACCACTGTCTGGTGAGTTAATCTGTAGCAATGGTATTCGGTTTCACTGTAGGATACATTTACTAAGCCTGACCTGGTCTCTTGACCTGGATGATTGGTGGGCAGGCCAATATCACTGGCCAATGATATACCAACAACCTCTTATAATATATTTTATTGTCATGTAATGATCGCGTAGTGCATTTGCACCCCCCTCTGTCTCTGTGTATACCACTTTTTTCTCAGCAGATTTCATTACTGAGGGTATGCAATTTAGAGCCATTTTCTCTACTGTTGGGTTAATGATCATTGATCACCACACTGCCATTTTTTTTGCCATTTATTACTCTCGTAAATCTGATGGGAAAATCTTCGCTCAATATAGCATCCACATCCTGGCTTGGTAAATAACTCACAATGGGGCAGATTTATTAAGCTTGGAGAAGAGATAAACTGGAGATAAACTGGAGATAAAGTGGAGAAAAGGTAAAAGGAGATAAAGCACAGCCAATCAGCTGTGTTTGAAAAAGACATTTGGGAGTTGATTGGCTGGTGCTTTATCTCCTTTAACATTTTCTCCGCTTTATCTCCAGTTTATCTCTTCTCCAAGCTTAATAAATCTGCCCCAATGCGCCCAATGTAGACTTGATCGAAAAGCACACTTTTTTTTCTCGAATGGACAACACTAAATTGCAGTGTAAAAATAAAGTAGCCAGTATTTATCACGCACAGCAAAAAATAACTCAGCACTCCTCTCCTCGACTAACATCTTCCAGCAGTTGATGTGTCTCAATTTAATAGAGGTGTAGAACCTTCAGGATCCGGAAAACAGTGTTCTACCTGTATCAGCATTGGCTGAAGCTATGGAGAGGTATGCTACTTTAGCTGGTCACCCTATGGATTTTCTTCAGGCAAAGTACTATATTACTTCAGAAGTAAAGACTGGCCATACCTTGTGGATACATTGTTAGCTGATCAATCCTTAAAAAAGCAACTTTCAATTATCTATATTTTTGAGGGGCTTCCTAGGAATAGAGAAATTGCTACTGGCCTCTCAATTAAAAAATATGCTAACCACACTAAAGAGTTCCCAGGTACTTATGTAGTATCTGGGCGTTCGATTTTGTGATTGTATGCCTTACCTTAAGGCATACAATCAGATGCGATGCGATTCGATGCGATTTTGCATAGGATTCAATGTTAAGAAGGTCCTGTTCATTTCCCCACTATCCAAGTGGGCATAGAGTTGATTTTATATAGCGTGGCGAGCGCACGCATATTTCTTAAAAAGTATTCTGTGTCCCCTCGTGGGGCTCGCCACGCTTCGGGCTCGGTGGCTCGCTACGCTCGCCACAGGTTTATATCCAACTTCATGCCCACTTGGATAGTGGGGAAAGGAAAAGGACCGCTTTTTCCCATTGAATTCTATGTTAAAATGGACTCAGACCATTTTAACATTGAATCCTATGGAAAAATCTTGACCATCGCATTGCATACGATTTGGTCGCATGCGATGCGATCCGATTTCTAAATCGGACGCCCAGATACTACATAAGTACCGTGTTCCCATAAGACCTTTCAAGTGGCCATGTATACTGAAATGTTTCTGAATATTTTACATTGTGGTATCGGAGTCGAGTGCATGTATCTCGGGTGATTTTAGAGTAGTTGGCAAATCAGTGGCATCTCTACTTCAGCTGAAGGGGTTATCTATGAGTCAGTGGGGCTATCCACATTGTAAGCGTAGTTGACTGAGCCCTTAGTCAGAATTGCTGGCCTTGCAGGTTTGCAAAAATCCATATATTTACACTGTGCTCTTTCGCAGTATTTATATGGTTGGTGCACCTTTTGTGGTGATGTGCTGACGTTTAGGGGCAATGCGCTCACATAGATTTGTTCTGTGAGGGTGAGTTTAGTTCTCAACACGTAATGCCAATGCAGCTCTAGATAACTTGCGTGCAACTTTACGTTGGCCTTTCGGGGATATCTAAGAAAGTGCTGGTTTATAGGAGTGGAGATATATTGCCCATACCAACCAGATTCTAACTATTAATTTCTAGAAGGTGCTATATAAATGAGTAGGATCCGATTGGTTTAAATGGGCAGCATTTCCACTTCTGTAAAACCGCACATTAATCGTAAGGTACCGTAAGGTCTTATTTACTAATAGTGTAATGTCTTCAGTCTGTTAATAATGGAGATACTGTGTTTTGTGTTTTTATATCTGAATAAATAACACAGTTGAGTTTTTATTCTATAAAGCCTTAAGGAGAGTCAAGTCTTTCACTTGTAAAGGTAACATAAGGTTCATGTAATAATACAAAAATGACAATTTGAGACCGCGCTCAGAGCGGCTATCAAGCAAAAATATCAAAACAGGAGGTCACGGGGGGCGTGGCCTGGCTGGCAACGTGAGCGGGTGCGGGGACTGAGAGCTCCGGCAAAATCCTTCTGAAATATCCTTCCCCGGGACCCCTGGGAAACATAATCTTACCCCCACTGGCTCCGGAGCAGCTCCTGTGCTATCCGTGCTCATCTGGGCGGTGAGTGGAGTGCTCGACAGCTGCCTGATCCTGCTGAGGTCTCGTGTCCTCTCCTCCGTGTGCGGGCGCCATCTTGGATCCTCCGGCGGCTCTAACTGGACTCCGGTGCTCCTGGAGCACATCCCCACGACTTGGAGGCGCTGGTGCCCTGTCCGGTGTGACGGCGGGGGGGAAGGTGACTGGTGACCCCCCGGTGGTTTGACGACGGTGAGCGGGAGTCGCCTCTGTTGGGGCGCGCTGCTTGGTCGGCCGGGGACGCCGGCACAGACTTGCTCGCCTGACCCCTGGAATAGGGAGTCTGTGCCACACTACTCCTGCACACGCTGGGGCCCGTTGGTGTCCCTAATACAATTGGAACCTGCGGAGTGAGATTACTACTGCGGTGTGGTGCTGCTGCCTGCCCCTGATATCAGGTACCTGCTAGATTACATGCTTGTGACTGTAAACTGTCCCACTGGTATTAGTGAAGACCTGGAAGATTCCTGTTAATGCCCTGAAATATATTACACTGCTCCATTTATTGATAACTCCCACTACATTCTGCTATTGAGGCGACGCGGGGTGTGCTGGCCACCGAACCCTGCCTCCAATACTTCTTTGGAGCATATTCTGGATACACCATTACAAAGATGTCTAATCCCCTATATCAAATCCTAGCAGCCATTAACGCTTCTACGCAGAGGATCCTAAATGCGTTTCCTGAAAGGAATACTACCTCCATTCACTCTGGGTCTGACCTACTACTATCCCCAAGAGAGACTCCGTTACTGGACACTGCTGCTCTCAAGAGGAATACTCTATCTTCACCAATTACACCTGTGGTGCAGCAGTGCAGTGGAAATGAAGGGGATGAGCCTATGCTTGCTGACCATGAGGTACCTCCTAAATATACTACTGCCCTGGACTTTCATAGGGTCCTGTCTATACCAGTGACCCCTCATCCTGTTGCAACTGACACTCTTCCAAATGCTGTCTATTCGTACACCCTGGGTATGCTCCAGATGAAGCTTATGTGTATTGCACATTGCTGGAACAAATGTTCTGGACACTCCTGCTATATCCAAACATTGCTGACTATGACTGTCTGCCCCTTTCTAATGTTCCTGGACGCGGAGGACTGGCCGGACTAATGTTTCAAGAGTTTTCTCAAACCGATGCAGAAAATGTCGCCCACGCACTGCTATATACTGTATTGTATCCTAACTCCGTTCTATGTATGCTACATGTCTGTCGGATAATATAGCCAGTGGAATCTATACACTTGCTTATTGTGGAAAAGATAGGTTTTAACCAGTCTAGGCTATCAGTTATTTGTTTCTTCTATTCTAAATAGCCCTCGACATATCCTGTTCAAACCAATCCTATCGAATATCCCTTACATGCTGGGATTCAGGGGAGGGGGAGGGGGGAGGGGGGAGGGAGGGTCTCTATAGGTTAGTTAGTGTAGTTTAGTGGGGTTGTAGAGGGTAAGCTGTTAGGTTTAGGGCTCCAGGTATTCCCAGGTTGGGGGTGGGACATACAGGGTGGGGGGTTATTGGGGGGGTTGCTTTGGGTTTTGGGTAGGTTTTTCTTTTGTTGCATTAAATAGGGTCTTTGGGATATATATATCTTTTACATTTGGATAGTGGTGATTTTATATTTGATGTTGCAGGATAGGAGAGTGCAATGAACCCTATATTATACATGTCTATATACGTACAGTATGCCTTTCATAGTCATCCACTCCCTCAGACCCGGATGGCGCCTCCGGGTATCTGTTTGTCATGTTTTTCTCCTTCTCCTGGAGTGACGCGTTCTAAAAATACCCTGCTTTTTGTGTTTGGGGCTACATGTGCTGATACATATGCATCTCTCTATACAAAATACTTTCAATGTTACTTGCTCCTCCTGCACACCTACCGATATAATGTAATACTACTGTCTGTACTACTATTGCAAACAAGAATATGTCCCTACATGTGTGCATGCTGTAGCTATTTATGCTCCTGATATACAAGATACTGCTGTAAATGCTCTGGCTGCATATACTAATGTTATGGGGTGTTTATTGTTCTATGTAAAAAAAAATCTCCAATAAAAATTATCAAATTTAAAAAAAAAAACAGGAGGTCACCAAAACCTCTAAAGCATATACACAGAAAGACAAATAGATATTTATTTCTCAACAGCTCTCTTACCACCTCTACCCGACCTAGGGAGGATTTAAAGTTCATATATGTTCTTTGTTTTTTCCAAACTTTCTTCACACGTAGATGACATAAAAAATGGAAAGAAATGTGATGATATAGTGGGTTTTGATGAATACTTTTCAAGGGGGATCCCCAATAGTTCCACTAAAGGACGTGAAAAAGTTCTTATGGGGTCACCTTGGTGTTGTAATATTCGGTAATGCTTAAATCAAGTAGAGCACCCCCATACGCATAAAGGTATCTTTTAAGATGTCTTCTATTTCTCAACCTTTCTCTTATATTTCCTCTCAGATGTGGTTCATAGGAAACGCATTTCGACTGCTGTCTTTATCAAGGTGTCCCAGCAGTCGAAATGCGTTGGTGGCTTTTTATAGCAGGTATTTACATTGATCTGGACCAGTCAGGGGTGAATGTGTTCCGGTCACGTTTGCCTTATGTAAGGCTCTATCACCATCTTCAATGTTATACCTTTTTTATTGTTCTGATTTTTTAATAAATTGAGTTTTGGAGCTTTTGGAGCATCTCTCCTTTTTGTTTGACCAAAGAAACCGCTATATGAGGATCCGCAGAAATTACAAGTAAGCATAAACGTGAGCACCTATCCCTATCATATGGAGTGAATATTTGTGAAAGATACCGCTACATGTATGGGGTGGTTTTACTTAATGTAAGCACAGTGTAAGCGGAAGTTTATCCTCACAATTCAAAGGTGACCCTTTTAAATCCTATATCCACACCCCTTAAACTACGTTTATATCTATTGGGATCGTGGCGATTTCTATTTAGAATTTCTACACCATGATATTTTCTCCTATCTGTTTCCTATGAACCACATCTGAGAGGAAATATAAGAGAAAGGTTGAGAAATAGAAGAAATAGAAGACATCTTAAAAGATACCTTTATGCGTATGGGGGTGCTCTACTTGATGTAAGCAAGTGTAAGCATTACCGAATATTACAACACCGAGGTGACCCCATAAGAACTTTTTCACGTCCTTTTAGTGGAACTATTGGGGATCCACCTTGAAAAGTCTCTTTTCTCGAATAATAGGTTCAGGGACTCTGGGTTTGTGGGTGGAGCTATTAAAAAAAAAAAAAAAAGCTTTTATATCTCGCAGGAACAGCGTTCCTGCTGAAAAATAGCACTATAATGCTATAATTGCTAATACATGTTGTGTTCTGTGTTGCTTTTTTGAGTGGAAAGCATTTTATTTTTGTCTAATAATTTTTATTTTGTCCTCCTTTAGTTCCACTCTTTTGGCCTTCATTTTGGAGTTGCTGAAAAACTCTCTAGCTATGCAAGAACAGATGCTCTCCTCAAAGGGCTTCCTTGTGATAGGGTATAGTCTGGAGAAGGTAAGTGTACTGCGCTCCGGATATGTGTACGAAGCCTTCACATCTGCAGATGATGACTATATTGTCAGTAATGTAGTGATAAACAGGCATTCATTGATTGTCTTTACGATGCACATTTTATCCCCGATATTGCGTGGTCATCAGTGCGTACAGATGTTTCATTCAAATCAAATAAACCAAAAACTGTAGAGAGATTTGTGCATCCTTACTCTGCTCAGTTTGCTGAACTCCTTTCCAATCAGCGTATTGTACAGTGTTTTTATTACTGAATTAATAATGTTCCTACGTAGACGTTATCTGACTCTTGAATTAAATTTTAACAGGCTTTTAATTGCAGTTAGAATAACATAATCTTAATTGCACTCTTCATGTGTCTCCTCCGCACTGGTTTTAATTTACTTGAGAAATTAATTTTAGCTGACAAGTGGCCAGTGTATAGTGACCACGGTACTCCTGCCAAGTGTTCTTCTGTGTATACAGGATAAAACCTGAAGAGTACAGTAGCTCTCATTAGCAGTCGCATCGCTGTAAAAAGTCAATTGAAATGTGAGAAAAATAATGTGACTAAACAGATTTATCTGTAAGGGATTTCTTCCATCTTTTGGGTTTCTGTGATTTTAACAGAACCTTTTCCCATCTTGTATAGTAACGGCAAAGGTTCTCTCCAGGACACCTGTCGTATTTTCCAGTTTAAAGCCTACAAAGGATGTATTTTGGAATTTTCCAGATTGGCGGGTGGGGGGACGACAGTATTTATTTTTTAAATAAAGTTGAGGTGCACTGAATATGATTACACATTATTTATTTAAAAGCAATTCTCTCAATGTGATCCACCTCAATCAAATACCATAAGCTTTTCTTTTGTCCTTTTTCTCCCTTTTGTATAGTCTTCCAAATCACATGTTACCAACACTGTCCTTGAGCTGAGCCTGGCATTCTCCAAATACCTGAGCACTTTACATAATGGGGTTCCCTTACTAAAACAGTTGTGTGACCACATTCTACTTAACCCAGCAATATGGATTCATACATCAGCAAAGGTTAGTGCCAAAATATCACTTTATTATGATTTCCCTTTTTCTGTTCCCAAATACCAAAACAACATGATTATCAATATGGAGTTAGCGAATTACTGTAGTAAAAACAACAACATTTGTATATGTGTAGTTTTTTATATTGAGCTATATTAGACACAATGCTAGTTTGCTTGGAGGTCCACATTGTTACTCTGCGCAAGGATCCAATCTTCCACTTCTGATTTGCCTAACTTACAACATGTCAGAGCTGGATGGACTGAGAATGTTGTGCTTCCATCAGGTCACAGGGCTTCAGCTTCTTATTTCCGTGACATGCTAGTGTTGCAACACCAGTGGTAAAGGGGTCAGGGGGGCCTGTCCCTACCTTTACTGTAACTGCATAATCTGTCATGGGATGGTGTGCGAGGATGACTGAGGTCAGAGCCACATTGACCTATCCTTCTGTCCACTAGGCCCAAAGCCAAGCTGGTCCCATGTACTTAAGTAGCACTGCCCTTTATGCTGCTACTATTTTAATGCTCTGATTGGCTCCACTTTAGTGCTGCCATCTTTTTCTCCTGCAAGTCCGTTGGGAACACCGTTCTGAACAATTATTGCTGTGAGGAAATGTTGCACTGATACTAGTAAAACGAAATGTAAAATGTGAACCAGGTTCCTTTTACTAGTTGCCCACATGTGTTAGCAGACGTAACATCTTTACCCATTGGGTGCAGGCACACCATTGTATAAAGTGTATTGTACCAGTGTATAAAGTGAATCAAGGTGCACAAGTAGTGAAGTTAGGATAAGGTGGCAGACTGGCCATAGGGTATAAGGGGAATTTGATGCATGTTTTCTACTTTAACTCTTAATGCAAATTTAGGGGAGACTTCTGCCATAGCTCCTATTAACTGTGCTCACCCGGGATATGGTCATTAGGTCAACATGACTGAAGGTCGACAGGGACATTATGTCGACACATGCATTAGATTGACATGGGGGATGGTCGACAGTCAAAAGGTCGACATGGCGTTCTTCACTTTTTCTTTTGAGCCGACGTGCCGACACGTGGCATTTCATGCCCTACCATCCACTAGAGTGTGGTGGAAGAATAAAATAGTGTGCCCAAAGCATGGCGAGCGCAGCACACTTTTTTTTTTAGTGTTTATGTATCAACATTCAGGACAAAAAAGTTAAACACCCATGTTGACCTTCAGTGGTTGACCTAATGCTTGTAGACTTAATACCTGTCTATCCAAGGATCTGTACCCGCTCACCCAGTGCTGTGACCCCTTGGTCTTGTTGTGGGCTTTGTGCCTGAACACCTGCACGCCAGTCTTTCTCTTTATAGCACACAGAGGCCTCCCTGATTCAGAGCAGTCTATTCCGACAATTTTGGTACCATTATGGTATATTATAAAAGATAAATAAAAGCTTTGATTTTCAGGGCTTAACAAAAGTCTCAGTAACCTTACTAGAGGCGTGTTTTTTTTATTTGGGGGTGGGGGTGTTTAATAGCTCTTTTTACACGTCAGCAACCACAGTTCTCTGTTATGCATGGTTTCATATAGTTACTTTTTTTTTTTGCTGGAGCTATGTTCACTCCCTCACACTGATTGGATTCCTGCTACTCATTCCGCTATTAGCCTACAGTATTAAGCTGTTTTGCTGACTTTTGCCTATGACCTATGTACCCACAGTTGGCTTGGAATGCTGGGAGTAAATGAGATGTAGCGGTGCCAAGCAGTGCGCCTACCCACACAGAGGTTCCAAAGCAAGGAGATAAACTATTCGATCATCCTGGTTACATAAGCTATGACAATTTAAATTGCCTTTGTTTGTGGATCTATAAAATCTTTTGAACCATATATTATTTGTAGTCATTCTGTTGCTGAAATGCCAGTAACAGGTAGTGCCTTGTTGTATGTATTTCATTTTGTTTAAATGTTGTTGACCCAAGTGCTGTCCTCACTTGTTTGTAGGTACAGCTGGCCTTGTACACCTACATGTCCACGGACTTCATCAGCACAGTTAACATCTACAACGCAGTGCGGAGAATCGGGACCGTACTCCTTGTGATGCACACCCTGAAATATTTCTATTGGGTTGTAAATCCCCAGGACCGCAGTGGCATCATTCCTAAAGGATTGGGTATAATGAGTTCTGTATTCTTCTGTAGCATGGTTGTGTGTGTGTGTGTAATGTGTCTTTCATGTGCATGTAAGTGTGTGTATAAATGTATGTGGGTATATATTTGGACACTGCGTATTCAGATGCTTAGATTTTCTATGTAAAGTTGAGAACGTTCTATTTCCTAATATAATAAAAAATGTTTATTATATATTAATAATAATTAATTTGCATTTATCTTTGTTACCGAAGATGGGCCCCGACCTAACCAGAAGGAAATCCTGTCACTCAGAGCTTTCCTGCTTATTTTTATAAAGCAGTTGGTAATGAAGGTAATACTATACTCTGATCATGTTTGGGCATTAGGCAAACGTGTTGCAAGTTTTCCTCTGTATACAATGTGTTGTGTCTTGTCCTATGATTTTAACCAGATCCAGTCTTTAGAAAACCTTAACCCCAAAAATTTAACTATGGATTTTTCCATTTGAGCAGTTTTTTTTGTCCATTTACTGTAGCTGCAAATTGCAGTGCACGGAGTAACTGAAATCTGCTTGTTCTACTACATTCTGGCCTCTGCAACCATTTTTAATCTATATGCATACCCGGCTGTGTCTCGGCAGCGTGACCATCCATTACACCCAGGAATTTCACTTAATTGCATATATAATATCTATCTATCTTTATAATATAATATATGCTTCCCTGCTTGGTGTCCCAGGCACCGCCTCCAAGTCTGCCGCTTTTTCAGTAGTCGACTAGTTGCTGCACCATCTCGGCAGCACGTGGTCTGTACTGCCGCTGCGGTGCCGAATTTCTCTGCCTGGTTATAGGCTCCGGTCAAGGTACAGATGGAGCCTTTCTCATGCTTGCCAGAACGTCCCCGCTGGTTGAGAGTTACTCCATCAGACTGGGACAAGTGTGCGTCTCACACGCACTCGCGTCCCAGTATCTCGGCGGCTGGGCAGTGTGACCCTGCCCTTCTCCGCTTCAGGGAGACGGGCAGGGTTGGGGGGGGGGGTGTTTCGGAGCGACGGTTGGGAACTATGTCGGAACAGGGCTCGCGAGCGTCTCGTGTGCGCGCCCCTGCAAAGAAGAGTCTGGCTTCATCTGTATACCCATCTCTAGTTTACGGAAAAAAATTGCACAGACTGTCACTTATATCATCTTGAAATACTGATAGTTGTCTGGACGTCACATTATCAACGGCTATACCACACACAGCCTGGCAGCCAATGATGATGATGATGATGATGAATACCGTGTGTGGTAAATATTTTGTACCACACACAGCCATACATGGTCGTCTTCAACATCATCATCATCGGCTAGCAGGATGTACCATCAATTTCTCGGGGTACAGGGTGTGGCTCAATTATATGATTTCCTTCCTTTAAAATCAAGGGGGTAACGTTGGCGTATCTAAATATATTTTGGGGTAAAAGGTAAAAAAGTTCCCTGACCCCTGAGTTAAGGTGTAGGCTTGTATCATGCTGGAATGTATAAAGGCTGCATCATCTAGCCAGATTATAGCTGTGTGAAGCTAGGTTTCTATGAGAAACACCGGATGCCACTGTGACACTACAGCTGGGAGAACACTCTACTCCCAAATGCTCCAGTTTGATGTTACGTGTACAGTACATCAGTGACCTGCACTTTTTGATCTCTAAATAATAGATAGATGCCAGCACTTTTGATAAAGCTGTATACCAATGGGTCCTAAACTTTTTTTTTGAAGCACAGCGCAATAGAGTATAAGAATATTTGGTACTTATGTAGTATCTGGGCTGCCGATTTCTAAATCGGGTCGGATCGGGCACATCGCATCGCATGCGACCATCGGATGCGATGACCCAATTTTTCCATAGGATTCAATGTTAAAATGGACTGAGTCCATTTTAACATGGAATTCAATGGGGAAAAAGGGGTCCTTTTCATACCCCTACTATCCAAGTGGGCATGGAGTTGGATATAAACCTGTGGCGAGCCACCGAGCCCGAAGCGTGGCGAGCCACCGAGCCCGAAGCGTGGCGAGCGTGGCGACACAGAATACCGTCCCCTCGCGGGGCTCGCCACGCTTCGGGCTCGGTGGCTCGCTACGCTCGCCACAGGTTTATATCCAACTCCATGCCCACTTGGATAGTAGGGGTATGAAAAGGACCCCTTTTTCCCATTGAATTCCATGTTAAAATGGACTCAGTCCATTTTAACATTGATTCCTATGGAAAAATCGGGTCATCGCATCCGATGGTCGCATGCGATGCGATGCGATATCGCATCGCATCTGATTGTATGCCTTAACTTAAGGCATACAATCAAAAAATCGGCAGCCCAGATACTACATAAGTACCGAATATTTTTCATGGCACCCTTAGGCCAACCGTTTCTTATTGAGAAATTTATAAAAAAATATCAAATGAAGTAAACTGTTCATAGTTCATCCATAGTATTCGTTATATCATGAGGTATTGACTTATTTTTGTCCACATATTTTATTATTGGCACACTGGTTTTGCCTATTATACAGACCATAAATAATTTAAATTGGTGCTGGATCACAAATCCAAGGCACCCTTGAAAGTGTTTCGAGGCACCCCAGGATGTCCTGGCACACAATTGGGAATGCAGCTATAAGCCATTGCGCACTGTTTTTCAAGAATAATTAAATATTTCATTGTTATATTTTCCTTTAGAGGTTTAGTTTGAGCATTCAATTACTCAGCCCATGTTATAGAAGTGAGTATGGCACATTATTAGCTAGATGCCTGTTACATGCTTACCAGCTGCCCTAAGGTTTGGGTTTGTATATTTTGCAGGATTATGGAGTGAAAGAAGATGAATTGCAGGCAATTCTAAATTTCTTGCTGACCGTCCACGAGGTAAGTAAACTTAATAGTGTTTTTTTTTTTTTTTACCTCCTAATCTTGTTTAGGAATGTAACCACATGGTGGCACTGTTTTATAAGGACTACACTGCACCAGATTTTAGCTGTATCTGTTGTGTTGAATCTCCCACTAGAATGATGTTTCTTATATTTTAATAAGTGCATGTTTTTATTAATTTTTACTTTGGACAGAACAGTGGCATATTGGTTATTATTGCTGCCCTATTACAATGAAAATCATGGGGCTTGATTCCAATTAGGGAGTTGTCTGTGTGGCGTTTGCATGTCCTTCGTGTGTTTATGCGGCTGTAAAACCAAATGTTTTGGTTTCCTTTGTCAGTCCGAAAAGATACTTGTAAGTTAATTGGCTATGATGTGGACCCTAGTGTGTGTGTGTGTGTGTTTGTTTCTGGGTCTCAAAGGTCATGGGTTTGTTTCCCACAATGGCCTTAACTGCATAGAGTTTGTATATTCTCCCCGTATTTTTGTGGATACTGCGGTTTCCTCCCTCAATCCAAAAATATACTTGTGGGTTAATTAAGCAACAACAAAATTTAATTGCAACTCATCATGTTATCACTTTTCAAGCTTTGTACATCTGGCCTTCTATGGGCCAAGTGGTTTTTATCTGCCATCATATTCGGTTTCTATAAAGTTGCCCATAACAACCAATCACATTCAAACGATAATTTTTATAAAATGTATTAGAATCTAAAGGTGCATACACACTGTACAATTTTTTTTGACCAATTTCGTTGAAAGTCATTTTCCCTTGAACCCAGTGTCCTGGATGAAAGATGTTAACGAAAAATATTGATGATAGACGAAAGATCTAGCTACAGTTTATAGGCTCTTTTTGAAAGATACCCAAATTGAGCTGCATGCACAGTTGACGAAAAATCTTGATGAACTGGCGGGTATGCGCATCATCATTCGTCGTTTTTCTGTCATCAACATCTTTCGTCAACATCTTTCGTCCAGGACACTGGGTTCAATGGAAATGTCTTTCAACAAAATTGGTCAAAAAAATTGTACAGTGTGTATGCACCTTATGCATTTTTAGACCTGTTACCATTGCCCATAGCAACCAATTTAATAAGGGGTAAAGGGGTAAATTTAGGAAGATGGGAGAATGCCCGTAGCAACCAATCAGATTCTACTTATTTAGCACCTACAAGATAACAGAATTTGCCCAAAGCAATGTCCCAACTTCGACAGAACTGTACATTTACCCCTAAATCTACAAGGATGCATGCATGGCTGCGAGTGATTAGGTTTTTCCTGTACAATGCTGTATAATGTGATTGGCGACATATAAACAAACAATAAGTGTTTATTTTGTACAAGACACTATTAGAATTTGGAAATATTTTATCAAAGTTTTCACCATTTTCCTTCTCAACGTAGGATGACAACTTGATGGATGTTCTGCAGTTACTTGTTGCACTGATGTCTGAGCACCCAAGTTCTATGATTCCAGCTTTTGATCAAAGAAATGGTTTAAGGTAAAAGTGTTTTTTTTTTAATCTGCAATTACTCTTCTATTCACTTAAATATGGATATTTCATTTTCTTACGGTTTTTCTTGGTCTCCAATCCAATGTTTACATCAGGGTCGTTTATAAGTTGCTGGCATCAAAGAGTGAAGGAATAAGAGTCCAAGCTTTAAAAGTCCTGGGATACTTCTTGAAGCACTTGTCACCAAAGTAAGTGTCATGCTGCTTTCACATTGCCTAAACGTGTAAGACCCGATATTTCAAAACGGTATTTAAAATGGATCTGAGCCACTAAACCCCTTTCAAACCTATTTACCATTGCAGGTGAAAACCGTTTTAAATAGCATGTAATACCATTCACACATTCAACCCGTTTAACCCCAAGGAACATGTTTCAAGCCATAGAAATAGACCCTTTCACACTGCCAAAACAATGGTGATGAAACTGGTAGGACACTGCTTTTTAACAGTTTAACAAATACCGGTATTTGTTAAACGGGTAAAGTACCCTGGAGCTTCCACACTGCAGCTCTACCCATTTTAAAAGGTTAAAAAAAGGCAATTTACCGTTTAAGAGCTGCAAATAATAGTAAATAACAAATGTTGGAGTGGCAATAGAAGATTGTCATTGAAAATCTACTCTGTACTTAATATGTGCTTTGCAAGTCTAATACAAATAACCAATTACATGTAGTACATTTATGAATTATTGTGCAATAAAACACTTTCCATCTCATCGATACAGATGTAGCATGCTCAATCTTTGCAGGGGTTGGCTATTCTATCTCCAGCACCCGGCTCTCGCCAGGGGCGCGTGCGTGCCCCGTGGCTACAAAGCTGGCTCCGCCACCTCCCTCGGTGCCCCTCGCCGCCCCGCCATCCTACCTATCCCTGCTCATCTCCCTGAAGAGGAGACAGGCAGGATGCCGCTGCGGCGCCGTCCTGAAACTGCGTCCCAGTCAGATGGGGCGCCTCTGCGTTTGCGATCGCCAGCGCAGGCATGCTGGCGATCGCCGGCCAAGGATCAGAGGCGCGCCATCTGTAGGTATACAAAAACAAACCTATGCATTGTGCTTATGAAGTCTTAAAATATGTGCATGTAATACGGTACAAATATTAGTGTTCGGTCTATTTTGACCCTGTGAATGCGCAGAAATTTTTATATCGTCTTCATACTAGAACATGAATGACAGTACTACGCATATTAGTAGCCATGTTGATCATCACAATGTCAATTGTAGACCATAGACATGGTTAAATTTGTCAGCAGGCACCATGGTGACATTCTCAAACTGTTGACCTCTCAAAGATCTCTGAAATGTCGACAATTTCAGGATACAATCTGTTGGGGGTTAGTCTGCAGGGCAGATTAGGGGCAATATCTGCAGATATTCGGGTTAGACACTAGGGAGAAATACTCTGCATAATACTGCAGCAGTGGATACCAATTCCTGAGATCACTTTATTTGGTATTGAAATGACATTTACAGCAAACAGTGGATTTTGCCCATGTCTCTCACAGGTTCCTTTTTGAAGTAGTGGTAAATGTGCTGCATTTCCACTACAGTCCCTAGTCCTTGACTGAACCTGAATCCTGTTTAATCTCTGAGTATTTGCTTATCTACAGAGCATGATGTGCTATCCTTCCTCTCTGTACTTCAGGAACTTGGACAAGAGTGCTGCTTACTTATTCTTGCATAAATTGTTAAGAGCATGTGTCTGGCTTTTTTCCATCTGATATCCTCAGGGGAAGTGCAGCATGAGGGCTAAGCAGGGATATTGCTGGACTGTTCCACTATTATTTTGGATAAACACACAGTAGTAGAAAGGAAATTGTTGCACCCAGTGTTTCTGCCACATGAGCGTATGTCTCCCAAAAGGTGCCTCTTTCCTCCACATACAATTCCAAACAGGGCTTTTCAGCCGGAGGGGGGGGGGTTGTGCATAATTTGGAAAAATGGAAAGGTCTGTCTCTAAATGGGCCCTTCCGTTCCACAACCTAATACCTGGCTACAAAGATACTGGCTGCACTGAGAATCATACATATTGCAGTGCATGGCTAGGCCAAAGAGGATTTTTTTTTTTAATGGCCGTAAGGTGAGATTTGAAATGGGAGGCTTTGTAGTGTTCCTTGAACAAGTGGTCTTTGGCCAGGTCCACCAGACTACCAGGTAAAAACCTAGGTTATCACAATATGGGAAAGTTGTGCCAAACATTTCCATAAGTTTAGCTGGTACCATGTGTAATATATTTAAAGTGTTTTCTACTTTGATAGCTTGCACAACTGTTTTTTTTTTTTTTTTTTTTTTATTCCTCTTCTGTTACAGGAGGAAAATTGAAGTTATGCAGGCCCATGGGTTATTCTCTCTCCTGTCTGAGAGATTGATGTTGGAGGCAAAAACAATAACACTCACAACATACAATGTGCTTTTTGAGGTAAAAATTTCATATGCAACCATGTTTTATGAACGGGCTAATGCAGAGTAATGCATAAAACACATGAACTGCTGTATTTTCAAGTTATTCGCTGTAAAAGAAAAAAAAAACATTTAAACAATTTTTAAATGTTAACCAATGTTTGTTTCAGATTCTCATAGAACAAATTAGCACTCAGGTGATACATAAGCTACATGCTGATCCGGACTCATCCGTCAAAATCCAAAACCCTTGTAAGTAGAGCTGATCATTTATTATAGTATTTCTCCATGTACTATATGCTGTTACCGGGTGTGGATCAGTTGGTCTCCAGCAAGTTGTTAGACATGCATTTAGCCGACATGGTGATTAGGTCGACATGGGGTTTTTCACTTTTTTTTTTTTTTACCCAAATGTCAACACAATTCGTCATACGCTCGGCGCACTATTTTATTCTCCCACCACGCCCTAGTGGATGGTAGGGCATGAAATACCGTCACACGTCGGCTCAAAAAACAGTGAAAAACCCCATGTCGGCTTAATGACACGGTCGACCTAGACTAGTGTCGAGCTTCCTGCATGTCGACCTAGACGCATGTTGACTTAATGGTGTCGACCTAATGACTGTCTAACAACTTGCTGGTGACCCAGTGACCGTATCCCCTGTTACCAGTGACTGAGCGGCAGGTGTAATTGGGAATCCCTTATTCAACAGCTGTGAAAAGGCAACTAGAACCAATGTGCTAATACAGTACACATTGATACTTGTACATGTAGCAGATGAGCTGTCAAATGAGCTGAAAAGCTAACTTGAAATCTAAAGGTAGACTTTTGTATAAATAAGTAAGTGTGAAATATGGGCTAATATTGCTATATTCCGAAGTGTGTTCTAAAATGTGATCTACAGTATAAATGCTTCATAATTTATACAGGTACTTGGCACATCAAATACTTTGTGTATGCTGTGTATTTTTAATGGGCTATTTTTGTGGTATGCAAGGCAGCCTTCTCACATTTATATTCCAGAAATATAGAAAGGAAATAAGTAGAGTAAAATACTCCACCACCTAGTTTTAAACACACGTATGTATTGTGAAGTTGACTGGAAGAACTCATTCATGATTTATTAGTGCTACCAGTTTCGTTTTTTTTCCTTCATCTCCTTCTGGAATACCCTTTCGGTGTTATGCAGGTGTAATAATCCTCCCCATGCAATAACTTGTGAGGTAATCTGGTGCAGGGAAAATACTTGCTGATTTATTTTTACACTGCAATATAGATCTCACTTTCAAGTAAAACCCCACCCAAATCGAATCCCCTCTGCACAAATTACATCTCCCCCCCCCCCCCCCCCTGCAGTGCACATGGTTTTGTCCATTTGAGAAGGAGTTTGCTTTTGTAGGTGAACCAGAATAAGCGCCAACGTCAATCTCCCCTCTCTTACAAGCCCTACACTGACTCCTCTTCCTCTTCAGAATACAATTGAAGCTCCTCCCACTCACTTACAAAGCCATCGCCCATTCCTCCACCACCTACATATCTGACCTTATCTCTCTTTACACTCCCTCCTGTTCGCTTTGCTCCATAAATACGCACCAAGATTTTGCCCGTTGTGCTTCTTATAGCTGGAATTCTGTACCCCTCCCTATCAGACTCTCCATCTCCCTACAAAACTTTAAATGGGCTTTCAAGACCCACTTCTTCCTCATACCCAATCTTCTCTCATCCAACCTTCTGTGTTATGATGATCACGTCTACCTCTGCTGTATCACTTCTGTCTGCCTCTCCCCTTTAGAATGTAAGCTCTTACAAGTAGGTCTCTCTTTACTACATGGGCTTTCTTGCTATCTATCTATCTATCTATCTATCTACCAAATAATTGCTTCAGTGCACTGTCCCCTGATCAAACTGTCATTATCTACCATGTACTTGTCCTAAATTGCCTTGTACTGTAGTTAATTATTACATTTTTTTGTTATTTATGTATTTTAAGGCGCTGCAGCCTGGTGGTGCCATATAAATAAATGATAATAATAATATGGACATAGTGCATGTTTTACAGTAATTAGTGATTTGCTGAGCAGCTGCTGTGCAGTTATCCCATAGTAACAGAACTTTCAGTTTAGGGAACACTTGTATGCGATTACCTTACCCGTCTTACCCACCTCGCCTGCCAATTCTAGACATAACCAAGGCTATTTATGACCCTATTTTATATGCTTGTAGACAATCTAGAGATGGGATTAATAAATCCCCTCGCCCTCTGGTGTAGATGGTCTTCTTCAGCAATATAGTCTTGTTTGCAGGATATGTGTAACAGATGGTGCTTGGAAGGAATCAGCATGTTGGGTGATAGACGTTTTCTGTAGTTTTTATTTCCTTACACCTGAATCCCCATGTGTTTGCATAGAGAAAGCATCTGTCTGCGGGACTGACAGCTCGGCTGACACTTCCTATGATTCACTACCTGCAGGCTCCCTGCCATTCTTCCTGGAGTTTTGATTGTTACAAACACATGCAAATGGTGACCTAGTGCTCTCAGATTTTAAGTATCTAGTGGAAATAAAGCAAACTGATATTTTTTTTTTATTTGTAGAAGTGCTACATATAATATATATATATATATATATAATGTTTTTATAAAAACATTGGTCCTTTTTTTGTTTGCTAAATTTAATTTTTCAGAGTTTGTCTGAATATAAAATCTCTTATGGCTGTCAGGCAGTTTAACTGCTTATAGGAATCTGCTAATGCAAGTGTATGTACAGAACTGAATACCCATGCTGTTATATATTGTGTTACTGTATATTGACTCTCCTTTACTATTTAACCCCTTCCTGACAGAGCCAGTTTTTGCCTTCCTGACAGAACCCTTTTTTTCAAATCTGACATATATCACTTAAGTGGGGATAACTTTTTTTTGCTTTTACTTATCCCAGTGATTTTGAGATTGTTTTTTCGTGACACATTGTACTTCAAATTAGTGGTAAATTTTGGTCGATACAGTCTGTGTTTTTTTGTGAAAAATACCAAAATGTCGTAAAAAATATGGAAAATTTAGCAATTTGCAAAATGTTAAATTTTCTGCTTGTGAGACTAATAATCATACCACTCAAAATAGTTAATAACTAACATAGACCATATGTCTACTTTATGTTTCCATCATAATTTCAACTTCCTTTTAATTTTTTTGGACACTAGGAGGCTTACAATATGAATAGCAAATTCTCAAATTTTCAATAAAATTTCAAACACTGATTTTTTTTAGGGACCAGTTCAGTTCTGATGTGACTTTGAGGGACTTGTATGTGAGACACCCCCATAAATGATGCCATTTCAAAAACTGCACCCCTCACAGTATTCAAAACAGCATTTTGGAAGTTTGTTAACCCTTTAGGTGTTTCACAGGAATTAAAACAAAGTGTAGGTGAAATTTCAAAATTTCATTTTTTTTGCAGATTTGCAATTTTAATACATTTTTCTAAGGAACACAGTAGATTTTACTAGAGAAATGTGACTAAAAATTGATTCCCCCAATTCTTTTGTTTTCATAAATATCCTATATGTGGCCCTAGTGTGCACGTTGACCAAACCACAGGCTTCATAATAGAAGGAGCACCTACTTGATTTTGGAGCCTCCTTTTTATGAGATTATTTTTTAGGCACCATGTAGGTTTCTAGGCACTATAAGATGCTAAAATTTAGGAACCCCCCCACAAGTGACCCCATTTTGCAAACTACACCCCTCAGGGAATTCATCTAGGGGTATAGTGTACATTTCAAACCCCCAGGGGTTTCACCAATTGTGGTACAACTGGGCAGTGAAAATGAAAAATTAAATTTTTTACACAAAAATGCAGTTCTGGCTCAAAATTTTTCATTTTCACAAGGAATGAAGGAGAAAAAGCACGCCAAAATCTGTGCCCCAATTTCTCCCGAGTACGGCAATGTCTCACATGTGACCAAAAAATACCATTTGGGTGCATGGCAGGACTCAGAAGGGAAGGAGTGATTTTTGGATTTTGCAGCTCAGATTCTGGTGGAATGTTGGTGGGTGCTATGTCGCATTAGCAAGACCCCCCAAGCACCAATACAGTGGAACCCCCCCACAAGTGACCCCATTTTGCAAACTACACCCCTCAGGGAATTCATCTAGGGGTATAGTGTACATTTCAAACCCCCAGGGGTTTCACCAATTTTGATACAACTGGGCTGTGCAAATGAAAAATTACATTTTTTACACAAAAATGCAGTTCTGGCTCAAAATTTTTCATTTTCACAAAGAATGAAGGAGAAAAAGCACCCCAAAATCTGTGCCCCAATTTCTCCCGAGTACGGCAATGTCTCACATGTGACCAAAAAGTGCCAGGACTCAGAAGGGAAGGAGTGATATTTGGATTTTGCAGCACAGATTCTGGTGGAATGTTGGTGGGTGCTATGTCGCATTAGCAAGACCCCCAAAGCACCAATACAGTGGAACCCCCCCACAAGTGACCCCATTTTGCAAACTACACCCCTCAGGGAATTCATCTAGGGGTATAGTGTACATTTCAAACCCCCAGGGGTTTCACCAATTTTGATACAACTGGGCAGTGAAAATGAAAAATTACATTTTTTTACACAAAAATGCAGTTCTGGCTCAAAATTTTTCATTTTCAGAAGGTATGAAGGAGAAAAAGCACCCCAAAATCTGTGCCCCAATTTCTCCCGAGTACGGCAATGCCTCATGTGTGACCAAAAAGTGCCAGGACTCAGAAGGGAAGGAGTGATATTTGGATTTTGCAGCACAGATTCTGGTGGAATGTTGGTGGGTGCTATGTCGCATTAGCAAGACCCCCAAAACACCAATACAGTGGAACCCCCCTACAAGTGACCCCATTTTGCAAACTACACCCCTCAGGGAATTCATCTAGGGGTATAGTGTACATTTCAAACCCCCAGGGGTTTCACCAATTTTGATACAACTTGGCAGTGAAAATAAAAAATTACATTTTTTTACACAAAAATGCAGTTCTGGCTCAAAATTTTTCATTTTCAGAAGGTATGAAGGAGAAAAAGCACCCCAAAATCTGTGCCCCAATTTCTCCCGAGTATGGCAATGCCTCATATGTGACCAAACAATACCAGTTGGGTGCATGGCAGGACTCAGAAGGGAAGGAGTGATTTTTGGATTTTGCAGCTCAGATTCTGGTGGAATGAATGGTGGGTGCTATGTGGCATTAGCAAGACCCCCGAAGCACGGTGAAATGATGAACCTAATAATCATAGATGTGTGGTATATTTTAAAACACTCCTTTATACATAGGCCGGGTTTGTCGGGGCAAGTTTCACAGTGGAAAATAGTTTCCTTTCTTATTCCCTTTTTATAGCAAACTTTGCACCTTTTTTGTGTCCTGCCCTTTCTTGCAGTGGAGGGGATTTCGTTAGGAAAATGCTGCCCTGGTACAATACGGGGGCCAGTACTAGAAGTACTGGGGCCCTCTGCCTGCTGGTTCCCAAATATTAGGCCCTTTATGACTTCCTCTTGAAAGTGCATAAATGTCCCCCTCTGGCTGGTAGAACGGAATAGCACGTAAGCGTTATACAGTGCCATCTGGATGATATACACGGCCAGCTTCTTGTACCAGATTTTTGTTTTCCGCAGGGCACTGTACGGCTTCAGTACCTGATCTGAAAGATCCACTCCGCCCATGTACCTATTGTAATCCAGGATACAATTAGGTTTTGAGGTGTGGGTACTGGTACCTCGTACAGGGACGGAGGTGGTACTGTCTCCATGAATTGTTGTCAGTATAAGGACATCCCTCTTGTCCTTATATTTGACCAACAACATATTTTCGGTGCATATTCCCCTGCTTTCACCCCTTCTCATTACTTGGGCAATGTGCGTTTTTGGGAGGCCTCTTTGGTTCTTACGCACAGTACCGCAAGCTGCTGTACCTCTTGAACCAAGGGCCTTAAACAGGGGGATGCTAGTGTAAAAGTTATCCACATAGAGGTGATAACCTTTATCCAGGAAGGGGTGCACTAAATCCCAGACAATTTTTCCACTAACACCTACGAGGGAGGGGGGGCATTCTGGCGGTTCAATTCTTGAATCCTTCCCTTCATATACCCTAAACCTGTGGGTGTACCCTGAGGTGCTTTCACACAGCTTATACATTTTTATGCCATACCTTGCCCTCTTACTGGGAAGGTACTGGCAGAATTTAACCCTTCCTTTAAAATGTATAAGGGACTCGTCGATACAAATAAATTTTTCAGGGATGTACATCTCTTCAAATTTGGCACTGAAATGATCAATGACCGGCCTGACTTTGAATAGCCGGTCAAAGGTGGGATCATCTCTGGGTGGGCACTGTGCATTATCATTGTAATGCAAAAATTTAAGGATCATCTCAAAACGAGCCCGAGTCATGGCCATACGGTAAAATGGGGTGCTGTACAGAACATCTGTACTCCAATATTGCCTAATTTCTGGCTTTTTTACTATGCCCATATGAAACACCAGACCCCAAAACGTCATCATCTCTACTGCATCTACAGGGGTCCACCTAGCAATTGATGACGTGGGGTTTTGAGCAATAAACTGCTGGGCATATAAATTAGTTTGGTCCACCATTAAATTTATAAAATCATCAGAGAAAAATAATTTGAAAGTCAATTTCTCTGAGACCTGTGGAATCAAATTGGATTCCTGGCATGGCCAAAAACTCAGGAAACTGGGGCTCAAAATTGTCTGGTGGTGGGGTCCATACGAGATCAATTATTGGGGGTGGGGTCTCAGCTGCTCTACGGGGGCGTCTTTGAGGGGGTCCCTCATCACCAGAGGAGGAAGAGGAGCTTAAGACGAAGCCTTCAAATTCCCCGCTTGCATCACTGGCTGTGTCAGAATCAGAGGCAAGCATGGCATATGCCTCCTCCGCTGAATACATTCTTCTGGATGACTGGGATGACATTTGGGATGCCATTTTTATTTTTGTGTTTCTGGTAGTGAAATGTTTCAACACGTGTATAGTGTAGGGGGGGGGGTACAAACTTTATTTCAACCCAGGGGGGTATGTAGTGTGTAGTGTGTATGTAGTGCAGAAAAAAAAAATACTTTATACAGGAATTTGATCCCAATAAAAAAAAAAAAAAATTGAAGGGGTTAAAAAAAAAAAAAAATTGAAGGGGTTAAAAAAAAAAAAAAAAAAGGTCCTGCGCCAAAAATTGAGCACAGATGTTTGTCAGTAACGTCCGTCACTGAACAGCGCTCAAAGGCAACAGGAATTTGATCAAAAAAATAAATAAAAATAGATCAACCCTGTGCCGAAAAAGCTGATCAGTGATGTACGTCACTAATCAGCGCACAGTGGCCACAGGACACCCACAAAATCACAGTGTGTGTAAAAAAAAAAAAATTAAAAAAAGACCCCACAGCACCCTCAAAAAAAAAAAAAAAAAAAAAGAGGTGATCAGTGATGCGACACTGATTACCAGTGAGGGGCAGCAGGTGCACAACCTTTGGTGCAACTGACAGTGCAACTGGCAGCAACTGACAGGTATATATATAAAAAAAAAAAACCTCTGCACCCCCAAAAAGTTGCTGATCACCTCAGATATAGTGATCAGCACAAAAGGCGGGGGCAGCAGACACAAAATATAGCACTCTCTATCACTCTCTGTCACTATCTCTCTCTATCTCTCTCTATCTATCTCTCTATCTCTCACTATCTATCACTCTATGACACTGCAGCAGCAGCACTGACAGTAATATATATAAAAAATAACCCCTGCACCCCCAAAAAGTTGCTGGGGGTGCACAAAAGGGGGACAGCAGACACAAAATATAGCACTCTCTGTCACTATCTCTCTCTATCTCTCTATCTCTCTATCTCTCGCTATCTATCACTCTATGACACTGCAGCAGCAGCACTGACAGGTATTTATATAAAAATAAAACCCTGCGCCCCCAAAAAGTTGCTGATCAGTTAATTTATACTGATCAGCACAAAAGGGGGGGGCAGCAGTCAGTTATATAAAAAATATATAGCACAATCTCTCTCTATCTCTCTCTATCTCTCTCTATCTCTCTCTATCTCTCTCTATCTCTCTCTATCTCTCTCTCTCTCTCTCTCTCTCTCTCTCTATCTATAACTTTATCACACTGCAGCAGCACAAAATATAGCACTCTCTGTCACTAGCCCTCTCTATCTCTCTCTATCTCTCTCTCTCTATCTCTCTATCTATACTCGATGACACTGCAGCAGCACAACACAGCACAGGAAGTCACAGCAAGAAGCAAGAAGTAGCAAGATCCAGGCAGTGATCAGGTAAGTATTTGGCAAGGTTCAGGTCAGTATACTGCGGCAGCTAGGCACGCAATTCCAGACCGGAATGGCGTCTGCAGTGCAGTCACCGTTAGTTTAAACCCCCCTCCATGGCTGTGATTGGTCCGTCGGTCCGACGAACCAATCACTGCCTTTGGGGGCGGGCGGGGTGAGGTGGGGTGACACCAGTGTCACCCTTACACCCCGCGGTGATTGGTGCTGTACTTTACAGCACCAATCACCTCCGATCCCTGTGTCACCGGCGAACGTTATTCGCCGGTGACACAGAAAACGCTGTAATTGGCTGTTCACACTGAACAGCCAATCACAGCGATCGCCGACGGGGGGGCGGCATCGCAGCCCCCCCTGGGCATGCAGGGACATGTCTGCTGTCAGGGACAGCAGACATCGTCCCTCTGTCACTGCGTCTCTAGACGTAGTGACAGTTTGAAGCCATGACGTATATATACGTCATGTGTCGGGAAGTACATCCTGGCCATGACGTATATATACGTCAAATGTCGGGAAGGGGTTAAATATACTATCGTTCAGAAGTTATCATTAGATCATTTGACTTCAGTTAAAAAATAAAATAAAAAGCAAAACACAGGGTGCTTAAAGGCCCAATCACACGAAGATTATTTTTCCTGAAAATCTGGACATTTCTGGGAACAATCTAAATTCAACAATTTTCTCCCAAAAACTAGAAAATGGAAATAAACTGCATCATTTGCACAAATGGATTAACCAATTACATTTTGTTTCCTCTTTTCCATGTTTGGGAGTAAACGGTCAATTGTCTTTTGCTCAGAGAAAATTCCAGATTAATTTCCAGATTCTCATTCCTACCAGCTAGATTAAAAAGATAATCTTATAGTGTGTATGGGCCTTAACCTGCCCATACACGGTGCATTATGGGCTGCATCGCAATGCATGCAATGCGCTGGCAGTGCAAAAAAGTATGTGCAGCAGTGTGCATCGTATCGCATCACATTGCACTCTGCTATCGCAGCAGGTATGGGCACATTTAGACTATTTTTTTTTAATGATTTGGACAAATGGTCCAGAACGTACGCACTGTGCAACTGACGCCGGTTGTTAGTGACTACTTCTGATTTTTTTTTTTTAACATGCAGAAGGATTTGTAAATATGGTTAAGTACAAAATGCTCCTGCATGTGGCCACTGATGTTATAGTTTGTAATATCGCTCAATGTGTATGTACTACATCATTTGTCCAGGCGTTCAAGAGAAAACATTAATTTTATCGTATTGTTTAGTGTGTACCCAGCTTCACCTACTTGCCCTTTTTATTTTCTAATTTGTGTTATAAAGCAATTTTTAGATCAGACGTACCAGATAAAAGCGCAGATTAATGATTGCGGTATACAGCAGCATATTGTCGGTTTCCTTTTCTACTTGCAGATTGAAACCAGCCTGATAGAGGCTCTATGCAGATTCCTGCCCACAATAATATCACTGACCGGAACATATAACTTGCGCTGTGGATTATTATTTTTGACAAACTACTGTAATCTAAAGTTTGTGAAGCACAACGGACTATGCTGCGCTATATAAGAAACTGTAAATAAATAAAATCTAAAGAACTGTACTGTAACTTAAAGAAAAGTGTATTCACTATTAGAAACTGTTTGGTGCCTATCCTAGTACATGATTATAGACCATTTTAAACATTCTTTAATTTTGTTTCATAGTGATACTCAAAGTGATCGCTACGCTTCTGCGGAACTCTCCTGCATCTCAAGAAGTCATGGAAGTACGGCGGATCTTCCTTTCAGACATGATAAAACTCTTCAATAACAGCAGAGACAACAGAAGGTAAGTGGCTCAGATATGGCTGGTTTTCGTATAGGAAGTCATGTATTAGGTTTGGTAAAGGAAAAAATGATCATTCGATCCGCAACCCTGGTCACTAATGTAACATTGGGGCAGATGTATTAAGCTTTAACAAGAGATAAATACAAGGGTCAGTAAGAAAAAAGTCAGTAAGGAGCTGATTGGCTGGGCGTTTATCTCTCCTTATCGCCCTTGCATTTATCTCTTGTTAAGGCTTAATACATCTGCCCCATAGATCTAAAAAACGTAGGTGAGATTCCTGTTAAATGTAATGCCATAAATACTGTATTTTGATAACTGAGTGAGTTTATTATATACAGCAGTAATGACAAATATATATTTGTGATCTTAGAATTCTAACGAGAGTATTTTTGGTGTGTGACTTCTAACTGTTACTTGCAGGAGCTTGCTGCAGTGCTCGGTGTGGCAGGAGTGGATGCTGTCTCTCTGCTATTTTAACCCCAAAAACACTGAGGAGCAGAAGGTTACAGAAATGGTGTATGCCATCTTTCGTATCCTCCTATACCATGCTGTGAAATATGAATGGGGTGGTTGGCGTGTTTGGGTGGACACCATCTCAATTACCCATTCAAAGGTAGCTATGGGTATTCTTTTATTGGCTATTAATTTAGATAGAATTTTGACAAACGTTGTCTTTTTATTTCTGAATAGCAAATAAGCCGTGAATCTGTCTGCACCTCCCACATAATTTTCTATTGGTGACTTCCAAAGTTTGCTTACTCATTTTCTTTAGTTTAGCTGCCTTACATGTTGTGAATGATAGGTAAGGGAGCCACCAGTGAACAGACATGCCATGTGATACTGCAATAGAGAAGCTTTTGATATTATACACTTAAGTCTTTGGAACAGTGGTCCCTAAACTCATCCCTCAAGGCTCCCTAACCTCTAGATTTTAAAGCTGGATAAGCACTGACCTGACTATGACAATTGACCCTTTTCTCTCAAACACTATTTGGGCAAATTGGTTTAATCCATTAGATTTAATCGGTGCATTTTAAAGACCATTTTTGCCCATTTTCCTGGCTTTTCAGAGCAAATGGTTGATTTTCATTTGCTCTCACACATTACCATATTTTCCTTCCAACCTTTAAGACTGGACAGATAATCTTATAGTTTGTATCCAGCTTTAGGCTACCAATGCTTGAGCACCAGCAGATTTATTAGTTCCTTGGTCATTTTGATTTTAACTGGGCCTGCTCAAGCATGGATATCCTGAAAACCAGGGCTGGTAAGGTTCCTTGAGGATCTAGTTAATAGCAATTTCCGGCTGTATATACTGTTCGCATGAAATTCCATTGCAATGACTCAAGATTAATATTGTTATTTCTTCTTTTCTGATTTATTTATGTAGCCACCAGGATGCTTTGCAATATTTTTATAATTTAGATCTAAAATTAGCAGTTACTTAGTTTTTTTTTTTTAATTAGGACAAACATTGTACATTGACAAGAATGTAATTGCTATTCTATAGTTATTTAATATATATTACACACTATTCTCCAAGCTTACATTTGTACTAAAATTTTGAGACCGCTGCAAGAAAAATTATTTTGAGTAACTTAAAACATGGAGTTCATGGATTTGCTAAAGGTTTGTGTATGTACAGTATGTATGTATGTATGTATGTATGTATATGTGTGCATAGAAAACTTGTATGAGCTGCACTCATTGAAGAGTTAGGAGGCGGTTGCAGATTCCTGAATCTTTTTGTAGAATTACCAAGTGTCCAGCAGAGAACACAGGGCAATCAGCACACCTTTTTGTGACTGCATAAATCCAATTTTGATTCATCAGTATCTAAGGACTGAGGTGCAGTTTAATTTCAGTAAAGCTAATCATGGGGCACACATATCTAATCACCCATCCAGAGCCATGAGAACAGCAATCAGCAGTCGACTCACCCGCTTCGGCTTATACAGCCTTCATCCTGTGTTTGTGTGTTTGTGTGTTTGTGTGTTTGTGTGTTTGTGTGTGTGTGTGTGTGTGTGTGTAGATATATAGTAGAGGCGGCACTCGGAAATAAACATGCAATGATCCTGATCCTGATGACGAAGTAGTAAACTTTGAAACGTTGATTCCACTTTTGCTGAATTGCGTGTTTATCTCTACGTTCTATATGTTGGGCTCCCTGCGCTGGAGAAACCTAGGTAGGCACTGCACCTTTTAATGAGGAGTGCTACCCCGCATCCGTATATATATATATATATATATATATATATATATATATATATATATATATATATATATATATATATTATTAATGTGTGTGTGTTTGTATTTGTATGTATGTATATATATATATATATATATATATATATATATATATATATATATATATGCGCTATATGATATCCAGCACCTTTTACATACACTTTTATGGCAGACCAATTGATTAAAATTTCAAAACAGATTTTATTTCTCAGACAAAGGTTTCATGGTTTAGTTCATCCAACCATAGAGTACCCGTAGCGTTTCGTCATAAAAGACTTCATCAGGGGAAAGTTATTTCTAAATGGTAGAAAATATATGGACATGTAACGATTTGTACGTTAAAAGAAATGCCTTAAAAATAGTACATACCTAAACCTTTAAATACAGGTTAAAGGTTGGATCCTATTATAGGATACCTTTTGTGTCGATAAATGGACACTTTTCTGAAAGGACCGTATAAATTCGATTTAGGGGATGAGCATGATTGGGGATGAGGTCAATATGAGGGTAGATTCATATGCATATCCAGCAGGAAAATAGATTTCAAAGGAAATATAGAAATGTTTCCAACAATGATTAAGACGTTCCAATAGGTAATAAGCAGTGACCTACATACTTAAGATCCTGTTACCACCTTAAAAAGGTTTACATAGTTTGCAATTACTACATTTTACAATCTTACAATTTGCATATTTCACAATCCATAAGTTTCTCAGTACTTGAAAACAAACTGAATGCTTTCACAGGTTAACAAAGTTGTTTTTACCAATATCATACCATTAGATGAAAAAACCTTTCAAAGTGCAACCTACCTGGATCACCAGAGGGATCCTGTATCACCAGTGTCTGAGTGCAGACTGAAAGGTTCCCACAACCTAGTTTATATAGGACAGTGATTTTCAACCTTTTTACCTCGCGGCACACTAAATAAGGTTTTCAAATTGCCAAGGCACACCATGAGATCCCCACCGGGAAAAACACATTGGCCCCCACAGGAAAAAAACAAACCTATTGGCCCCCATATAAAAATAAATCACACTGGTCCCCACAGGTAACAAAAATAAAATACATTGGCCCTTTACAGGAAAAGAAGAGACCAGTAAATAACAGTAGAACTAGTGGTGGCTATAAACTGGTGTGAACATCTCTAGATCTGGGGGCACACCTGAGAACAGCTCAAGGCACACTAGTGTGCCACGGCACACTGGTTGAAAAACACTGATATAGGATGAAGCTTATGACCTCACTTCCTGTGAGACTGATATCATAATATGATCAAAAACGGTCTTTATTACTCCATGAATATAGTATAAATAGGTTTAAATTAAATGGCTATAATCACCTAGATGGACTATTGGCCTATTATGTAATACATGTAGCCTCTAACACTGGAATATAGGTTTTATTTTAGAAAAACGGTAATGCGTTCCACCTGAATCTATTTCCTTTTCCGGTACTTCCGGATCGGGATTAAGTATGTTCAGTATGTTAGTATGGTGTAAGATATTAGAGGTCGGATTCCCCTTATGTTATAGTCCTAAAATTTAACCTAATACACCATCGTACAATATAACCTAATACGCTATTCTGTGTGCGCTTTATGATCCATTCTTCGTTTTGCGCATGCGCTGTAAGTGAGTTCCATATATGTATTCCGGCATCGTTTAGCGCATGTGCCCTGAGTGCAATCCATAATAGTGTTCAAGCCGGTTAAATTACTAAATCCGGAAGTACATGCTCCAGTTTATGATGTGGGTTTCAATTTATAAATACAATGTTAAACTTCCTAAATGTTGGTAGTACCATGATGCAGAGCAATTAATCCATATGCACTATCCCTGATTGTGTGCGTGTGTGTATATATATATATATATATATATATATATATATATATATATATGTATGTATGTATGTATGTATGTGTATGTGTGTGTATATGTATGTGTATATATAGAAGGAGAAGGGTTGGCGGCACTCGCAGGGTTTTAAATAAAGACAGAACACCAATGTCGTCTTAACGTTTCAATTCTATTACGAATTTTCCTCAGAAATTCGTAATAGTGTTGAAACGTTAAGACGACATTGGTGTTCTGTCTTTATTTAAAACCCTGCGAGTGCCGCCAACCCTTCTCCTTCTTTATCTAATTGACCCAGGAGGGCACCCAGGAACCGTATACTGTACATTTATTCACCAAGTGGAGTGCCGGCAAATCTACAAATTGTGTGTGTGTGTGTGTGTGTGTGTGTGTGTGTATATATATGTGTATATATATGTGTGTGTGTACTTTTATGCCGGCACTCCCAATCTCCAGGTACAGCAGGTCCGGTGCACTCCACAGTAAAACAAACAACAATCCAATGAAGGAGGCACACGGAGGAATAATTTCAAACAACGTTTTTTTGAGCTTTCGGGGAAGCCTCCCCGTCGTCAGGATATCAGCCCTTACACCAGTAAAGTGAAAAACAAATGTGACATTTTGGCAAACATGTACTTATACATACCTGCTCCGTCTGTACGTTTCCCGCGCCGAGCGTCCGTCCTCCTGTAGTTCACGCCCCCGGCTTCCTGTAGATAGCCGGATGTCATCACGGGAACGCACGAGTGTGCGCTCCAGCGCTTCATTTCCGCATTCCACCAGTACCTCCGTAGCGTGTTCAGCTGACGGGATTCTGAGCGGCGCTGGGTACACCTACAGAAAAAGCACACCAGGACACAGTGAAAATATATATACAACAACATAAACAGAGATATATATACTAAAAGTGGGCATAAAAAAGAATAGAAAATAAAAAATACAGAGAAACACAAAAAGTACAGAAACATCAATGGTACATATTGTACATTAGAGGCAAGACCTATAGGCTGACCTACGGCCCCCATAGTAACAGTATGAAAGCAACAGGTACATGGATTCAGCTCAGCTCAGGACAAACTGTTCCAATTAATCTTGTCATTGAGCCCTCCAGGTTTGATGGTACCCAACCTAAGAATCCATTGGGTTTCTTTAATTAAGAGCTTTTTTGCCCCATCACCACCTCGCGCACTGGGGGGTACCTGATCAATGACAAAGTATTTCAAGGATTCTAAAGAGTGACCTGCCTGTTTAAAATGTCTAGAGACGGGCTGGTCCACCTCTTTACCTTTCAAAGTGAGGTTAATGGCTGACCGATGGGACGCCATTCTTTCTTTAAATTTACGTGTAGTCTGACCCACGTATCTCAGCCCACATGGGCATAAAATAATATAGACTACGTAGGCCGTTGAACATGTAAAGACAGAACGTATATCATACGTTTTGTTGCAATGGGGATGTTCAAATGTTTTACAACTAACCATAAAATTACACGTTGCACAATCACCGCAGCTGTAACAACCAGGGGGCTTGATGTAGACATTGGGGTGAATCACAGGTTTGTAATTAGTGACGTCGGCATGCACCAACTGGTCACGCAGATTCCCGTTGTTTGAAATTATTCCTCCGTGTGCCTCCTTCATTGGATTGTTGTTATATATATATATATATATATATATATATATATATATATATATATATATATATATATATATATATATATATATATATATATATATATATATATATATATATATATATATTGTGTGTAGAACATTTCAATTTGATATGTGTAGTTTTCTAGTATTAAGATAATTTATATAAATATACAGTGCTAATGGTAATGTTTAGCACAACTGGATACCAATTTTGTTGTGTTACATACACCACCAGGTGGCAGAAATGTGCTTCAGAACAGGCTTAGTTGAGTAATACAGGCAGCTCAATATGTACATAGTTTGTAAGATAAAGATTTTTACATTGAAAAATAGAGCGGTTTTAATAGTTAAAAGAACCATTAATAAATTTAAGTCATGATTTTAAAGAATATGGATTACTTTATAGTGTTTTTAATTAAAAAATTTTAACCCATTGCATGGAGCAGGTAATCTACTTGTAATCGATATGTACGCTTTTTTACAAGTGTAACGGTCTGCAATTAACTACTCTCATTATTTCAAGCAAGCTATAACCCCAATTTAAAACACCTTTCCTTGATAAAAGAACAAGTGTTCCACAATTGGAGAGGCTTTGCAGTGCTACATATCAAGACACGTGCATCTCCTATAAAAAGCCAAAGAAACTCAATTGCAATTTTATTGTCCGGTTTGATAGATTTCCTGCCACCTTTGTAGCAGCGTAGTTGTTTGTCAATGTAGCCCTCTCCTCCCACAGCTGAACCACATTTTATAAGCCGTAACTGCTATATCAGCATAATTGTCCTACTCTCGTTATTTTCCTTTAAAGAATTCCGTGTTCTGTTGGACTTCTTTTCCCCGGTGTCTGTTTTGTATACTAAAAACATTAATCGTATATATTTTCATTCTTTCTTTTTTTTTTTTTTTTTTTTAAAGTGAACCTCTCCTTTTCTATTTCGGTTACGCACACACATACACATATATCACACAAACATAATAATGTGGATTTAATTGTGCCAGAATTACAATTTTTTTGTGAAAAATTGTGTATGTACGGTACTGTATTTTTAAGATCTATTTTAGAATACATGCTTTTTATTTCTAATTTTAAAATCTTAAATACTTAAAAAAAAAAAAAAAAAAAGATTTACACAGATGCATATATTTTTTGCAGTGCCATTGTTCATACTTGGTGTACTGAACATTTTTTATTTAATGCTCAAATATCTGTAGAAAGGCTAATATGCATATTCCCAAATAAATGCTGTTCGTTGCTACATTTTATTTGATGAACAAGCTTTAAACATGTGTGCCCTTTGACATATAAATTCCAAGCTCCATGAACTGTTGTTCATTGGTTAAATACAAGCGACGGCCTTTTGGTTGGAGATTTAACGATCATCCTTTTACAATGTGTTCCCTCTTGAAATGTGTTTAAATATATGTATTTAACCACAGACCTAATCTAAAAAAAGATTGCATATCTGACAATATCTGACCATATCTGAATAGGGATGGAAAAGAAGAAACAGAGGGGAAAAAAACACTGATTAGAACAGTTCAAAGATAACCATATGAAGTAGTCTGGAAACATTTTATGCATCCCTTCAATATCCAGTATCTACATGGATTGTTTTATTTTATCTGCCGTATTGAAGCTTTTTTGTTTGACATTTCCAAACAGCATGCAAGTTAACAGATTTCAGTACAATGTGTGGAATGTAGGAACAGTTGTGTTTAGTGTATAGCCCCAGAATTGTTGAGAGCGTTCCAGCAGTAGGATAAGGTTGGGAAGTTAAGTGAGCTATCATTACCCAAGCATCTGCAAAGCTTTGACTAACTCAATTATTTCCAGTCCTCTCTAGCTAGGTGCCCCTGTGGCATTAAGCAAAACTGTTTTTGCTGCAAAATGTACTCTACTGACGTGACCCCGAACAGCTTTTTTTCCCCTCCCTTTTGTTTTACTGTAGCGGTATTTTGTGATAATTATTACATTTTTCTGTCAGAATTTAATGATTGGTTTCAGTGGACATCCTAAATAAATTGCTTTATTTTTTAATACAATGTTTTTAGACCAGATGTGTAATATTGTTCAAATGCATAATTGCTTATTGACAAATGTATTGGCCTGCAAATAGTTTTCAACCAGCAGTTTACCAAGTGTCCCTCTCCCATACCTGGCACTGGTGTATGGTCCTACACCTATGGTCTAAGCATTCTTGACCTCTCTGTTGATGTCAGTAAGCAGCTCTTGTGGTACAACAGAAACTGTAAATTATTAAAATAAAATAAAAAAAATTCTTCTCCGTGCTGCAGTATTAAATTAACAAATGATGATCTGATTGGTAGAAAATGGTATAGATAAAAAGAATGCCAACATTTTACTCCCAGCTTAAAATATACTATACATTTAATTTAGGTGCACATTGTACATTTAGTATTATTATCTGGGCTTTCTGTATTTAATAAATGTATTAAGTAGTAACTATTGCAAAAATAAAATCTAAAATTCTGTACTTTTCTTTTTCTACACATTATTTGAAGTTCCAGATGATATTGTAGCCAAGATTATTTTATTATTTATTCCACCGTTCTTTTTTTTTTTTATCTCCATAAAATGGTGGTTACATTTGAAAAAAGCGGTGTGTTCATTTTTAGCATTTGTATGTGTATCCTTAGAAGGAATTGACTAAACTGGTAGCACAGGAGTTAGTAGACGAGAACTATTTATTCTGAGATTGTGTACAAGTATAGATTAACTTTCCAATCACAGTGAAGATTAATGACTGGTCGTTTAGCCAGCTAATTTAGAACAAAATCTAGTAATTAATTGCCAACTATCAGCTTTTCCATTACACATACAAGTGACAGAAGAATAACAACCATTAAATGGACTAGCTAGATACTGGCTTGTTGCTTTCTGTTACTGAGGAACTGTTGTACTTTTGCATACAGTCTACAAACGATATAGGATCTTATGAATAACAAAAGCAAGTGGACTGGTGGTTTGTGAGAACTGCACTTGCATACATTATAAAATTATGAGTAAACTAAAGTATAAAAATGCACAATTACTGTAGTACTTCAGTCTTGATTGGTGGCTTTTTTTTTTTTTTAAGAATAGACAAGTGTTAAGTTACACATGTAAAGAGAATATTCTGTGGCTAAACACTACAACATACTAGACTACAGTATAAGTCAGGGGTTCCCAAACATGGTATTCAAGGCAGTTCAGGTTTTAAGTATGCTTTGCTCAGATGCGTAAATCAAAGTGACTCTGGTACTAATTAAGAGACCTGTGGCCAAGCATGGACATATGTCAAACATGGACCGTTGCAATGAGATCTAGTAAAAAAAGTATGTGCTGCACATACTTTTTGTACTCTAGATCTCATCTCATTGCATTGCAAAACCTATGCAATGCGATGAGATACGATATTGTAAAATAATCCAAATCTATAAGTGAACGAAGATACAAAATTGAGGAAAAAGTAGAACAGGCTAAAATATTAGTAACTGATTTCTGTCTGTTTTCAGGTCACTTATGAAATGCACAAGGAAAGCATGGCTCAAGTCTTCAGGGACTATGAGGACCGTGTAGACGGAGAAATAGGACCTGGACCATCAAGTCCTATACGTACAGTTTCTGGGTGTAGCAGGCCATATGATATCCGGCCCCAAACACCACCTTTAGAACTGTCAGAAAGCACATCAAATTTGGAAAATCCAGAGGGTGTTTTATCAGCAGAAACAAAACAGAAGCATGAGAGCGTAGAGAGCCGTTCCCGGACTGTAGGATTATTGCAAAGTGAACAAGAAACTGAAGTAGATGTTGTGACTGAATTATCACATAACCAAATTGATATCAATGCAGAAACTCCAGGAAGTGGTTCAAAGGATTGCACCGATGGAGCAGAGGCTCCAGAAAGTGAGTTAAAAGGTTCCACGGGTGGAGCAGAGGTTACAGAAAACGGGTCAGAGAGTTCCACAGGTGAAGCAAAGGTTCCAGAAAGCGGGTCAGAGGGTCCCACAGATGGAGCAGAGGTTCCAGAATGCAGGTCAGAGGGTTCAACAGATGGAGCACAGGTTCCCGGAAGCGGGTCAGAGGGTCCCACAGAAGGCGAGTCTGGAACCACGTTTTCCAATGAAAGTCAGGCTGAAGATGCTTCCTCTGCACAAGGTGCCAATTGCAATGCAATTCAGAGTGTGGACATTTCAAGCAACATAGCCGTGAACCTGGGTAAGGTGGAAGGCCAAGTAAATGGGGACTTAACTGTGGTAGACAGTCATGACTTTGCAACAGAGACTGAGCTTTCAAAAGAGAATGAAAACATGGAGAAGGAAAAATCCATAGAAAGTAGTAGTGCGGTAGTGAGCACACAGGTATGTCCAGAAGCTGTTGCTTCAAGTGCACATCCCAACAGTTTTTCAACAGACACCACTACTCAGGATGAGACTGTTAGTGAAGATGTTTCTGAGCCCACACCTGTTTCAGAGGGAAATATTGAAGCTAGTGCAGCAAATGTAGACAAGGACATGGCTTCTGTTGTCCCACCAAGTTCAGTTGACACAGGAGATCTAAGCACCAGCACCACCATCACCACTACAGCCTCAGATGTTCAGAATTTTGATAAGAAAATTGCTAAGCTTGATGTGTCCAGCATTGCTTCTGATACAGAAAACTTGGAACTAAAAGCCAGTGCCAGCTGTGAGCCAGATCACACTCCAAGACTTGTACCTGAGGTATGTACAATGAATTTGTATTTCTTACACTCCTACTTTGTAGCCAAGCTTCAAGGGTTTGCTAGTACTTTATTATTATTATTATTATTATTATTATTATTATTATTTCTGCTTTATTATCACACTTTTTTTTTTTTTTTCCTGATCAGTTTTGCCCATTTGTATCCACTTTTGAAGTGGTAGTTTGAAAGAATGTTGTTTTCTTGTGTGAAGCCGCACTCAGCTGAAATTATTTTCAGCTGCATGGATTCCTGCTAAATTCAAGTTTTTCAAACTTCTTGACTGCCGGCACTCAGATTTTTCTTGGTGCCTTAGGGCACAGGATATATCCAAGGAAGGGCTGCATTTAGTCCGCGGATGTTTTATTTTCTTATTTTTCAACTGAAGCAAGCCTGCAAATGGCCGTGGAGGTCAATGCACTTACCCCAGTGCAGGAGAGCATCCATACAGGGGAACTAGCGGTTCCTGGGGTTCCCCCGCCTCCCTGGACCTCACCGTCGAGGCCCGGGTTTGGTGTTGGTAAATATATCTTGACTCTCTTGGACTGATGTATACAATTCTATGTATGTGTGTTTTTGGTACTTAGTTGAAACCTTGTATGGGTCCCTTTGTTTTCCTGCCATCCATCCAGCTGGAGGAGGTTCTGGCTGATGCCATTTCTCACTGTAATAAGAAATTTCTGATTTATAGACAACATTTGTTCTACCCATTTAATCAGGAAGAACTGAAACAATAGGAGTCTACCCCTCAGGTGGATGCCTGTGTTGCTTGTTGTAAAATCCTCCACTTTACCTATCCCTGCATTGGCGATACTTAAGAATCCCACTGGTAGACATTTGTAACACTACTTGAAATTCATATTTATTTATGTAAGGAGTTGAAGCCCATCCAGCTTTGCTTCAGCCTGGCTGGCTATTTGAGTTGGCAGGATGACCAAGCTGAGAATATCCATTCTGGTACTCGCCAGTTGGAGCTGCTCTGATTTGTGGATCTCATTAGAGCGGCTTTTACATACTTGGAAGATTTTCATTTCTACTGTGTCTGCTAGATGCGCATACCAAATCTAATGGGCAATACATACGGGGCGATTATAGCACCATTTCTAAGTGATCTGTCTAGATCGTTTTAAAAGTGAAGCAAGGATCGCTCCATGTGTATGGAACCCGGTGACGGTGATCTGTGATCCCGTGCGTCGCTATCACATGAGTAGATTTATACTGCATGCAGTATAAATCCTAGTCAACACCAGTGTCTTCTCAATTGAGTGAACTGGCTGTGACAGATTGTTTAGCACATGTCTCTGGTGCAACACTATGTGCTGAGTGATCTGTGCTTAACTAAATCACACACTGCTCCCATCCTCCTGTCTGTACAGGGCATAAGCAGGCTCTAGAAGTTCTCCCATTTTTTGGTAATGTACTTTTCTGGCCTGAACTCGATAAGGTTATGTAATTGTGGCAACTTCTAAGACTGCCTTTCTGCCCTCGGCCCAGACAGTTTTCCTTTCGCCTTCAAGGAAAAATGTTAACTGCCAGAGTGCAGCCTCCTCCAAAGAAGAGTTCCACTGCAACAGGTAGACAATTCTGGTCAGGCCTCTAAGCTATCTGACAAGCCTGCGGTATGCTGACCCAGGTTCCTCCACAGGTGGGTAGTTGTCTCCTCAGTTTTGCAGCCCTCTGGTGGGAGACTACTTCAGATGCTTGGGTAAAGGCCATAAAAACCTACTCGGTTTTTCCCACACTGGAATCCCAGCCCAGAGGGATAAGGTGGCAGCTCTCAAGCATTCCGTCAACTTTCTTCAGTTGGTGGGAGTAATTGTACCGGGTTCTTCGCAAAGACATAAGGGATTTTATTCTAACCTGTTTCCAGCCCATTCCCAACCTGAAACAGCTGAATCTCTCTCGTAGTTCTGAAGTTCAGGATGGAGTCTCTACGATTGATCATGCAAGCACTAGAGCCAGGAGATGTTATGGCGTTCCTCGACATTCAGGACGCTTACTTGCATGTGCCCATACAGTACTGGGATCTCCACTTTAAGTACAGGGCTCAGCCGCCTTGGTGAAGACCTCAAGAGTTTTCAGCAAGATAGTGGTGGCCTCCCTAGGCCTTCAGGGGGTCCACATATTGCCATACTTTGATGACCTTCTGCTTATGGCTCAGTTGCAGGACTCTCTGCAATGACACCTGCAGCTGAATCTGAACTTGCTCCAATGCCACGGCTAGTTAATCAATTGGCGTAAGTCCATCCTGGTCCCGTCACGGTCCATGATTCATCTCTGGGCTCAACTTCACTCGTTGTCTTAGAGGGTTTATCTCCCGGAGGAGAAAGTGACCTTGCTGCAATCCTACTTTGGGATTTTCTCAAGCACAGCCGAGTGTCCATTCACCTTTGCATGCTGGTCTTGAGAAAACTCGACTCGTTTTGTCAAGGTCGAATTTGCCCAGCTGTATTCCAGGCCTCTGAAAATGGAGATCCTTCAGAGATGAAACGGAACCAATCTCCTCTGTGTCTGTTCCCAAACACTTGTCCTCTCTTCTAATGTTTGTTTTCCCCCTTTGGTGGTGGGTTAATTCCCAGAATCTGCTCTGTGTACAACAGTTTTCAATACAGGACTGTGACTGTCTTTATCAAAACAGACGTCAGTCTCAAGGGCTGGTTAGCGGTTTCCAGCACCCACTCCTTTTTAGAGTCGCTGATTAAGTAAGGAATCTCGTCTTCCAATAAACTGCAAGCTGGGATCTTCATCAAGCAAAGTCTCTTCTGCTCTAAAGGTTCATACAGACAACGCTACAGCTGTAGCCTACATCAGTCATTAGGAAGGAACCAGGAGCCAGGCGGCCATGCGGAAAATGGTTTCCATCCTCACCTGGGAAGAGTGCCACCTACCCCAGATCGATCCGATGGCTTCCCAAATGAACCGCAAGCTTCCATGTTATGGGTCCAAGAGACCCAGGAGTATTTCTGATCTACGCCTTTTTAGTCTTGTGTACATATTTCCTTTCATGGCCTTGCTGCCACAAATTCTCTGTCGCTTGCAACAGGAGTTGGGGGTAGCCATCTTAGTCGCTCTGAACTGGCCGAGATGTGCTTGGTGTGCAGACCTGCTAGTCCTAGCTTTAGCTCCGTCATGGAACCTACCTCTGTGTCCGGACCTTCATTTTTTTATGGGCCATGTCTCCATCCAGATCTACCCCGGCTAGCTTTATTGTGTTAGCTGAGAAACCTAAAGGCCAAAGGTTTCTTCATTGTGGCCATTAAGACTCTGATCTTGGTGTGGAACCCCTCCTCTGTCCTTATTTATTAGTTTTACCCACCTTTTTTTCAGTGGTGTTCCATGAGATGTGTTTGGTTTGGGCCTAGGTCTCTGCATTGCCTTGCTTAAGGTTCAAGTCTCTGCATTACAGGTTCTGTTACAACCCACTCGACTAGCTCTGTCCGGCCCTCCTGGGCAGCTTGCTGAAGGGTTTCTGCAGAGCAGCTATGCCCCATGGCCACCTGGTCCTCTGTGCACGTTTTTTGTTTTTATAGACTTGACACTTTTACTTTGGCAGATTCTGCTTTTGATTGTAGTGTCATCAGCGCAGTTCCTGAGCTTTAGGACGTTCCAGTGACTACCAATTACATGAAAGAAGATACTGGATTTTTGGCTTGCCTGTAAAATGCTTTATTCTGAATCCATGGTGGACACTGTGCGCCTACCCTCAAGCCCCTGGCTGGCTGAGGTGTTCCTGTCTATGACAGTGTAATGTTTGAATGGGATGTATTCTTTGCTTCTCTACCTGTACTCCTTTTAGGCTTTCTTAGTAAAACTGTTGGCCTGAAGGCAGGGTATGTGGGAGGAGGGGCATAGGCTGCACTCAAGTTTAACACCTTGGTGTCTGTCGCTGTAGCTCCAAACACTGTCCCAGTGTCCACTTTGTATTCAGAAATAAGTATTTTACTTTAAAGCCAAAAGTCCAGTTTTTTTATGTTTAATGTATCTTTTACAGTCTGGATGCATGCACTTCATTTAGTATAATGTTTTTAGTTTGTAAGTTGGCTTTATGCAGTCTTTTTCATGTAGAAGATAACTTGTATATCGAATATTTGCTAAACTTCATTTAAAACATTGTAAGAGCTTTTGCTACTACTGAAACCATTGCAGATGTGGGGTATAAATAGTGTTAAATGATAAAAAATTTGATTCTCTTTAATCCATTGCAGGAAACGTAGGATGAGATTTAATAGGGTGAGAGATTCAGAAAGTGAGAGATTTGGTGAGAAATCTCCAGTTTTTTTAAAGCGGCAATCTCAAATTCAAACTGGTTTTGCAGTGTAAATATTTGCCGCTTTAAAAAAACTGGAGATTTCTCACCAAATCTCTCACTTTCTGAATCTCTCATCCTATTAAATCTCACCCATCATGTTTATATAATTCCTGTCTTTCTTTTGAATAGCCTCTAAAACAGCCACTTGCACATGAAGGAGAAAGAGTGCCCTCATCTGATGCACAGAGAAGAGACTCAAGATCAACAATGTTTCGTATCCCTGAGTTTAAATGGTCAATGATGCACCAGCGGCTACTAACAGACCTATTATTTTCCATTGAAACGGATATTCAAATGTGGCGAAGGTTTGTCTTCCACCATTTATTTAAAACCACAAATGCTTTTCTCTTGTGTTTTCCTGAGCAAGGTTGTGCAGTTTCAAAATAAAAAAAATATATAAATTTCAGTGATGGCATTAATGCATGTACAGGCATCTGGCATTTTCCTTTTTCCAGGTACTCCTCCAGTTCAACCTCAGGCATCTTTAAATTGATGTGCCTGATCACTTCAAGAAAATAAATACTAAACATGAGGAGGAGAAAACCATTGGGGGATATTCAGTGCTGCCATTTTCGAATGTGTTTTCCCGCTGATAATGGTTCGGCTTTGTTAAAAAGTTAAATCTGTCGAAAACTGGTGCATTTTTTACTAAAGCATAGGGATCGGTGAATAATTGGACGATCCACGTGTTTTCCGACCATGCCGATTTTCCGACTGTTGAAAAATTGGATTGAATAGGTCAGATGTAAATTCAACCAAATACAGTATTTATGAAAAGTATAAATTTTTTGACTGTCAGAATCATTGTCAAATATTGAATACCCCACAATGAAGTGTTCTCCCAGCAGGATCGCATACCATGCATCATATGTGGTCATTCCAGCTAGGCCTACAGGATTCAATAAATCTATAGTGCAGGCCTTGCGATGTCTGGCTATGATGTGCATGGGCTCGTGCATCAGATCTGAAGCACACAAGAAATTTAGACTATTTCTTGGTGAGATCTGGTGGAATCTGATGGGAAGTGCCCAAACCACACTAGTGTATGGGCACCTTAATACTAGTAATGTTTGTAGTGTTACAGTGCAGACCAATGATAGGTGGGGAGTAGTAAACTAATGGGACAGCTGGGCTGAGGATTAGCAGCATGGTGCACTAGTTACTGGTGAATACGTTATGGTGAAATCATGTGATTCATTTATTTTATTACCCTAAATTGATGTTCTCTTCAGTAACTAATAACATTGATAGATCGATGTTTTATTTTTCAGAGCAATTCAATTACACCTGTTGTAAAGGACTATAGGGGGGTGGTGTACTAAGCCGTGGAGAGCGATAAACAGCTGATCGGCTCCTAACTACCCTAAATCTTGCTTACAAGTCTAAGGATTTAGAAATTGTTTTGGCTTGTGGGGTGAGGCATGAACATATATGATCACATATTATATATGGTCACTTTAAAAAAGATTGTTCTAGGCCATTGCCGGCATATGTGTTACATAGATTGCTGAATAAAATTGCATACTGTTCATAAGAAAGCAACTAATAAATAAAATGTTTGTATATGATTCTTACATTTACATGTTGGGCAGATCGAGCAGACAACAGGAGCAGTAATGAACGCCTGAAGACTAAAATCCAAAATCCCAACCCTACAGTACTTTACCTTTCATTTATCCCACCTACTGAGAAATCAAATCACTGTTTACCATAAAAGCTCATTGCCTAAACCAGGTGTTGGTTATCTTTGGCTTTTCAGCGCCTTTGGAACAATGAGGCAGATGTATCCACTAGCGTTAAGTGCATATGCTGCACTTAGTGCTAGTTAAGTTTTTTAATTTTTTTGATATGTATTATCAGCGCACCGAATGTGCGCTGTCCCCTGTAATCCCCCCAGCAATTAGCGGCCGGGGCGATGCATTAAGAGCCTTTAAGGCGATAAATTGCCCCGGCTGCTACGCTAGCCCTGCTGCTGGGTTCCAGGCTGCGTTCGAGATCTTGCGCATGCCCAGAGAGTAGGCGGTGAAGAATTATTTATAATGCTCATGCGCTATGTTTTGAGAAATTTCTAAATCTGCGTATGCCACATATACTGGACATCGTTAAATCACATTATACTATATAACAAATCCATTCTGTTCATGGTTCGCCTATTTTTAAAATCCGTGCAATGTTTGTGTGACTTGGTGGTAAGTAATTTCGGCAAGTAATTATGGTTTTCTTTTTGTACTGTTTTGTAGTCACTCTACAAAGACTATAATGGACTTCGTGAACAGCAGTGATAATGTAATTTTTGTGCACAATACAATCCACCTCATTTCTCAAATTACTGACAACATGATAATGGCTTGTGGTGGTATACTACCATTACTTTCTGCAGCAACTTCGGCTACAGTGAGTATGGCATTTTATTGTGCATTTGGCTTTTAATAAATTCTATGCTCTACAAGTTAAACAGTGTGTCTGATTCATGGCGTGTGTGTCCTATTGGTGATTGTATGATTGAATTGCAAGCACTGAGATGCCAACTTTCAGTATATGCAGTTTTAAGTTTCTTATACAGCGCAGCAGGTTATTATGTGCAAAAATGTACATGAGGTAATACCACCTGGAGCCTCTTTAGATGCCACCATCGGTCGCCCTATGGTACGTGCAGATTTACCATCTGAGTATGGTCTCCAAATTGAACGATTGAGCTTTTTAGTACACAAGCACCTGTGACAGTCTCATAACACAGGGGGTATCCCATCTAGACCATACACTATAGTGAGATCTCCCAAAAAAATTTGAACTTGATGAATGTATATCTTCTTTCAACCTCAACTTCTATGTTAGTGTATGTTGCACCCATTGTATGGTCTATCTTCATGCGTCTGTTTAGCCAACTACTAGACCTGGGGTAGCCAACCCTAGTCCTCGAGAGCTACCAACAGTGCATGTTTTGCAGGTATCCTCACAGAATCACAAGTAAGCTAATTAGCTCCATCTTTGGATCTTTTAAAATGTGTCAGTGATTAATGAGTGCAGCTGTGCAGCAGCTAGGTTGTCTGGAAAATGTGAAATGTTGGTAGCTCTCGAGGGCTAGGGTTGGCTACCACTTTACTAGACCATACCCATAAACGTCCCATAACCTTTCTTTATACTGTGTGTTTCGGTTGCACCAGGGCCTTTGTATGTACATTGCACATAGAAGTTTAGGGATTTTCACTCACATGCAGCCACAGACCTTTCCAGGGTGCCCATGCTGAAACCTGTCCACTGCTGGAAATGCTTACAAAGGCATGTGTGCTTAAGAAGTAGACGGTGGAGCTATTTTATCATGTGGACCGCATGGAACATGTGTCGTTTACCTGGGGAAGATATGGCACCAGGAATTTCTAGGGGAAGGCTGCAAGCAGTGTGAAGCTCTGAGCAATGTTCTGCTGGGAAACCTTGTGGCATTCATATGAGTGTTCTGACACGAAGTGCACCCCTTCATGGCAACTGTATTCCAGGTGGCACTGACAATCCTGTTGAGCTTCTGTGGAACGTACTGGCAAAATAAATTTGTCCTGTGGAGCGCAGCTTCTTGGATTTAACCCCTTCCTGACAGAGCCAGTTTTTGCGTTCCTGACAGAGCCCTTTTTTTCAAATCTGACATGTCTCACTTAAGTGGGGATAACTTTTTTTTGCTTTTACTTATCCCAGTGATTTTGAGATTGTTTTTTCGTGACACATTGTACTTCAAATTAGTGGTAAATTTGGGTCGATACAGTCTGTGTTTTTTTGTGAAAAATACCAAAATATCGTGAAAAAATGGAAAATTTAGCGATTTGCAAAATGTTAAATTTTCTGCTTGTGAGACAAATAATCTTACCACTCAAAATAGTGAATAACTAACATAGACCATATGTCTACTTTATGTTGACATCATTATTTCAACTTCCTTTTAATTTTTTGGGACACTAGGAGGCTTACAATATGAATAGCAAATTCTCAAATTTTCAAGAAAATTTCAAACACTGATTTTTTTAGGGACCAGTTCAGTTCTGATGTAACTTTGAGGGACTTGTATGTGAGACACCCCCATAAATGATGCCATTTCAAAAACTGCACCCCTCACAGTATTCAAAACAGCATTTTGGAAGTTTGTTAACCCTTTAGGTGTTTCACAGGAATTAAAACAAAGTGTAGGTGAAATTTCAAAATTTCTTTTTTTTTGCAGATTTGCAATTTTTAATACATTTTTATAAGGAACACAGTACATTTTACTAGAGAAATGTGACTAAAAATTGATTCCCCCAATTCTTTTGTTTTCATAAATATCCTATATGTGGCCCTAGTGTGCACGGTGACCAAACCACAGGCTTCATAATAGAAGGAGCACCTACTTGATTTTGGAGCCTCCTTTTTATGAGATTATTTTTTAGGCACCATGTAGGTTTCAAGGCACCATAAGATGCTAAAAGTTAGGAACCCCCCCACAAGTGACCCCATTTTGCAAACTACACCCCTCAGGGAATTCATCTAGGGGTATAGTGTACATTTCAAACCCCCAGGGGTTTCACCAATTGTGGTACAACTGGGCAGTGAAAATGAAAAATTATTTTTTTTACACAAAAATGCAGTTCTGGCTCCAAATTTGTCATTTTCAGAAGGTATGAAGGAGACAAAGCACCCCAAAATCTGTGCCCCAATTTCTCCCGAGTACGGCAATGCCTCACATGTGACCAAAAAATACCAGTTGGGTGCATGGCAGGACTCAGAAGGGAAGGAGTGATTTTTGGATTTTGCAGCTCAGATTCTGGTGGAATTTTGGTGGGTGCTATGTCGCATTAGCAAGACCCCCCAAGCACCAATACAGTGGAACCCCCCCACAAGTGACCCCATTTTGCAAACTACACCCCTCAGGGAATTCATCTAGGGGTATAGTGTACATTTCAAACCCCCAGGGGTTTCACCAATTTTGATACAAGTGGGCAGTGAAAATGAAAAATTACATTTTTTTACACAAAAATGCAGTTCTGGCTCAAAATTTTTCATTTTCAGAAGGTATGAAGGAGAAAAAGCACCCCAAAATATGTGCCCCAATTTCTCCCGAGTACGGAAATGCCTCACATGTGACCAAAAAATACCAGTTGGGTGCATGGCAGGACTCAGAACGGAAGGAGTGATTTTTGGATTTTGCAGCACAGATTTTGGTGGAATGAATGGTGGGTGCTATATCGCATTAGCAAGACCCCCCAAGCACCAATACAGTGGAACCCCCCCACAAGTCACCCCATTTTGCAAACTACACCCCTCAGGGAATTCATCTAGGGGTATAGTGTACATTTCAAACCCCCAGGGGTTTCACCAATTTTGATACAAGTGGGCAGTGAAAATGAAAAATTACATTTTTTTACACAAAAATGCAGTTCTGGCTCAAAATTTTTCATTTTCAGAAGGTATGAAGGAGAAAAAGCACCCCAAAATATGTGCCCCAATTTCTCCCGAGTACGGAAATGCCTCACATGTGACCAAAAAATACCAGTTGGGTGCATGGCAGGACTCAGAACGGAAGGAGTGATTTTTGGATTTTGCGGCTCAGATTCTGGTGGAATGAATGGTGGGTGCTATGTTGCACCAATACAGTGGAACCCCCCCACAAGTCACCCCATTTTGCAAACTACACCCCTCAGGGAATTAATCTAGGGGTATAGTGTACATTTAAAACCCCCAGGGGTTTCACCAATTTTGATACAAGTGGGCAGTGAAAATGAAAAATTACATTTTTTTACACAAAAATGCAGTTCTGGCTCAAAATTTTTCATTTTCAGAAGGAATGAAGGAGACAAAGCACCCCAAAATCTGTGCCCCAATTTCTCCCGAGTACGGCAATGCCTCATGTGTGACCAAAAAGTGGCAGGACTCAGAAGGGAAGGAGTGATATTTGGATTTTGCAGCACAAATTCTGGTGGAATGATGGTGGGTGCTATGTCGCATTAGCAAGACCCCCAAAGCACCAATACAGTGGAACCCCCCCACAAGTGACCCCATTTTGCAAACTACACCCCTCAGGGAATTCATCTAGGGGTATAGTGTACATTTCAAACCCCCAGGGGTTTCACCAATTTTGATACAAGTGGGCAGTGAAAATGAAAAATTACATTTTTTTACACAAAAATGCAGTTCTGGCTCAAAATTTTTCATTTTCAGAAGGAATGAAGGAGACAAAGCACCCCAAAATCTGTGCCCCAATTTCTCCCGAGTACGGCAATGCCTCATGTGTGACCAAAAAGTGGCAGGACTCAGAAGGGAAGGAGTGATATTTGGATTTTGCAGCACAAATTCTGGTGGAATGATGGTGGGTGCTATGTCGCATTAGCAAGACCCCCAAAGCACCAATACAGTGGAACCTCCCCACAAGTGACCCCATTTTGCAAACTACACCCCTCAGGGAATTCATCTAGGGGTATAGTGTACATTTCAAACCCCCAGGGGTTTCACCAATTTTGATACAAGTGGGCAGTGAACATGAAAAATTACATTTTTTTACACAAAAATGCAGTTCTGGCTCAAAATTTTTCATTTTCACAAGGAATGAAGGAGACAAAGCACCCCAAAATATGTGCCCCAATTTCTCCCGAGTACGGCAATGCCTCACATGTGACCAAAAAATACCAGTTGGGTGCATGGCAGGACTCAGAAGGGAAGGAGTGATTTTTGGATTTTGCGGCTCAGATTCTGGTGGAATGAATGGTGGGTGCTATGTGGCATTAGCAAGACCCCCGAAGCACGGTGAAATTATGAACCTAATATTCCATAGATGTGTGGTATATTTTAAAACACTCCTTTATACATAGGCCGGGTTTGTCGGGGCAAGTGTCACACTGGAAAATAGTTTGCTTTCTTATTCCCTTTTTATAGCAAACTTTGCACCTTTTTTGTGTCCTGCCCTTTTTTCCAGTGGAGGGGATTTCATCAGGAAAATGCTGCCCTGGTACAATACGGGGGCCAGTACTAGAAGTACTGGGGCCCTCTGCCTGCTGGTTCCCAAATATTAGGCCCTTTATGACTTCCTCTTGAAAGTGCATAAATGTCCCCCTCTGGCCGGTAGAACGGAATAGCACGTAAGCGTTATACAGTGCCATCTGGATGATATACACGGCCACCTTCTTGTACCAGATTTTTGTTTTCCGCAGGGCACTGTACGGCTTCAGTACCTGATCTGAAAGATCCACTCCGCCCATGTACCTATTGTAATCCAGGATACAATTAGGTTTTGAGGTGTGGGTACTGGTACCTCGTACAGGGACGGAGGTGGTACTGTCTCCGTGAATTGTTGTCAGTATAAGGACATCCCTCTTGTCCTTATATTTGACCAACAACATATTTTCGGTGCATATTCCCCTGCTTTCACCCCTTCTCATTACTTGGGCAATGTGCGTTTTTGGGAGGCCTCTTTGGTTCTTGCGCACAGTACCGCAAGCTGCTGTACCTCTTGAACCAAGGGCCTTAAACAGGGGGATGCTGGTGTAAAAGTTATCCACATAGAGGTGATAACCTTTATCCAGGAAGGGGTGCACTAAATCCCAGACAATTTTCCCACTAACACCTACGAGGGAGGGGGGGCATTCTGGCGGTTCAATTCTTGAATCCTTCCCTTCATAAACCCTAAACCTGTGGGTGTACCCTGAGGTGCTTTCACACAGTTTGTACATTTTTATGCCATACCTTGCCCTCTTACTGGGAAGGTACTGGCGGAATTTAACCCTTCCTTTAAAATGTATAAGGGACTCGTCGATACAAATAAATTTTTCAGGGATGTACACCTCTTCAAATTTGGCACTGAAATGATCAATGACCGGCCTGACTTTGAATAGCCGGTCAAAGGTGGGATCATCTCTGGGTGGGCACTGTGCATTATCGGTGTAATGTATAAATTTAAGGATCGTCTCAAATCGAGCCCGGGGCATGGCCATACGGTAAAATGGAGTACTGTACAGAACATCTGTACTCCAATATTGCCTAATTTCTGGCTTTTTTACTATGCCCATATGAAACACCAGACCCCAAAACGTCATCATCTCTACTGCATCTACAGGGGTCCACCTAGCAAATGATGACGTGGGGTTTTGAGCAATAAACTGCTGGGCATATAAATTAGTTTGGTCCACCATTAAATTTATAAAATCATCAGAGAAAAATAATTTGAAAAAGTCAATTTCTCTGAGACCTGTGGAATCAAATTGGATTCCTGGCATGGCCAAAAACTCAGGAACCTGGGGCTCAAAATTGTCTGGTGGTGGGGTCCATACGAGATCAATTATTGGGGGGGGGGTCTCAGCTGCTCTACGGGGGCGTCTTTGAGGGGGTCCCTCATCACCAGAGGAGGAAGAGGAGCTTAAGGCGAATCCTTCAAATTCCCCGCTTGCATCACTGGCTGTGTCAGAGTCAGAAGCAAGCAGGGCATATGCCTCCTCCGCTGAATACATTCTCCTGGATGACTGGGAGGACATTTGGGAGGACATTTGGGATGCCATTTTTATTTTTGTGTTACTGGTAGTGAAATGTTTCAACACGTGTATAGTGTAGGGGGGGGTACAAACTTTATTTCAATCCGGGGGGTATGTAGTGTGTAGTGTGTATGTGGTGCAGAAAAAAAAAAATACTTTATACCAATAAAAAAAAAAAAAATGAAGGGGTTAAAAAAAAAAAAAAAGGTCCTGCGCCAAAAATTGAGCACAGATGTTGGTCAGTAACGTCTGTCACTGAACAGCGCTCAAAGGCAACAGGAATTTGATCAAAAAAAAAAATATATAGATCAACCCTGTGCCGAAAAAGATGATCAGTGATGTACGTCACTGATCAGCGCACAGCGGCCACAGGACACCCACAAAATCAGTGTGTGTAAAAAAAAAATTAAAAAAAGACCCCACAGCACACACACAAAAAAAAAGGTGATCAGTGATGCGACACTGATTACCAGTGAGGTGCAGCAGGTGCACAACCTTTGGTGCAACTGACAGGTATATATAAAAAAAAAAAAACCTCTGTACCCCCAAAAAAGTTGCTGATCACCTCAGATATAGTGATCAGCACAAAAGGCGGGGGCAGCAGACAAAAAATTTAGCACTCTCTATCACTCTCTGTCACTATCTCTCTCTATCTCTCTATCTCTCACTATCTATCACTCTATGACACTGCAGCAGCAGCAGCAGTGACAGGTATATCTATATATAAAAAAAAACCTGCGCCCCCAAAAAGTTGCTGATCAGTTAATTTATACTGATCAGCACAAAAGGAGGGGGCAGCAGTCAGTTATATCAAAAATATATAGCACAATCTGTCACTATCTCTCTCTATCTCTCTCTCTCTATCTCTCTCTATCTCTCTATAACTATCACACTGCAGCAGCACAAAATATAGCACTCTGTCACTAGGCCTCTCTATCTATCTATCTCTCTCTCTCTATCTCTCTCTATCTATAACTATATCACACTGCAGCAGCACAAAATATAGCACTCTCTGACACTATCTCTCTCTCTATCTCTCTCTATCTCTCTATAACTATCACACTGCAGCAGCACAAAATATAGCACTCTGTCACTAGGCCTCTCTATCTATCTCTCTCTCTCTATCTCTCTCTCTCTATCTATAACTATATCACACTGCAGCAGCACAAAATATAGCACTCTCTGACACTATCTCTCTCTCTATCTCTCTCTATCTCTCTCTATCTCTCTCTATCTCTCTATCTATCTCTCTCTCTATCTCTCTCTCTATCTAGCTAGTACACTGCAGCAGCACAATTTCACAGGAAGGCACAAGTAGTAACAGGATCCAGGAAGCAGTGATGAAGCAGCGATCAGGTAAGTATGGAGCAAGCTATGGAGCAAGGTTCTGGTCAGTATGGCGGCAGGGAGGTACGGTGACCGCACTGCACGCTATTCCAGACCGGAATGGCGTCTGCAGTGCAGTCACCGTTAGTTTAAATCCCCCTCCTTGGCTGTGATTGGTCTGTCGGTCCGACGGACCAATCACGGCCTTTGGGGGCGGGCGGGGTGCGGTGGGGTGACACCAGTGTCACCCTTACACCCCGCGGTGATTGGTGCTGTACTTTACAGCACCAATCACCTCTGATCCCGTGTCACCGGCGAACGTTATTCGCCGGTGACACAGGAAAACGCTGTAATTGGCTGTTCACACTGAACAGCCAATCACAGCGATCGCCGACGGGGGGGCGGCATCGCAGCCCCCCCTGGGCATGCACGGACATGTCTGCTGTCAGGGACAGCAGACATGTTGAAACTGTCACCGCGTCTATAGACGCGGTGACAGTTAAATGCCATGACGTACATTTACGCCATGTGTCGGGAAGTACTTCCCGACCATGACGTAAATGTACGTCAATTGTCGGGAAGGGGTTAAAGGATCTGCTTTTAACTTTTTGGTGACAGAAATCACAGGGTACTTTTAAGAGGTCTTGTGGAGTCCATGCCTCGGCAGGACAAAGAGCTGTTTTTAGCATCAGGAGGGGGACCTACAAAATATTAGGCATATGGTTTTAACCCTTTGAGTGCCAAATGAATCTGTCAAAACTGGTGTAAAAATAAGATATTTTTTTTATCATAATGACCTGTAATGTTAACCTTTATATAGGAAATAAAACCTTTTTTTACAAAACCATTTTTATTTGAATTTATTTAACAAATGTGAGTGCCGCTGGCATTTTTTACTGGATATTTTGCACATTGATCACAGAGATGTTGGCATTTTTAGTGAATATTTTGTGCACTTCTCAGAGATGTTGGCACTCAAAGGGTTACTGTTATGGCTGACCTGTGTGTGTGTGTATGTATGTCTATATTCATAATTTGACGTGTGATCTGGCCACTGCTCCAAATTAACAAATTAATTTGTATACAGAAGTGATTTGGGATTTGCTCTTATTTCAGCATGAACTGGAAAATATTGAACCCACCCAAGGCTTATCAATAGAGGCATCTGTTACATTCCTGCAGAGAGCCATCGGCCTGGTGGATGTCCTCATTTTTGCAAGTTCTCTAGGCTTTGCTGACATTGAGGCGGAAAAGAACATGTCATCTGGGGGAGTATTGCGTCAGTGTCTTCGATTAGGTGAGTTGGTTTTTCCATTTTTCAGAAAGCTAGAGATTTACATTATTCCCTGAATGTTTACATATTTATATATGGTTTTATTTATATTAAATGGGTAATTGTGTCATTTTTAAACAGACTTGTTTGTATAAAATATTTAATACAATGGGACCATTTCCAAGTGTTTGTACCAGTGTGTACACAGTATTAATCTGCATGAGATCCAGATGAGATTTTGACTATGTATACAATTTAGACTATCTGCATACATTTTAGACTATATAGTGCAGATCTGCACTATGTAGTCTATGCAGCCAAGACTTTCTGCATGAGATCCAGATGAGATTTTGACTATATAGTCAAAATCTCATCTGGATCTCATGCAGATTGTACAAGTGTGTACACACCATAACTGTGCAGGAGGTGATTTGAAACAAAACATTTCAGATATATATTGAACAAAGAACATTGCTATTTTATTATTAAATAGGATTGATGTCTAGATCGACAATGACATGATCGACCACGACTAGTTAGATGCCTAAAATGGCATACACTAAATCGACACTGACAGAAGGTCGACACAAGAAAAAGGTTGACATTACAGTGGACATAGAGGGAGAATCTAGCAGTGTGTAGAGTGCAGTGAGGCGCCATTCCCAAAGCATGGCGAGTGCAGCGATACATTTATACGGTGTCCATGTTGACCTATGTCGACATAGACACCCAAAAAAAGTGGAAGACTCGTGTAGTCCTTTTCACTGTCGACTTTTTGCTTTGTATTGGTGTTCTGTTACTGAATCTATAGATAACACCAATCTTCTATACCATAACCATTAGCTCTCTGGTTCCCAAACTGGCTGCCTCAGGACACTCGCTGAAGTGCATGTGATGGCAAAGCCAGTTGCTTGTGGCTTCCAATCATAAAATATATGGATACTCTGAATTCAGTGCCTGCGGCGAGGGTGGCTTGTTTTCGTTGAGGATCGCCAAAAACAACCCATCCTCACCGTTTAACCCCCGTGCCGGCCACTCGCCCTATTCAATGTTCTGGGGGACTCCTCACTGTCAAATGACGAAGAGGATTCCCTGAACAGAGAAGTTTGCCGCTAATGCAGCTAGCCGGCTGCATTTAGCCACAAGTCACGCCGTTTTGACAGTTGCACTCGCCATTTCCACCTTACTGGCAAAACCCAGCGAGGTGTTAACGGCGAGTGCAGGGGGGGTCAGTTGAATACTGGCCCGCAAGCTGTGATGGCGAGCTATAGTGTTACCAAAGAGCATTAAATATACCCCTAAGAATTTTGTTCCTCATGACCTAACTGAACTGGAGGATGACATTTAAACATAGTTTATTCAAGTTTGCTTTGTTTCTAAATAAGAAACTTTTGATAAGTCCTCGGTCCTCAAGTACCCCCAACAGTGCACCTTTTCCAGGTCTCCACACAGAATCACAAAATAAATAATTAGCTCCACCTGTGGATCTTTTAAAATGTTCCAGTGCATAATAAGTGCACCTGCTGGGTGACCTGGAAAACGGGCACTGTTGGGGGGTACTTGAGGACCGAGGTTGAGAACCACTGCTCTAGGACACCGTAATTCATAACGTTTGGGAACCACTGAATTAGCCCTTTTTAAGAAGATTTCTAAATAGTAGTCTCTCAACATAAATGCAAAATGCATTCTCTAAAACATGATGTAGCTTGCATAAACCAGTCAGTAATACAGTAGCTGATCTGTTCTTTAAAAATAACAACAAAAAGTTATATTTTAATCTTTTTGTACTGAGGAGTCCTCAGCCTCGCCGCTGCACCAAAAAAAAAAAACCTGACCGGAATTTCCTACCATCCATTCAAGAGCAAGCGATTCATTCAGTGCCCTCTTATGTAGCAGCCCTCTTTGGGCCAGCTTCTCCCACAAATGAGACCTGGGAGATATATTAGCTCTTAAGCCTGTTAGTGCGAAATCTGATATTATATATGTAATGTAAGGGATTAGAATTTATGCTGAAACACCCGTGTAATTTTATTCAGAGGTTGTCTCTGTTTTATTGGAGGATGTTTGAAAGCAAAACTGGTAAAATGACTATTAATGAGCCTGTGTTTCCCCTCGTTCCCTTTCAGTCTGTGCAGTAGCTGTTAGGAATTGCCTGGAGTGTCAGCAGCACTTGCAATTAAAATCCACAGGAGAAAATATGAAAAACCAGAAGGCAATTCATGGCCTGGTGAGCACAGCAAAGTCTGCTGCAAAGGTAATGTGTGTGTGCAGAGCATGCTGTAAAACAGTGTTTCTCATTAAGTTCCTAACAAAAAGGACTGTGTACTCAGAGACTTCACTGATCACAGAAGGCTGTAAAACCTCCTGTATAGCAAGCCTGTTCTGCGTGTACTGCTAAGCGAATTGTTTATTCAGTATTATCGGCAGGTGTGCAGATTTGTTTTTAATTTTTATTTACACTGCTGGATTTTATTTCCTTTATAAAGTTTTCATGATGTGAGAATGTTCTTCGTTGCTGCTAAATGATCACTTTGCGTTAGGGATGTGACCGAACTGTATATACACTACAATGATGGGGTTCTGAATAAGGGTAGTATAGGAATATTCTCGGATTTGATTTCTTAATTCGAAGACCTTGGAGTGGCTTCTACTTTTAATCCATGAAAGTAGTTTTGTGTGAATACTGCTCTTTCTCCTGTACAAATGTCTAAAGCGTATGAGTGATAAAACTTTTATATAACCAATTCTGATAAGGTTAGTTTAGGGCATAGTGCTATGTGCGCCTCCCCGCTGCTGCCAGATTAATACCATTAATTAAGATTAATTATAGTCATCATTTTCTTCAGTCTATCTCTTCAAAATTGGAAGGTGGATTTATGTAGCATACCTGATTTATAATGGTGTTTACATCGGGCACAGATGTCTTATGCCTGATAAAGTGCTGAAAAAACGTGATAAAGTGGAACTTTATCACCACTTTATCACTTTACCAGGCTTAATACATCTGCCCCTCAATTTCCATTTGCCAGTTTATCTTTCCTGTATAGAGATCCGTGGCTAAAATCACAGCCAAAATCACCACTGTGCACGCGCTGTAGTGAAATTAGTCTCTTGGGTACTTGGTGGAGACCTACTGCCCAGTGGAGAGGATTGCACATACCTGGAGTCTGCACACGAGCCCCCTTGACTGTTAAAATGCCCCTAGTTACAAAATACGTTGTGCTCAATGTACCGCTGGATAGCATTTACTCAGTGACATTTGTAAAGATTTTCGCTTTAAGTGGCGAACTGTGTTCCAAAAAATCCTTGCCATTTTTATTTTTGTTGTACTTTTTCAGAGCCCAGTTGATGTTACATCTGGAGGAATTTCTCCAATCCGAGACCTTGACAGGCTGCTGCAAGACATGGATATAAACCGATTACGAGCTGTGGTCTTCAGAGATGTGGTGAGCAAAAGATCAATATCTTATTGCTGCATTAGCTGTACATTTGCTATTGAGAGTCTATTGTTGTGCTTTCCTTATTTTCTGGCACTAGAGGCATCCTTTGTGTATAAGTCCTCACACCAACATGTTATGTGCATTATATTTCACTTCACAGGAAGTGGACTTTTATTAACATTGTATTATGCTAGCAGTCCATAATGTATTCGTTTAGAGAAATAACCTACAGTATTTGAGGGTTGTGCTTTTACTTTATTATTTTTAATACAGTCAGTTCTTTATGAATTTAGCTACTAGTGTTTGTATATTATTACTTTCTTCAATTTTTGTCTATGTAATTAAATGACTTTAACCACTGCGCTCTATCTTATGCGTTCTTTTTTGGTTACTTATATTACAACTGTACACCTGTGTGAATGCTTACATTTGGATTGCAGGTAAAACATTTATTATGTTGGTTTTTTGTCGCCGCTGTGTAGGATGATAGCAAACAGGCTCAGTTTCTAGCACTGGCTGTTGTTTACTTCATCTCGGTTCTCATGGTATCTAAATATCGAGACATCCTGGAGCCTCAGAATGAAAGGCGGCAGCCCCAAGCGAGCACCGCTTCCAGCGATATGGAGAATGGTGGTGGTGATGCTGGAACATTAGGATTGCCAGGTAGTTTGTTTATGTAATCTAAAGAAATATACAACTGTTTTCTGAAGCCGTAACGTGGCTGGCTTGTGCCCTGCAATACAGAAGTGCTATATGGGTTGTTTTCAAATTCTAAATTGGTTCTTAGTGATGTCACTGTTATTTATTAAGGGGGTTTAAAGAGAAAAAAAAAGAAAATCCTGCATGGTCCTTGTATATTTTGGTTTTCCTTATTCTGGTTCTTAATTGCCAGGATATCCATTACTGATCCAACACTGTACTCAGCACACTTCGTTACCAACAAACAACACTAAATTACGCACTAACCCAGTTCATCAAAAAATAATAAGGTTTAGGAATAAAGTAGCTGTAATGGGAGGCTGCTCCACAGCTACAAGAGAGCAGCCTTCTGGGGTGCCGCTCTCCCACAAAAGAGCGCGGCATCCCATTAGGGCTGCAGAATGAGTGAAATGCTGCTGCGTTTGGTATGGGATGCAATTTGAAGCTCATCCGATAACTGTACGACAAGGTGCATGGTGTGCATGCGCAAGCCGCCTGCCCAAAGGAAGCGAGCGAAGGATATTGACACCGTGCGGGTGTTTGGGGACATCTTCTGTTCCCTGGCAGTCAGGAGGGAGGGCCGCTGACATCCCACGGCCTTCACAGCGCAGAGTGAGTTCTTTAATGATTTCTTTAGAACGAATTTACACAGTAAGACACTGCAATGTGATATTTTGCTGCTTTTTTCTCCATCTTGTGTTCTATAGCATAATACTACACAACAGGTTGTCTGAAGAACTGCATCGACCCATCTATTACCATGCATGGAGAGAGCTGAGGGTGTTATTCAGTGTTGTACGCTAATGTAATTGCTATTTTCTAGGTTAAGCTGGCCATACATCTACAGATTTATTGTCAGATCTGTCTGGTTGGAACAAAAACCTGATTACGGAGGAAAACAAAGGACAGTTGGCTATTTGCTTGGAAATGCTGGAAAACGGACTGTCATTCAGATATTACCAGGGTTTTGCTCCAACCAGCCAGATCGGACAATAAATCTGTAGATGTATGGCCAGCTTTACGGAACTGCAAATGTTAGCAAGTAAAGCTTGCACTGGAGCATTGCCTCCTTTGCAATTGCACACTTTCGCAGCCTAAAAGCTAAAACAAGAAACCTCAACTGCTCGAGTAGGTATATCGCTATACAGACTAGACACAGAAGTAGCAATACACTAGCCATGTTTCTGTGTATGTGATAGCGGACATCATATTACAAGCCCAGAAAACATCCATTACACACCAGCCTGTTTGCTGCCAATTCGCTTTAACTCCTCTTTCTTTCCTGCGCGTACACAGTCTGACAATTAATCAATTGTGAATACATCTGCATAGCATTCAATTCTATGATACCCAAAAGGATATAATGAAGAAATCTTCAATTAAGATGGCCAACCTCTCTAACCACATACCTTATTTTGCACTGGGACTATTTCTTTTATGTTCAAATAAAATTTTTGGAGCTACTAATGTAAACTTTAGGAGGATAAAATTATCCTGTTCTAAACCGATTTAGTGTTCCAGAACGTTTAGCGACTTTCATTTATTGTTTTAAGGTAAAGTGAGTTAAATGTTATATTATTATTATTATAATTAGCTTTCTAGACACTGCCATAGAAAATTCAGTGAAAAATAAATTTTATTAAATGTTATGTACTTCTTACTATACTTTAATTTGCTTATTTGTTTGTGTATGTGCGTGTTTTATCTGTAGATGGCACACACGCAGTAGCACCAGCCTCTAGAGATGAGTTGGAGGGCACCATATCTGTAAGACGAGACTCTGGTATTGGGGAGGAACCAGTTTTAGGATCGAACAGCATTTCAGACGCAGGACCTGGGTCGAATCATGTGAGTTCAGGTCCTGATGCCATTAGTGAAGTCTTACACACACTTTCATCAGAAGTCAGGAAATCTCAGGAGAGTGGAAATGAAGGTGGAAATGAACAGACGGCCACCAAAAATGTGAACGTAAAGGACATTCTACGGAGCCTTGTTAGCTCACCTGCTGAGGAATCACCGATCGACCCTGCTTTGTTACCTCCTACGTTTCTTGGTTCACTGGGTGATCCTTCTGTGGACCGTGCTGTGCAGTTCCGATCATTTGACAGGTATTTTTATTGTGATGTCAGTTTGTTGCATATGCTATCAGCAGTAATGAATTTGTTAGCCTACATTCTCCCAGAAAACACTTATACCCCTTTCACATTGCAAATGCTGGGTTGTTGCCGGGAATTAACACGGGTCTGTCCTGGGGGCAACACAGCATTTGCGATGATTAGCCCCCACAGCGACCCAGCAATAAGCTGGGTCGCTGACGACAGAAAGGGGGTGGAGTGACTGCACACCATTGGGAGGAGGGGGAGGAGGCAGCGCTCTGAACTGACACTGCCTCCCTAGAGTGTGAACTGGACCCGCGTTACCTGGTTACACTGCCATCAACCTGGGTCCGACCCAGGTAAAACCCTTCTTTTAACCTGGGTCAGAATGTCGAGTTGCTGGACCCGGGGTTTTTCAAATGGCTTTCACACAGCACTCAGACCCGGGTTATTTGTGCGATGTGACAGGGGTATTACTTTATTACACTTTGCTTTATACAAAAGCAGGAACAGACTTGCTATTGTTAGATATAAATATTATTATTAAATAAACACAATGAGCTGAAAACCGTTTATTGCTAAGATGCTGCAAACATTGGGGTATCAATGGTATGTCGACATTGTCTACCTAGTCTATAGGTTGATGCCAAGTGATTGACATGGTTATGGTCAACACATGAAAAGGTTGTTATAAGTTTAATGAGCTTTTTCATACTTTACCATTTACTGTGGACCCCGATTGGGGATGGTAAAGTTTGCCAAGCACACCAAGGCACCTGTTTTTAAGTATGGCGACCAATGTGGTACACTAATTGGGGATTCACATGCTCAGGTGTTGGACTTGACACCAAAGAAAGTGAAAAACTTGTGCGTCGACCTAATATACCACACCAGCATTTACATTTAAAGCTTGTAGACCTGTGTCTGACAAATGCCTTTATTGTAAGCCCATACAGTCAGGGCCTGATTAACCAATAGGTTAATTAGACTACAGTCTAGAGCGCCAGGCCTGGGGGAGGGTGCACCTTGCAGGTGACAGCCAAGGAATACAATTAAGGCCTAATTTATTCCATGCTTGTTAGCCATCACCCGTCCCGATGTACTGTCGTGGTTAAAGTTCTTAAGGTGACTGCCAGATATCTGTGCCAGTGTGACTTACTAATGGAATCATTACTTTATGTACAATGTTTTACAGTCCCAGCTGGGCAGCCTAAAGCCAAAACTTCCTTCCCACACTACAAGCAGTAGATCATACATGCCAGTTGTCCCTGAGCACCCATACATGTGTGTTTTTAATAGCATTACTAGGGGAGCTAGCCTAGGGCAGGCATGTCCAAACTATGGCCCTCCAGCTGTTGTGAAACTACAAGTCCCATCATGCCTTGCCACAGCTTTGCTATTAGGGAATGCTAAAACTGTGGCAAGGCATACTGGAATGGGTCGTTTCACAACAGCTGGAGGGCCACAGTTGGGACATGCCTGGCCTAGGGCGTCTGAATCCAGGCTCTGCATACTGTATTCATGTTAATGCAACTTTGTATTAGACCAGGGCTGGACAACACCGGCCCTCCAGATGTTGATGAACTACACATCCCAGCATGCATTGCATCAGTTTCAGCATGGCCACATAGCAAAACTAATGCAAAGCATCCTGGGATGTGTAGTTCACGAACATCTGGAGGGCCGGTGTTGCCCAGCCCTGTATTAGACAGTACTTTTGGTACTTGTATCCAAGCACGGCGCCACCGATTATAATTGTAAGCCATCGGGTTGGAAAAATCGGGTTGATCGCATCACATGCGACGCAACGCGACCGACCCGATTTTTACATTGGAACCAATGTAAAATGGTCCCTGAGACCAGATTTTACATTGGACCCAATGTTAAATGCCCCCCATACCCCATTTTTAATTTTATACCCACCCTAATGGTAAATTATGTCAAATGGCCCCCCCCCCCACATTGTCAACGCCACCCCACGATGAACGGCAACATGAAGCGTGAGGCGGCGGTACGCATCCTCAGACCTTTTCATACCCCCACTATCCACATCGGCGTGGAGACGATTTTATATAGTGTGGCGAGCCCCGCGAGGGGACGTGCATTACTTCACAGGTATTACGCGTCCCCTTGCGGGGCTCGCTGCGCTCGCCACACTATATAAACTTATAAACTCCACACCGACGTGGATAGTGGGGGTGTGAAAAGGTCGAAGGACGAGTACCGCCACCCCGCGCGTGCTTGCTGCGCTCGCCACGCTTCGGGTTGGCGTTCATCGTGGGGTGGAGTTAACAATGGGGGGGGTGTATTTGACATAAAAATTACCCATCAGGGTGGGTATACAATCAAAATTCGGGTATGGGGGCCATTTAACATTGTTTCCTATGTAAAATCGGGTCCATCGCATTGGTCGCATCGCATGCCTCTATAATGGCATGCGATGGACCTGATTTTAAACCCGCATTTAACATGACATACAATGTTAAATCGGGTCGGTCGCATCGCATGCCATTATAATGGCATGCGATGGAACCGATTTTTTTAATTGTCGGGAAAGCTGTAAAAAAGCCCGAAATCGGGTTGGTTGGGTCCCATCGCATACCTTAAGTTAAGGTATGCGATGGGACCCGATGGGCGCCGTGCTAGGAAACAAGTACCGTACTTTTAATTGCACTACATTAAAGAAGTGAGTAATAGGATTACTCTGCTAACCCCCTACTGTATTGTTCTATGTGTTGTATTGCTTTTGGGAACAATAGGATAGCCATGGTGAGCCAAGACCTAAGGAAGATAGTTGAGAGGGGCTCCATCTGTACATGTGCTCAATTAATATACTTTTGTTTCTGCTAAATATTTGAGGAGTAAAAGATAAAACTCCACCCTTGACCAGTGGACCCTGAAGGTGTTTAATGTAGTTTTTCTCATACTGTCCATGAGTACTGGCAAGCAACACCAAACTCCAAATAATAGGGATGGACAGAGTTAGACATGTTTCTGAAAGTTCAGTAATTGCAAAAAAGATTATTCTGACCTTGCGCTCACAAACACTACCATCATCTTCAGCGCTGGTCACCCATAATAACTATATATGTTTCGGTGTAATCTTTGATCCAGAGCAGTTGTTACATGCATCAATGATCCCTCAGGTAACCAAATTACAGGCCATATTAATAAGTGCCAGTTGTGGGTAATGCTTCAGAAGATAAAGGTCTGGTGTGAATGGCCTCATACAGTCTTGCTTCGCGCCAGAATGCCATCAGAGTTGTTCTTGTTGGTTGAAGCATGGCTGAAAGGGCATTCATCACTATTCGTGTGTATGTGTTATTGGGCCCGGGTCCTTTTAAGGCTTCCTAATTTTCTGGCAATACGGTGAATGTTACTTGCTGAAGAGTAAGTTGCCACTGATCTTCCTCTGCACCCCCTGTGGCTTTAAAACACCAAGCCAGAGTTTGTGACCTATTATAGTTGAGAAACCAAATTGTTCTAAGAAGAAACTATTTGCGCGGAGGTTGTTTCTCGTGTGTCGAATAACCATTTTTTTTACACAGGGAAGTCCTGGTAATACAGTCTCCTCACATCCAAGCATCCTTTTTTTTTTTTTTTTTTAAATAACTGGGGTCTAATTGGCCAATATCCTTTTGTTTCTATTCTACCTACTGGATAGTTTTAGAATTCAGCTGTAACTGGTGCATCTGGTCACCTTTTGCTCACAAAGGGGTGATTCAGAGGTGGACACAGTTTAAACTGATAGTCTGATGCCATCCCTGCACCCTGTGTTGTAGGTCCGGCTCACGCGCGACCAAACATCAGTACTTTGCTCATCAGAGAGCAACAACAACAACCTGATGGGATTGTTATCCCATTCATTGTTAAGAACTACAATTCCCTCTCACCTAGGAATCACTGGCCTAAAACCCTATGTGCAGTGGAATGATGTATAAAAATGTTGGACTGTTCTTATGCTCTCTCTTTTTTTTTTTTTTTTTTTTAATACCGCAGGAGACGTTAGAATGCTATGTTAATATGTGGTATTTATTATAAGATTAATGGGTACTTGTTTCCTAGCACGGTGCCCCCGATTTTCTGTCGTATAGCATCTTATGCATTGTATCGCATCGCATGCCATATAGCCGCATGCGATGCGATTTTAAGCACCCTATAGGATTTTTAAATGGAATAAGCACCCTAATGGGTGCTTACAATGTTAAAAGCACCCCCACGCCACCCCGAAGCATGGCGAGCGCAGCGGTACGCGTCCTCCGACCTTTTCATACCCCCACTATCCACGTCGGCATGGAGTTGATTCTATATAGTGTGGCGAGCCCACTCGCCACACTATCTAAAATCAACTCCACGACAACGCGGATGGTGGTGGTATGAGAAGGTCAGAGGACGCGTACCGCCGCCCCTCGCGGGCTCGCCACGCTTCGGGTTGGCGTTGATAGTGGGGGTGGCGTGGGGGTGCTTTTAACATTGTAAGCACCCCTTATGGTGCTTATACAATTAATAATCTTATAGGGGGCCCATTTAACATTGAAAACACCCATTAGGGTGCTTATACAATTTTAAATCGTATACCATTGTATATGGCATACAATGCGATGGTATACGATTTAAAATAGTATAACATCGGCTGCCATCACGTAACATCGCATTGCATACCATTGTATGGCTTATGGTATGCGATGGGCACCGTGCTATGAAAAAAGTACCGATTAATGCATTGTGTGATTATTCTAGATTTCTTTTCCTATATTTTTCGGTATGCCCAGTGGATAAAAGGTTCATAATGGACCAGTGTTGTGCACAGGTGCGGAAGCTGTTCAGGATTAGCAACAAGAATATATGCTACCAATGATTTATAAGGGAATCTCCTGCATGAGGACCAGCATATAATAGTATATACACTTAATGAGGCATATATTTTGCATCTTGTATAGGGAAGCTGCGAGAACACGCTGATGATGATGATGATGATGATGACGACTAGTAACCCTAGCTCATATCAACTAACAACACAACTGTCCAATAGTGTTCATAGTGTTCATTCTAGGGCCCTGCACCTTTCAAAACCTGTGAAGTTATTTTTTCCTGCTTGAAGTCTAGCTGTCTCGTGTGGGGTTTCTAGTTCAGGTTTGGTCTATGGGCCTGATTCTGGTTCACTCACAAAAGCAAATTCTTTCTCTAATGGACAAAACCATGTGCACTGCAGGTGGGGCAGATGTAACATGTGCAGAGAGATTTGGGTGATATATATTGTTTCTGTGCAGGGTAAATACTGGCTGCTTTTTTTTACACTGCAATATAGATATCAGTTTGAAGTACAAATCCCACCCAAATCTAACACTCTGCACATGTTACATCTGCCCCACCTGCAGTGCACATGGCTTTGTCCATTAGAAAATTAGCTTTTGTGCGTTAACCAGAATCAGGCCCTATATCTCAATGCAGACAGCAACAACAGAGACAGGAAAAATAAACTGCACGGATTTTGAAAGGCGCAGGGTGCTAGAATGAACATTAGTCCAAGATATGTACAGCTCCGTATATGCACAAATATAACGTATTGTTCTGGTCACATTCATGTTGCTTAAAACTACATCGGATTGGCTTCCATCTCTGTGCACTGCTATATGGGTCTGTTGCCTTTGACTATATAAAGAGGAGGTAATAGTCCATAGTGGTGTACTATCCCTTTTAAGTTTTACTTTTAAAAATAATGCAAAAACGTTATAATCTAAGAAGTATTTTGCACAATGGAGTTCATGTTTTCAAAACACATGCTTTTTTTTCATACTCCACATCTTGGTCCAGGGACAGGACACACTTTACACGCTTAAATGTGAAGACACCTTGTCTGCGAGTTCTTCTCATGTATCCTTTTACCAGTGCACTGTCCCTGGGAATTTCAAAGCATCCCTCTGATCCTGCATTTATCTCTGGAATGCTTTGTCAGAAATCAAAACTCTCCTCATATCTTAAGGATTATCATCTATCCAGCTATAGCTGGAAAGTATACAGTAACAGCTAGGCTAGTGCAGTTACACTGAAATACTGCCAGGAGAGCTTCTGCTGTATGCAAGGTGTACACATTTGTTCCCATGCTAGCATAGTCCCCGTTATCCATCTTCACATCCATTTTGACGATTAGTGGGTGCCTGAAATATATGCTGATAAAGTTCAAGGTCTGGTCTGGTTTCTTGTCTCCTGTTCTCTGCCGAAAATGGGAATTGGGAATGTCTCTTATTTACTTATTTCTAATTCGCTTAATGGTCATTCTTTTTAGATAAGCCTTTCAAATAGCTCCAGATGAGGCATCCTATACTATGTGTTTTGGTTCCATAGGATTTACGTGTGGTTGGAAACTCATACTGAAACGATTGATATAAGTTGCTGCATTAAATATAGAAAAACTGGTCAGGGGTTAGGCAGGACGACAGTGTATTTGGGAAGTAAATCGCATGTATATGTGTAGTGTTCATTCTAGCACCCACCATCTTTAAAAACCCACGCAGTTCCTCTTCCCTGCCTGGTGTGTCGCTGTCTGCTGTGGTGTTTCTAGCACAGTGTGGTCTGTATATCAGCACTGATATGCAAATCAGATATGTGCTAGAAACACCACAGCAGACCGCGACACCCCAGGCAGGGAAGAGGAACTACATGGGTTTTCAAAGATGGTGGGTGCTAGAAGGAATACTATATACGTGTGTTTCTGCAACATGTACAATTGCTCTGTGTAATTTCTTTCTGAACTTCATGGTTGCTACAAATATTAAAAATGCTTACAATATTCTTCTGAATGTAATAATATTGTAATGTCTACCTTGTGACAATGCGGGTAAGGTCTGATGTACTGTAGGCTGGCCATTCCCAGGATATTTTTTCAGTCCTGTCGGAGCTGAGCACTGCCCAGCAGAGAGGGAAAATATGCGCATACAAAATATTGAAATCCCAGGATCCCGCCAATCCTAAGATTTCTATATTTTATATTATTATAATGACATACATTTAATACCTTCTGACTAGTGATGCCAATCCTGGGGTATGTATGTATATATAACACTTTAGTGCGCTTAACAGTTCACTCATGCAAGTCCCAGTATGTATTTTGCATAGCAAGCCAGTTCCTAGACTGTCCGCTAGAACTAAACACCTTTTTCTTAGGTCAGCGCCTTCCACTTTCATATATTCCGGATCCACACCACAGGTAGCCGAACATAGAAAATGTAAAAAATAAAGGTCCCAAAACATGGTGCATGATCTGTAAAATTTTAATGATCGACAAATGTAAAACTTTTGAAATACACTGCGTACTGATGGCATCGGTCAGACCATCGCAAGTAAAACAGCTTTACTTTTTACCACCCTGGGGGTGGTAAAAAGTTGCCTTCATTGAAGAATTGTGGGCAAAAAGCTGGACCTTCAATAATAAAACAATTCCAAGGGATTCCACTATGCATGAAAACAGTAAGTGTGGTGCTGAAAAATGGCAGCAGGCACTCTGTACTGATGATTAAAAAAAATTAAATATCTGGTTGTAACAGAGGTAGTTTGTTTGGTGAAGGGCTGTCTGAAGGTAACAGTGAAGCATGGTGGAGGTTCCTTTACAATTTTGGGGCTGCATTTCAGGAAAATATAGGTGGGAGTTTGGTACGGATTAATGGTGTACTCCATTATGAGAAATATTTATTTATTAAGTTTCTTATATAGCGCAGCATATTCCGTTGCGCTTTACAAAGGAGACAGTGATACGACAAACAGGGTATTTACAGACAGTCAAAAGGTAGGAGGGCCCTGCTCACAAGCTTACAATCTATAGGGAAATAGGCATTGTTACATAAGGATAGATACTGTATTCTTTATTGCATCGATTCCACCAGAATGCAAGGTTCTGTTACTGGTTCTGGAATTTGATAAGCTTGCCTGAAGAGATGAGTTTTTTTAGGGAAATCTTACAGGTTTGGAAACTGGAGAGTCTTATTGTGCTTGGGAGGGCATTCCACAGAGTGGGTGCAGCCCGAAGAAAGTCCTGCAGTCGGGAATGGGAGCGAGTAATGAGTGACACAGATCATGGGAGCAGTGTAGAGGTAGTGTTGGAAGATATTTTGAGATAAGGGAAGATCTGTATGTTGGTGTAGTTTGGTTTATGGCTGACAGAGTAGCTTTGCAGACGATGAACGTCTGGCTAGGAAGATTAGCCTTGCAGCTGCATTCATGATGGACTGTAGTGGTGAGAGTCTGTATTGGGGAAGGCCAATAAGGAGACTATTGCAATAATCAATGCGTGAGATGATGAGAGCATGGATTAGAGTTTTTGCAGTGTCTTGTGTAAGGTAAGGGCGAATTTTAAATGTTTTAGGTGCATGTGGCATGATTTTGAGACAGATTGAATGTGGGGTACAAAGGAAAGTTCTGATAGGTAGGATGAGAACCAAGAGAGCGCTGTCTCTTTAAGACCTAGGGATTGTAGTGTTTGTATGAGAAGTGTGTGGTCAACAGTGTCAAAAAGCAGCAGAGAGATCTAGAAGAATTAGTAGTGAATAGTGGCCTTTAGACTTGGCAGTGACCAGATCATTCACAACTTTAGTCAGTGCTGTCTCTGGAGTGTTGGGCGCGAAAGCCTGACTGAAGTGGGTCCAGTAAGATGTGCAATTAAGAAAGTGTGTGAGGCGAGTGTAGGCAAGTCTTTCAAGTAGTTTGGAGGTGCATGGAAGTTGAGAAATGGGACGGTAGTTTGAGAGAGAGCTTGGATCAGAATTCTTTTTTTTTTTTTTTCAGAATCTGAGTAATAACTGCGTGTTTGAACAATTTTGGGGCTGCATTTTAGGAAAATATAGGTTGGATTGATATGGATTAATGGTGTACTCAATTATGAGAGATACAGGCACGTACTGATCCATCATGCAATACCAGCAGGGAGGCATCTCATGGAGTCTAAGGATTTTTACTCTCCAAAAATAACCAGGAACAGAGTGGACATTTAGAGATATTGGGACAGATGTGTTAAGCGTGGAGAAGTGATAGACTGGAGATAAAGTGAAAGGAGGTAAAGCACCAGCCAATGAACTGTTTGAAAATGACAGTTGGGAGCTGATTGGCTGGGGTGTTATCTCCTTTCACTATATCTCCACTTTATCTCTAGTTTCTCTCTTCTCCCAGCTTAATACATCTGCCCCTCTGAGTGATCTTATGGCAATTATTTATACTATTCTACATGTTATTAAACAACTTTTTACTTGATGATCAGAAGGACTGCTATTAGCAGTTCTTGGTGTAGTGGCAGTGCTCTGGAATAAAAAGCTGTTTGAGTGGTGTTTTTTTTTGGAGTTCTATTATGGCTTATTAACAGTGTAGACTGTATATTTTTAAAAGGTGAGGAACTGGATTCCACATGGCCATGTAAAATCTGCGAAAAGGACTTACGCAAAAATCCACAGATTTGCAGGTCCATGTGGTGTAGTTAGGTCTGGTGATCTGTGCTCATTCAACAGGCAATAATTATCTGCATTCAAAGCCTTCTTACAGTTCAACATAATTGGGACTAATAACACACTGACCTTATGCCTAAGAATATTTATGGTGGCTGGTCTTTTCACCCTTGTCCTGTCAGAAGTGATGTAAGCCTCTCTTTGAAAATCACTGCCTTTCTCACATTGGGAACTTAAGAGATACATTGCTTTTAAATATGACAGTGAACTGTTAAAGTGTAGCTTAATTTTGGATTTTGCAGCGTGGTAGAACTTGCATTTGACATTGTATAGAAAGAGATATCTGATTTATGGGATTAAGTTCCTAATGGCCGAGAAGGCTTCCACTGAATAATTGGCTATCGCTTTATTCACTTGTCATGGTACAATGACTTGTGTATTAAGGAAATGGGGTTTGTTAGAGGGAAGGAAGCCTTGCATGTCATCAAGAATCAAGGTGTCTCAGAGGACAATGTGATAATCAGCTTTGCCGGCCTTGAGAACAGATTTGATTTGTGATGCCTACTGATAAAATCTAGTTAACTTTTAAGTAAAAAATAATGAAAAATGTGTTTCTGGATAGAAGCGGGTGTCAGATTTGCTTCTTAGTATTAATCTGTGGAAGTCTTTATCTTTAAGCAATTGTTTTCAGCTTGTGTACACAAAATGTAGTGTGTCGATACACTTTTTGTGTGTGTGTATAGTACTGCTTTCTAATAAGTAAATATGTCCATATATATCTGAATAATAATATGTGGACTTTTTCCATTTCTTCATTTGTTTTGCATCATTTCATGATTTGTTTCTGAAATGATTCTGTATATGCTCCAGTTCCTAATATTAGTTACTGCCTAGATATTAAACCTTGATTTTCAATTACTCCTAAATACAACTTTCTACTAAATACACAAAAGTATCCTATAATAACCATGTGTCTCTGTGGTGGTGTTTTGCACAGGAGTGTTGTCATTGCACAGAAGAAGTCTTCCTCCTCCGCACCGTCCATGGTCAGTTCTGTACCTCATGCAGTCAGTGTGGTGTCGTCGATGGAGGCACCACAAAACACAGAAGCAGACCGAGACTCCTCTGGTAAGTTCTACATATTCTGATTCGCAATGTGACCTACCATAGATACATAGAATTTAAGAGCAGATAAGAACCACTTGGCCCATCTCAACAGCCCCTTTTATTCTTATAATAATATCAAAATCAATTTAGTTTTTTGTAAGGCTACCCTTTGTCTATACCAGACGTAGGCAACCTGTGGCTCTCCAGCTGTTGTGAAGCTATAAGTCCCCGCATGCCTTGACACAATTTTGCTATTAGGGAGTGCTAAAACTGTAGCACGGCATGCTGGGACATATAGTTTCACTACAGTTTGAGAGCCACAGGTTGCCTATGCCTGGTCTATACCAAGCATATTAAAATTGTTCTATTTTCTCAGCCTCTACCACCTTTGTCCACTACCCTTTCTGTGAAGTATTTTTTTTACCCATATTTCCCCTAAACGTACCTCCCTCCAGTATCCCTGCCTGTCCTTGTGTTCTAATACTTCTCTTCATCGCATTCAAATATAACTTGCTTTACAAATCACTTAGTCAATTTTGCATAAACAAAATAACATTATTGCTAGTTATTAGAGTTTAAGTGATGAAGGGATGGACGTGAAATTTAAGTAATACCTTTAGTAGGCTAAATAGTTTGTGTAGTACATGCAAGCTGCGAAGGCTAGTACAAGTTAAGTATCCCTTATCCAAATTTCCGTAATCCAAGTTATATTGAAAACCAACGTTTCCATAATGTACTTTATTGTTTTACTACTGGGACATCTGTAACGGGCACTAATGCGGACATGATATGTTACTGGTACTACTGGGGAGATGGTATGTAACTGACACTACTGGGGACATGATGTATAACTGTCAATACATATGTGCAAGAAAATGATTGCTTAGCATTCATATTCAGTGCCTGCAATAGTACACACACTTTGTTTTACATTTTGAAACCTTGTTTCATGCTCAAAGAAAATATTTTTTATTTCATTTGCTTGATGTGTTTTTAAAACTTAAATTCAAGATTCCTCATTGAAATTTAAAAATATTCTGAAATACGGAATATACTGTTATCCAAAATACTTAAGTCCTGAGCATTTTGGATGAGGGATACCCAACTTGTACTACTTAAAGTCTTTATTTCTGCTATGAAACAACATGCTGTGGACTATAGAGTTTATACTGTTTTTCCCTGTCACTCTCTGCCTCCCCCTTCCTCTCCCTGTCACCAATGGCCATGTTGCATTTTTGTAACTTGGGTTGGGGTGTAGGAGGGGCTCGCCACCTGCCGCTGTGTTTACTGTAATGCTGTCCAATATACAATGTATGTTTTATTCAACTATTTATATTTAGGTGGTAGAGATTCTGGGCTCTGTCCTTCCATTCCGCACTCACCTGCTGCGATGTGCTTGGCCATTTAAACAGTGCTTTTAGGGTAGAGCAACGGAGACCTAGTCCATGTCAGTTATAAATGGTGGCATGTGCACATTTCTGACTGTGAACGTTATGATAAGGTCCCCATATCAGCTGTCGGCTCTTAACAACTTTTTTCAATTCTCCCTACTGCACCCTGCTAGCTGCCAGTCACACTGTATCAGATGCGATACATTGCTGGTACTCCCACGATTTGCTACTGACCAGTGGCACAATGTTTTGCCCTGCTTTTTATGGTGAAGTATTCTCAGACCATAAACTTAGATGAAGTGTACTGACACAGCTTCCAGCATGCAGTGAAGCAGGTCAGACTAAAAACTCCAGACGACTTGAGGCAAATAATTGATATAATTGTAGCATAAATATAACCCACTGGTGAGATCACTGCAAAATGATGAGAAAGAATGTTGTACAAGAATCCAATTGAAGCATTTAAGAAAATAAGAAAGTGTGTATTATTGCTATCTCGACATCAAACATTTGGATTTCTCATCCAGCAGAAATAACACAATTATAAGACATGGTAACAATAATGAGCTTTTCTTTGAGAAAAATGTAAGTTAATTTTTTGATGTTGAGAGTCCAAAACAAAGCATTCCTATCATATACACAGTAATAGTGGTTTCCAGAGACATCTGCGTTCCTCCTGTAGTGATCACAAAGGGTAGTGTACGCGCTGTATGTTGCACAATAGGTAAGTGGCAAGATTTTTTGGGAAAAATATATTTTAGATGTGTGCTGCCATTTTTCATAACTTGGGAAAGATACAATTAGCAACATTGTTTACCATATGGTTGGAACTGTGGGTTAAATGCCTGGAGCTATTCAATTAATAGGCCCTTTCCACCTGCAGTAAGCCCACAGCAAATGCACATTAACCATAGTCTTGGTTAATAACATGGAATCTAGGGGCAATTCATTACTTTTGTTAGAAAGGTGGGTGCATTTAACACAGATTTTTCCTTGCACCTCCTATGGCTGGAGCAGCACGAACGACTCTGAGTAGCTCAGAGCAGATCTTTATTTGTGCAGTAATGAGGTGTACACAGG
>NC_139217.1:111442452-111642452 GCF_055691185.1 Crinia signifera | reverse complement strand
ATAGGCAGTGGATCGTCTAATGCAAAGCTGCCATCTGTCCAGGCTGTCAACCCTGTGTTAGAGGATTCTGCTTCACATATGAGGTGAGCCTGTCCATTTCTCCTATGGCACATCCTAAGTTATAGGCACTCTAACCATATATTTTGTTCTTTGCCTTTATGTGCATCTACTGGGAATACTGTACAAAGCACAAGTAATGCTTATGTGTCTAGCTTCTGTAAGTAATATTTACTGTATAAGTGATCAGTTCTGTCTGATGTCATCACGTTATGGTTCATTAGGAAAACTTGTGCATTATAAGAAGAAAAAAAAAAATGGCCAACTGCTTTTGCTGATGATATATGCACTGCAATATAATTACAAGGCTGTTGGTGCTGTACAATTAAATTTTACAGTAGGTTGTACATTATCCTGTGTATTAGGATATTATTTTCCATGACGGTCTACAACAAGAATTCCGTTTGCAGAGCTAACCATTTAGCAGACTTTATCCCTCTATCATGCTTTTTCAAACCTTCAGTAAGTCTCTTGTCTGCCTTATTAATGTAATACTCTCACAATAGCTTGGCACTCTAAACTATTGTCAATTAGTAAGTGTTGCGTGATCTGGTATCAAGTCATTTGCGGCATGGGCAAATTTTGGATTTCTGAAAATGATAGATCCTAGAAAGAAGTGGTAGTCACACATTTGCAATCTTACTTCTAGCCTGCACAGATGGTATAGCATTTTGTGTAACACATTCCTCTCACACTGAGATTATTATGCCTTTTAGTCATCTCTCAGAATGTCCATGTTTTCCATGACTTGCTAAGTTATTTGACTTGACTTGAATTTATTGCGTAAGACCAGATAGATAATTAAACCCTTTACATGTGAAAGGTTTGCTAACTTTTGTTATCCTTTCTTTATATTAGTATTACAGATCGGTTGGAACATGCATTGGAGAAGGCTGCCCCTCTTCTGAGGGAGATATTTGTGGATTTTGCCCCATTTCTTTCTCGCACGCTTTTAGGGAGCCACGGCCAAGAGTTACTGATTGAGGGAACAAGTAAGTAAAGACTTTATTCTGTCAAGTGTTTTGAAAATCCAGACAACATAAGCCTCCAATTCTGCAGATCGCCTAATCTCTTTCTGCAAAACTTGAGGCGCCATGTCCTCAGAACTCTTTGACTGTAAGACAGATGCAAACAGCCCCAACCCCCCAAACACAACCACCACTATCTGTACGCAGGCTTGTACATACCAGCAGTCGGCTATTGTGAGAGATGGAAGGGGGAAGGATACATAGTGTGCCAAAGAGAGATGGTAGGAGGAAGTGGCCAATGAAAGATGTTTGAGGAGGAGTGGACAAGTATAAGAGATTGATACATTGCGAAAGTGATAAATATGACCGTTTCAGCTGGTTTTGGGGAAGAAAGACAGAGATGGGAGGGTCAGGGAAGATATCTTTTACCGCTTGTGCCACACGTCTGGATTACAGCCTCTCTTAACTATGTTGGATTCCAGCAATATTCCATCTGGTTTTTATTTAAACCTGCACCTGTGTCCAGGACTTTTCTAGAACAATGTGTTTTTTTTTCTCTAAGAATAGTTCTTGGCTTAATTTCTTCTGCTCTGTTCCAGTCTTGGCTGCTGTGGTCTTCTGCTTGTGCTCTACAGATTTCAGGAGCTGCCAGTACTTGTGTGTCTGACTTCAATGCTGCTACACCTTGTTCAAGACTCTGGTTTCCCACCTTCTGTGGGTGTACATTATGTCCTGCTGACCATACCATCAGCCTTCTGTGGAGGTTCAGTTTACATCTGTATACTAGCATGGATTCTGTTTAAAGGATTCCAACCAAACCACTAATGTTTTCCTGACCAAAGAGATCTAAAGATGAGTATGTGTGCAGAGATAAGTAGTATAGGGGGGGAGGATTTGACGATTGGAAGGTGGAGGCTGGAGAGAAACACAGGGGTAATGAGCATGAGGCTGGAGAGTCCAGTATGAGAGATTGATACATGGGGAATGGACACGAGGTTATAGGGGCTGAGTAGGGTGGGTGGGCTAAAATCTGGAGAAACCTAGTGGGGGCTAGAGGCTCAAAAGATCATTAAGGGATATTGCTGGAGACACGAAGATGAGACTTTGGTAAGGATAGTTATTAGATATCTATCTGTTAGAACCTTTCTGTTGAAAATGCTCAAGTTTAAATAAAAGCTCTTGAAATTTTAAGATCTATGTTGTATATAGGTATAACGCTTTTGAGGAAAATCGGAATGTCTTGGATCATTAAAAATTGCCCTACAGCAGTTGGTACCTAAAATTACCTATTTTTACTATTAAAACCTAAAAAAGACTTAATTCTGTTACTTAAATTGAAATAAAGGAATCACAGTAAATTTGTATTAACAGCCTTGCTGCACAACGTAAGCAGTTAGACTGCCATCTGAGATTTGTATGTGCGAGCATTCAAACGCACAATTAGCTTCTATAGGAAAGCTGTGGCTGCAGCCTCATGGGGCATAGTGCTTGCACAATGCGTGCGCATTACAGCAGCAAACAATGCAAGGCAGCAACAGGACACATCTGCAGTTACACACCTGAGTGTCACCCATTGATGGGTGCCTCAAAAGTACCGGCTCCTGCTAAGTGATGGGAGCCAGGTGCTGCACAATGATATGTTGCATGGTGGTGTTTTATTTTCATACAATGCATAAATTCCTAAACAGGAATTTTAAAACCTATACAAACCTAAAACATCGATTGAAAAAACAAATTTTAATTTATTTGATCCTAAAAATCCGGGCTTAGTCGTAATAATAATGGCTTACGCAATGAATGTATTGATAAGGTGCCACAAGTGGTTTGCAGCACCGTTCATATGGCACACATTAGAATAACACAGCGTACACAGAACTTAACATTACAGTAACTGAAAAACAGAGGTAACAGTTAGCATCACTATTCTCCATAAACAATACATCTGAGATGTAGGGAAGGAAAGGAATTGTCTGTGTACTACTAGGGGCATACTGGCATTAGAAAAGATGAACGATTACAAGTTAGAAGAGATGCAGGTATAGATGGTAGCTGTGTAGGTGAGAGAATAGGAAGAAAGAGGACCAAATGTAAGGGGAGAAGAGGGAGAAGGGTAACATAGGGTGTAAGCAAGGTGGCATGATGGTAGGAAGTAAGCAAGCAAGCAAGCAAGGAAGGAAGGGAGTTGGAAGAGTGGCCTCGAATAGATTATGCGGAAGTGTATGTTGTGATGAACATGTGTGTTTTCAACATCAGGGAGAGACTATTAGATCGAATGTGCTTATTTCTGTAAAAGGGGGGAGGCAGCAGCACAGGCAAGATTTTGGATTCACACAAGGGATGCTGGTGACATGATTAGAAGAGAGGCGACAGTCGTTTTCTGACTGGACTGTAGTGGGTTGCGGTTGCGTATGTAGGGAGCAGTGGAGTTACATAAGGCGTTAAGCTTTCTTAACAAATAAGCATAAGGATAGCAGAAACAGGTGTCTTCGTATGGAGAATAGAGTAGATGATTATATATTTAGTAAGAGAAGGAAATGCACATGAGGAAAAAGGGCCCTGCTTGTAATAGTTAACATGCTCAAGGGTAGAGGCAGACAGACAGCAGTGACACAGTTGGTATATATAGTTAGCATGGGGTTAGGATGAGAACTGGTTGGCTCTTATGAAGTCTTGAGAGCCAGTTTGAAGTTTTACAGAAAGGTGGAGCGTCTGAGAGGGAGAGATTTCCTTAGATGAGGCAGCACAAGCAAAATTTTGGAGCTGGAAGTCGGTCGAAATAATCAGTTGGCATGAGAGGCGGCATTCATTTGTGAAATGAAGAGGCAGGTGGGAGAGTGCACATGGTTTTGTCCATCTAAGAAATTTTTTGTCAGAGTGAACTAGAATAAGGGCCTCAGTTCCTGCTGGAGCGTGCTGAAAAATAGCCCTGGATATAGTTAACAATATTATTGAGCATATAGTCTAGTGTAGTGGTCGAAGTAGAATTGTGAAGTGACTATCTGAAAAAGCAAAGGATGCAGTCATGCGCGCGCCAGAAAAGGGGTGTGGCCACTCAAAAGGTGGCATGCCCTTGACTGTAGTATATAAGACAGTGCACTGGTGGCTAGAGAAGAGGGTAATGCGGTCAGTAGATAATTAAATTGTTGCAGGTGATATGTGGAAAGATGATCAGCTCAGACTTACATAGGTTAAGTTTTTAAAAAAGCGCTGGGACATAAAGGATGGAATAGCAGAGATATGTGAGGTTGGGAGAAGGTAGATCTGAGTATCATTATAGTCATTATGTTGGAGGTCAAAAGAGCTGATGAACTCACCTAAAGATTATGTATAGAAGGCAAAAAAAGAGAGGCCCAAGATTTGAACTGCATTTTATGTTTTGGAAAGGTTAACATTTTGCTATATATATTTTTTTAATGGTGTATTTGACAGATGGATGCATGAAGCAAAACAATAACACTCTTCTGCCCATGAGCTAGACAATTGCCCTTTTTTGAGCATCTACTGAGCCTCTATGAAAACCTTGAGCACCCTGAGTGTTATTTACAGTGTATAAAAATTCTAGATTGCTGCAAGGTGTATCAGCTTCAGATATCCCCCACCTGTTAGCACTGTAGGAGACCATGTAAACAGCTCACGTCTGTCAGTGGCTGTTACATCATGGTTACACTGAACCTATCAATGCTTAATGAAGGGAACACTTATGACAAGCTGTCTTTCTGGTTAGAAAAATAAAAATACAAAATAATTAAATAAAATCTGTTCATAGACCAAATAACTTCAGTCTGTCTAAATAGTAACTACCTAAATAATTTTAAATATATTTCCTAATGAGAACTAAAAAAAAAAATTGTGGTAACTTACTAATACCCCTTTCACATCGCACTTTTAAAACGGTAAATTGCCGTTTTTTTCCCTTTTTAAAACGTTTAAGCCTGCACTGTGAATGCACCACAGCCGATTTACCGTTTAAAGTTAACTGGCATTTCGAACCGTGTAAAAAGCAGAGTCCTACACGGTTCCTTGCCGTTTTTTGTGCAATGTGAATGTGTACAATGCTATGCATTCACAGTGCAGGCTTAAACGTTTTAAAAAAGGGAAAAAAAACCCGGCAATTTACCGTTTTAAAAGTGCGATGTGAAAGGGGTATAAACCGGTATTTAAAACGGTAATCTGCGGCAATGTTAAGGCTCTGACCCGTTTTAATTACCGTTTTAAATACCGTTTTTTAAAACGTGTCGGCGATGTGAAAGTGGTATGAGGCTACACTAATTAATGTTAACATTTGGAAGAATCATGTAAAATAATGTTTTTGCTTGTTTTATTGTATATCATTTATTTATTAACAGTTTTTTATATAGCGCAGCATATTCCGTTGCGCTTTACAAAGGGGACAGTGATACAACAAAACAGGGTATTTACAGACAGTCAAAATGTAGGAGTGCCCTGCTCGCAAGCTTACAATCTATAGGGAAATAGGTATTGATACATAAGGATAGATACTGTATTCTTTATTGCATCGATTCCACCAGAATGCAAGGTTCTATGACTGGTTCTGGAATTTGATAGGCTTGCCTGAAGAGATGAGTTTTTAGGGAACGCTTATAGGTTTGGAGACTGGTGCTTGGGAGGGCATTCCACAGAGTGGGTGCAGCCCGAAGAAAGTCCTGCAGTCGGGAATGGGAGCGAGTAATGAGTGTGGATGAGAGACGCAGATCTTGGGAGGAGCGTAGAGGTCGTGTTGGATGATATTTTGAGATAAGAGAAGATATGTATGTTGGTGTAGTTTGGTTTATGGCTTTGTGTGTAAGAAATAATTTTGTATTGAATACGGTAGAATACAGGTAACCAATGAAGTGACTGACAGAGTAGCTTTGCAGACGATGAACGTCTGGCTAGGAAGATTAGCCTCGCAGCTGCATTCATGATGGACTGTAGTGGTGAGAGTCTGTATTGAGGGAGGCCAATAAGGAGACTATTGCAATAATCAATGCGTGAGATGATGAGAGCATGGATTAGAATTTTTGCAGTGTCTTGTGTAAGGTAAGGGCGAATTTTAAATATGTTTTTTAGGTGCATGTGGCATGATTTTGAGACAGATTAAATGTGGGATACAGAGGAAAGTTCTGAGTCAAGGATAACACCTAGGCAGCGAGCTGGAGAGGTAGGAGTGATTGTCATCTTCTTAACAGCGATAGAGATATCAGGTTGGTAACTAATATTTATTGGCGGAAATATAATTAATTCTGTTTTTGAGATATTAAGTTTGAGGTGGCGAGATGACATCCAGGATGAAACAGCAGAAAGGCATTCAGAGACACGGCTCAATACAGATGGGGACAGGTCCGGGGAGGATAGGTAGAGCTGAGTATCATCCGCATACAGATGATACTGAAATCCAAAGGAGCTGATTAGTTTGCCAAGAGATGAGGTATAGATTGAGAAAAGCAGGGGACCTAAAACTGAACCCTGAGGTACTCCAACTGAAAGAGGTAGCGAAGAGGAGGTAGAATCAGAGAAACGAACACTAAAGGAGTGGTTAGATAGGTAGGATGAGAACCAAGAGACGGCTGTGTCTTTAAGACCTATGGATTGTAGTGTTTGTATGAGAAGTGTGTGGTCAAAAGCAGCAGAGAGATCTAGAAGAATTAGTAGTGAGTAGTGGCCTTTAAACTTAGCAGTGACCAGATCATTCACAACTTTAGTCAGTGCTATCTCTGTGGAGTGTTGGGCACGAAAGCCTGACTGATGCAGGTCCATTAAGTTATGCGAGTTAAGAAAGTGTGTGAGGTGAGTATAGGCAAGTCTTTCAAGTAGTTTGGAGGTGCATGGAAGTTGAGAAATGGGACGGTAGTTTGAGAGAGAGCTTGGATCAGAATTCTGTTTTTTCAGAATCTGAGTAATAACTGCTTGTTTGAACAATGAAGGAAAGACACCAGTAGAGAAAGAGAGGTTACAGATTTTAGTTAAGATTGGGATTAGCACAGGAGACAGAGCTTTACTTATTTGCGAGGGTATAGGGTCAAGAGGAGAGGTATTAGAGTGGGAGGAAGAGAAAAGTGCAGATACTTCATCTTCATTTGTGGGATCAAATGAAGCAAATGCTTCAGAGGGCTCAGGTATGGAATTGAGCAGATCACCAACTGAGTTGGAGCATACCAATTCATCTCTGATCTTTTCAATCTTATCCCTGAAGTAAGAAGCAAGATCTTGTGCATGGATAGTGGTTGGTGGCTTGGGTGAGGGAGGGTTGAGAAGGGATTTAAATGTATTAAAAAGACGTTTTGGGTTAGAAATGAGAGTTTGGAAACATGTTTGTTTGGCAGTTTCCTAGAGCACAACTATAGTACTGGTAGATATTGTTGTATGTAAAGAATTCCATTGGACTGTGAGATTTACGCCATTTACGCTCAGCTTTGTGTAAGATATTTTGTAGGTGTCAAGCGAAATAGCTATTTAACCTTTTTACCAAAAGAAAGCTAGTTTCTAAAACACCCCAAACAAAGCATACTTTTTAGATTTGTGCATAAATGGCCACATATGCACAAGATAATGTGATTGCTTGACTTGTTAAAATTGTTTTCTGCTAAATAAAGGTCTAGTTAGACGTTTGCTTTCTCTGGTAAGCCCCTCACACGCAGGGCTAAATTTATCATGCAGTAATTTTGAGGGCCTCAGCATCTTTGTCAGGTAGGGCTGCCGGAGAGAGAGAGGTACAATAGTGTGGTGTGTTTTATAATTGGGGGAAGATATCTTTTTAGCATTGGTAAATCACAGTCCGCCCGGGACTATCCTATAATCCCCGATGCTGGCGTTCCTTGGCCTCGATACCTGCCATCATTCGGCTTTGCTTTTCTTGCCTGAGGGACAAGAAACATAATATCTGAGCAGCCACAGGGACCCGCAATAACACATAGGATTCCATGTGTTTTCGCCTGTTTGCGAGTCCGTTTTCGGACGATAAAAGCAGTTTGTAATTGGATACCACGATAATGACCATTGTCATTATTTACAATATCCTGCCGTTTAAAGGCGCTAATAGGATAGTGCCCTTAATATTATATTATTGCCCCTCGAATTCCAGCATCCTAAATTGTTAGAAGCTGCAGGTTTGAATAGGGCTGTATAGTAAATGTAAGCCTAGCTTCTAGTTTCATGCATTATGCACAGAACCACTCTTTTTCTGGAGAATTCAAGCCTGCCCATAACAAAGGCATGAAGGTGCAAATGCTTTTCCTAAATTTAAATAAATAAATGCATGATCTCTTACAAGTGTTGCCTGACCAATGTTTTACATTAATGAATTGCATACTTACTAATCACTTTTCAACACCAAAGTCCTTTCATTCAGGGACATCATTTTATTGAAAGCTATAAATGGCAAAATAAGCATAGGTGGGTGAGGGACTTTTAGGGACTGCTTGTTATTGATTTCATGTAATCTAAAGAAGCACAACACATGTTAAACCGATTCCTAATAAGTTTTGTGTTCTTGCATAGCGTAGTCATTATATATGCAGCGAAAGGAAATGGTTAATTGACCTTTGCTTTCTCCATTGCAGTCCTTTCCTTTAGCCCTCTAGCTATCAATCAAGTTTCCATTTTGCTTGGTGGCAGCAGACATCCCGAACACTCTTATTAGTACTTTGACCCTTGGCCCCATAGTAAACCTAAGCAGGAGCTTAAGTAGGTACCTATAAGATATTTCTGATTGTTTATACTCTGAGATGGTGGTGGTAATGGGGGTGAAATCATTGCATTTATGCACATGGACAACAAGTAGAAGATGAATGCGACGTGTTTGTCTTTTTGAAGAAAACAAGGGTGCACCAGTGCTGGCTGTTGGGATATATAAAATTGAATGCAATAGGAATGGTATCTTTTACAATAAACAAATTTAATAAAATAAAAAATATGTATAAAATTCCATATTGATATAAACAAGTACAAGTGCACTTAAAAACAAGTAGGGATTACAAATCCTATCAAGCACAATACCATGAGGAATAGTTTGTCTGGGCTAGGACATCTCCAATATCTGAAAAATGCAGCAAATTGTGACCAGGTAGCCAGCTTAGTCTCAAATGTAGAGTTCAGAAATGAAGAGTAAAGTTATGCCAATTTCTCATATACGGTATGGGTAAAACTGGATGACTGCAAGTCTGTCGCTGCCTCTGGATGCAGATGGTAAAAGTTATTTTTAGGATTCAACGTCCATAATGTCCATAGGATATCCTTGTAATGGTAGTAGTGCTTCATAAATGTATTTGCCTCAACACTATTCCCTGGGATCAACTTACTAGCTTCTTCAGGAGCAGAATGACGAAGAAACTGGGAGGTTGATCCCAGGGAAACTCATTTAGCCCAATAAATTTGCTGCATTTTTCTGATATTGGCGATATCTAGCCCAGGTTGAATTTACATTTGACCTATTCAATTTAAGTGACAATTCTTCAACTGTCAAAAAATCAGGCAAGGTTGAAAAACACATGAATTGGCTTCACTCAGATTTACATGTTTTTGTTGAAATTGCGTCCATTCTCGACAGGTTTTTAGTCCTGTTTTACCTATGCGCTTTCGACTTAAAAAAGTAAAGAAAAAAAGTGATACTGCATCTGTGAAACCTGACTAAAAACCGTCCAAACCATCCGCAGTTGAGTAGTAAAATCCGTTTTTTTCCCCAATATCTGGAAAAAAAACCGAATTGAATACCCTCCAGTTATCTATCTATCTATCTATCTATCTATCTATCTATCTATCCTAGAGTATTATCTAGCAGTGTACAGGCAATATATTCTGGTAGTTTACAAGGGCAATCAAATATGTCAGAGTGGCTTTTTAGGGATCATTTACCAGCTTCCTTCGCAGAAAAGGAGGTGACGGTGCGCACTCACTGTGCGAGAGTGAGACGCTGCAGCTGTGATCAGTTGCCACTGTTAAATCTTTAACAGCGGCATCCATTTCATGCGGGGAAGGGCTTGGGCGAGCTGGAAGCATTGCAGTGTAGCGTTACGACCCAGCAAAATGGGGATTTAACTAGGTCTTATTTTCAGGGTAGGGCTTATTTTAGGCCGTTCTGCAGAAGTAAGGGTAGGTCTTTTTAGCGGGTAGGTCTTATAATCGAGGTGCACTACCCTGTTTCCTCGATAATAAGACCTACCCGCTAAAAAGACCTACCCTTACTTCTGCAGAACGGTCTAAAATAAGCCCTAACCCTGAAAATAAGACCTTTTGTTAAATGCCCATTTTGCCAGGGGATGCATCAGCAAAAGTAAACCGAACACTGGCATGCATTAAAAGGGGAATGGATTCAAGGGATCCCATTATGATCGTACCTCTTTACAAGGCATTGGTGAGACCACACTTGGTATACTGTGTTCAGTTCTGGGCACCGCACCTTAAAAAGGACATAAATGAATTGGAACAGGTACAGAGAAGGGCAACTAAACTAGTAAAATGTCTCAAATCACTACAATACAAAGATAGGTTATACAAACTGCAAAAACATAAACACAGACAGTCGTTAAACTTGCACTTTTTTCCAACAAATATGTAAACTCAGATAACAATAGGTAGCTGAGACCACCTGACAATGTCCCTTTTTCATTCTAGGTCTGGTGTGCATGAAATCTAGTAGCTCTGTTGTGGAATTGGTCATGCTGCTCTGCTCACAGGTATGCATTTTTTTTTCTCTCTCTGTAAACTCTTGTCTGGGAAATTGGTCAAATGATTAAATTAAGGGTTCTTAAGTTGTCCTTTTCCAATTGCAATGACTGGTTTGATGCCTGCAAAGGTTTTGTGGATACATTGTAAAGAACTTATATGGAATAAATGTTATATGCATACTTTTATTTTGTTTAATGAGCGATAAGGGTCCTATAAGAGAATGGTTAAAGCAACAATCCATGAACATGTGAATTTTTTTTTATTTTTAAACCTATATCACTGTGGTAAGCTGCAATAGTTACTATTTTTCTTTTGCTTGGCTCTTAATGCATGGTAATTCTGCTCACTGGGCCAATGCTGACCTGATCGCAGGACTTCATTTTTCTTAAAATGAGCACTGCCGGTAGGTCCAAATGTAACGTGCAGAAAATATTAGATTTGGGCGACTTATTTTGTTTCTGTGTAGGGTAAATACTGGCTGCTGTTTTATTTATTTTTTACACTGCAATTTAGATTTCAGTTTGAGCACCCCACTCCCAAATCTAACACTCTGCACGTTAATTTGCCCCACCCACAGTGAACATGGTTTTGGCCATTTTGAAAACAAATTTGTCCTGCGATCAGGTCTGAATTAGGCCCAATGTCTTGGATTGCCTTGGCAACCACAGTAACATGGCACAGAAGTAGAGATTCTTTCACACTTCCTACTGAGTTCATTATTGCGATGCACCACCTTTTACATGACCTGTTGAGAGCAATGTGTGCTTATGTATCTCGCAGCATTGTTTTATTTGTAACTGAGAGATTATTTGAAACCAAGATTTTGAGTAAGAGGGAAAATTACTATGATGCAGGTTTAAAATGTGCTTAAATTGATGGCCTTGATTAATACAACTGTACACTTTAAGGGTCTGATTCAGATTTGCTCACTCATCTGCAAAGTTGCAGATCACGGTTAGTAGATAGCCACCGACCGGAAAAAATACCCGTCCTGTGTAAATCTGTGAATGAGTTAAGAAATTATCACAGATCGCTATCCGCTTGCAAATCCATGCACATTTCACAAACTATCAAGTTATTTTTTCCAGTATGTGCAAAGGAGGGTAAGGCTGATCGAGGCCGACGCTGACGACGCAGACCCTCCCTTAACACTGCGTTTTTCAGACACTCCCTTCAGTCAATCTCCGGCCACATTGCCTTTTACAATACATTTTTGGCTCTATTCACGCTTTGACATTCGAGCTATGACCTTTACGCATGCTCAGTCAAATATATATTTCAGCTTCTAGCACACAGGGGAAGCAGGGATTGACACCCATTATAACAGCTCATTCTGGTTCCAGTCTGTATGCACACGGTGTGGCACATACATGCTCCAGTGGAGTGGCTCTGTCTGCTCAGTGGTGAGGGAGAGGAGCAGGAAAGAGTGCATTTGGGATATGAAGGATTGGAGACCCCCTTTCTCCCAGCGCTCCTGTCAGCTAGCCAGCAACCTCTTTGCTAGTGCCCTGGCCATCTAACCATTTATACCTTAAGTCCCAATCATCTCCCCATTACGGTTTCCTCTTCACATTCCCCTGTAGTTGCCCTGCTTATGACAGCCCCAATCATGCTCTTCCTTCCTTATAGCAGTATTGAGCTGCTCACAGGGATGGGGTAAAATGTTGGGCTCTTTTCTCTGTTCTTATTCTTCTGTCAGCAGTCTCTCTAACTGTTTTGTGTGTTTGTTTGGGGTGGGGGGGGGCGGTGTCTGCCTGTTGAGTCAGTCTTGTGCCCCTCAATTTTTTAGAGGGTAGTCCTGTGGTGAGCAAAGATCATATTTTAAATTGAGTATTTTTTATTGCTTTTGCAAAATAAAATAACACCAACAAAACAAAAAAATGTACATTACAGACAGCAGAGTTTTAAAAGGATCAATAGGTGCATACAGGAGGTATGTAGCAGCGCACATATTGTATGTGCAAAGGAGTATGGAAAGGTATCTATATGTGTTCACGCAAAGAACATATGTGGTCTATACGTAAGATGAGTACCTTCCCCACAGGATATAAATTCACATCAAGTACCTGGAGGCGCCATCCAAGTTCCCGGAAATGGAGAGGTAGGAGAAGGCACATTCGCATAAACACAGTGCATATCAAATCAGAAGGCACCATTGGTCTGTGTCATAAAACAAACGAAAAACCCCAATGTCTAAACTTAAATATCTACTAACATTAATAGAAAAAGAAAACCGATAACCCCCCACCCTGTACTACCCACCCCCAACTTAGGTGTACCTGGAGCCCTGCAGCCACACTTCCCCCCTAACCATTACGAACTGTAGGAAAGCAGATTAGTGGTCCTTAGCTATATGGTAGCTAACTTGTACCAAAAACATAACCTACCCCCCCTCCCTGTCCTGCCCACCCAACTATATCTATGCTATACTACAGTAATACTAATCTAACCCAACCCTCCCCTTCCCACCCACGTAATGAAGGATATTTGACAGGGGCTAGGCTATAAACTAATGGCCTTAGGAAAACTAGGACAGGTACTCTCATAATATAAAGGTATAAAATATCATAGCCCTCAAAGTTTAGAGTAAGTACAGCCCCAAAAGGTGTCAAGTGTAGTCATGACGACAGGTTAATTCAGAACATATGTAACAGGATATACATACTGTAGCTCTGCCCTCCTGCTACTGTACATGTGCAAGGCTTGCAGATTCAATGTCACTAGGGAATGAGCAGGAGAACATCCAGGATAGTGAGACAACAAAGTCCAAGATCGCAGTATTCCCATCAGGAGAGGAGGAATGTTCATGGGAAACTCAACATCAGATGGCTCAAATAAGGGACTGTTCCAAACTGGTGTCAAGTTTGTCAAATGGGAGTGTAGCTGGCCCAAGCAGATGCCAGAGGTTAAAGAGCACCAATCCAGGATTTGCAAATGGTTCTCGACGGTGGGTACAGCTCCCTCAGAGCATATGTACCGGACATGTAGAGATACATGATCTATAGGGGTTGTGACATCCGGACCCTTAGGCAGAATTTCTTTGGACGTTTCAGTAGGTATAGCAGGGGTATAGGAAGGAGACATAATGTCCTGTTGTATGTCAGTAAGTTGGTTCACAAGCCTGTCTGCAGCGGAGGTGACAGCCAGCAGAATCTGGTGTAGCGAGACTTCAATCACAGGATCCATCGTTAGTAGTAGAGGGGGTCAAAAATATAAAAAAAATGCAGCAGTGATATCAGAAGATAGCGTGGCTAGCACACCGCTAGTATATAAAGGAGACTGGTAGCAGAAGGGCAGTCGACCACAATCGGGGTATTCCTACTAAGCCTATGGGGCTCAATGAGATGCGACAGCTGCGGCACCAAGCCGCAGGAGACTTGCTGGAGATCCTATAAAGCAACAGAGGATTGCAGGAAATCATTGCCTCTCTCAGGCTAGATGGCGCCAGGGTCCCACGTGTGAATAGCTATGCGCTAGGTCACATCAGAGGCGGCGAGCTCTCAGCGGGTGTATCCACACCACAGCACCACCGCCGTACTCACCGCCGGGGCCGGGAGCGGATCACTGCTGAAGGAGGGTGGCAACGTCAGCGGCGCCCCTCGGTTGTATTTCAGAGCCGCAAAGCAGGATGAGGCGGATCCAAGATGGCGCCCGTGTACAGCAGAGAAGAAGCACGGAGCACTAGCAGCCGCCTGAGCCTCCACAGGTCAATTGTGAGAACCGCGGACGGCACGAGAGGTGCAGGAAGGGCTACTGAGGGCAGGCAGGTAAAGCTGTTGCACCCGCGGTCGCTGGGGAAGGATAATTAATCAGGATCTTAGCGGAGCTCTCACCCCCAGCGACCGCTCACATGTCGGGTCAAGCCACGCCCCCAAAGATCATATTTTAATGTGTGACTTGATATCCGATCAATTTACAAAGAAGCGCATTTCGTCAAATACCAAACTGTCGACAGACTTTTTGTTTTTAATTATATTCACAATGGCATAAATAATTCTAATGTGCAATTGTAAGTTTGGTCGCTAAATGTATCCTGCACACGTAAATAGATGTCACACTTCCTTCATCTCTCTCCTGCACCCTTACCTTAATCTTTCTCTATAAGAATTACCACGCAATACATTTATAAATAGTAGTGATATTGTCGGTGTGTATTTTCTGTAGTTATCCATAGTGAAAAACGAAGAATAGAAATGAGCGTGCGTCTCAGTATAGAGGTCGAGGAACACCAACATTTTTCTGCACCTGTGTGTATTACCAACATCTCAAGGTCAATTAAATAGGAATTATTTGTGTACAGTATAGGTACAAAAGGAATCTTAGAACTGTAAAGGGCTAAGCTCTAAACCTTCTATGACCTCTTGTATTTTATACATTCATTACATCCTGCGTCTGTGCTCTTAGTTTTCTGTTCTGTAATTAAAGTAAAATGGATTTTATTGAGCTCTAGTATCTTAAAGGAATAAGGTGTTCTTTCTTATTGTCTTGCTAGTAAATCCTGTCACCGAATGGTCCAGAATAGCTTTTTTTTAATGAGAAGCGTATCAGTCTGTAGGTCAAGGGTTCTGACCCATTGACAAACCTTTGACCTTCATTTGCAGCCTGCATGGCAAGCCTGCCCGATTAATAAGGATAATGCTAAATTAATGTTTCTTTTGTATCGATTCATTTTATGTTAGTGCTTATACCACCAAATTTATTTAGACTGAACTGATAGACATTTCATGAATACAAATGAAGGAATCATAGAAGGTGTGAAGAATCAATGGTCCACATTGTCAATAAAGCGCAATAAGAACAATTACTTTAGGAGATTACACCTAATGGATTTTACAATGAAGTATCAAGAAGTAGTTATGTTTCTAGTGAGCTTATTATTGCAGGCATAGGTCACAATGTAGCTCCTGCTAAGAATGATGGAACCTGTCTGCTTCAAAGCGATGACTGAATATTAAAACAAAGGACAGATATGTGGAGTATTCTGCATGCCGTGCCGTTTACTGAAACAATACATCATTTATGGCCTAAGAGTTTATCCTTTGTCTTTCTGTTGTGTGGCAGGAATTCATTTATGTATTAAGTTATTTATATAGCGCAAACATGTTTTGCAGCGCTTTACAGAGAATGCTTTATTTGAATATTAATCAATATATTTGGTACTTGTTTAGTTTCACGGCGGCTGATATATCGGATGCGATATCTGCCAATATATCGGCCGGTCCGATTTGATTTTTTACATGTTCATAACCCCACTATCCACTACGCATGGAGTTGATTTTATATAGTGTGGCGAGCACAGTAATCCGCTACGCTCACCACGCTTCGGGCTCGGTGACTCGCTGCGCTCGCCACACTATATAAAATCAACTCCATAGTGGGTGGATAGTGAGGTTATGAACAGGTAAAAAAAAACACTTCATATTGGCCGATATATCGGCCAATATCGCATCCGATTTATTGGCCGCCGTGAAACTAAACAAGTACCATATATTTTATTCAATTAAACTTTTGATATACAATTTACAATATAGAAGAGTTTCAAGAAGTACATACAATAAAAAGGGACAATGTCCTTTCAAATATTGCAAAGTACATTGTGACTATTCAAAATCTGGGACAAGTGCATGGCGCTTTAAGTTCTTAACTCAAACTTATTTTTTTTTTACCTAAAATTGCAAAATGACACAAGTGTTGCACTAAACTATATGTTTTAAGACCTGCTCCTAAAATTGTCAAAAGCGTTGCAAACATATTTACTCTTTACACTACTCTGGGGAAGGGACTAATTTATATTTCCTACCACATGTACACGCGGACACATTCACTCTTGGGTTAATTTTGTTAGGATACAATTAACCTACCAGTATATTTTTGAATTGTGAAAGACAACCAGAGCACCTGGAGGAAACCCACGCAAGCACTTGGAGATTATACAAATCCTGCAGAATTAGGGCCATGGTGGGAATCAAACCCATGACCTCAGTGCTGTGAGGCAGTAATGCTAACCAATTCACTGTCCTGCTGCACTAGGAATGTTTCAAGCCATAGACACATATTTAGTCTAGAACTAAATATTGTGTGATGTTTTTGAACCATATTTTAAACTACTACAAAGCTTCCTATTGTGGGGAACAGGTACCAATTCCAGTCCAAGGGTGTCTTAAATTAATTCTCCTAGCTTCCATTTAGCCTGAGATTTGAGCATGTCTAATATGCATTATGAATGGTCCTGAAATGTGCAATCAAATGTCAGGACAGAAGAGCAGTATACCATGTTGCCTAGAGTGGGGAATGGCTGAAAGTAGCAGAATCTAGCAAGAGAAAGTAGTCTGTCCCATGCCCAATGGTGTTTCCTATGAAGCTGAGGATGAGCTTCTAAATTCTATGTATTTAGTCTATCCGCTTGTTTTTTTGTTATTACCTGCTACTGCTTTTCTTGCTGCTCTGGTGCAGATAACCGGTATTTCTATTGAATTTCAAAGGGGGGTATTCAATATGTGCTGATATTTTCAACGGTCATAAATATCGGCACACATCTATTCAATGTGCCAGTTTCCAACTGCTTTGAAGACCTGCAGATTCGACTTTAAAAAGTTGAATCTGCATTGTCCAAAACGTCTGCTGGATTGTCAAATCTGTGTCTTATTTCAACAATCCACGGCTGTTCCGACTATGGGGTTTATCCTATTATTTGCTAACTGTGTGAGGTGCTGTTACAACTGCTTTTAGGCACTGGCAATGGCATCCAAATTACCCAATTTTGCACCCTTCGCAGGCCTGATCAGTCTTTATTACAAGAATCCTGACACTATTTTCTGGCGTATAAATGAGTAGTACACATGCCTAAGCAAGTTGGAATATTTGTGGCAATTGCTTTGTTTTTCAGTGTTGGTGGTTTAGGGTGCATTTTCTTGTTTAGGGATCTTTCAATGGAAGACTAGATCTTTTGGTATAAAAGAAAGGAAATTCTGTAGCTATCCTTAGGTGAAATCGTACAGCTCTTACATTACATACTACTTGCAGCCCTTTTTTTGAGCATTTTTCAAGCAGTGTTTTTGGAACCACCGTCTGCAAAATAAATGACATTTTCTAATGCATCTATTTATCATCGGTGTCACAGCCCTGTGTAATGCTAATCTAATGGAACTGCATATGGAACAATTGTTGAGTAGATTTCTATGCAAGGTTCTTACTCTCACAGAAATGGTGGAAATACACTTTATCTATGGAAATGGCATATGCCTGCCTTATGTGCCGCTGCTTAATAGTGTGAACGATAAAAAGCGTAAAGCTGGAATTGGCTCCAGATGCTATTGGCTAGTAATAGTGTGATAATTACATTTTTCACTTACAATTTTCCTTATTCAAAGAGGTCATGTGGCAGTCGCCAAAGTGATTCATTTTGTTAAGAAGTGAACTGTCTTTGGGCTGTATGAAACCTAGAGATATATGAAATGGAACGTCTGCTCAGTGCTTTGCAGATACTGGGAGGGGGCTGCTTCACTTTGATGGATTGACTTTGTTTTTTGGGAGGGCTGTGCTGAGATAAGGTAGGAAGTGATATTCAACTGCTAAAATTCTAATTAATTTTTTTTAAAGTGATTGAAGGGTTTGAGGGGGAAAGATCGAGGGATCAGGTCAAAAATTGGATTTTAATCGCGTAAATAATACGGCAGCTTTACAAAGTTAACATTTATAAATGTGGTGTGAAACTTTCAGCATTTGTCATCTCTCATGGATGTAATGAAGTAGGGAATAAGCTAAGTGCTTAAGGCTTAATTAAATCACAGAGTAGCCTGCGGTTCTGTGATGGTAAAATGTTGTTGGATTTTAATGTGCAGATGCGGGAGTATGATTAAGTGCTGAATTGCTGGCTTTACGCTCCTGTAGCAAATGGACGTTTTACCTGCATTGCCCTCTTAGCTGCAGGATACACAAAGTATGGCAAGTAATGCACTTGCTATGTGGGTGATTTGGGATAGCACGCAACGTCTGTGTGGATAGTTCTTCGTCTTGTTGTGCTGTGCATGCTGCATGGTTAAGAGCAGTTACGGTTTATTTGGAACTATGCATATGCCACATCTCCACTTGTGGCTGAATGATGAAATACATGTAGGGTAGGCCCCCATACACTTACATTTATGTTATTTGCAGCACATCCGACCTCCGACTCAATGTACAGGGGGCTGCAAATCTGGTCAATTCTGATATTAAACACATGCGATTTGGCCCAATTTCACCCAATTTCTCAGCTCGATCGGTCGGAAAAGTGTGAAAAAAGGACAATTCCCTATGGGTTTGACATCCGAATTAACCCAATTCACATTCCCTTGCAGATTGAGTTGGAGGCTGGACCATGTGCAACCATCCGGTGAACATGTCAGGCGTTTTTTTAGCACCTGCGTTGTATCGCATTCGATTTCCCTATACCCTGGCAGTTCTCAGAGTCCTTTTACATGCGATAAATCTCATGCGATATATCCCATATAAGAAATGGGATATCAAGTGCCAAAATGGATGTGAGGACTCTCTGGAAGTTGCTGGTGAAGTTCAAAAGAAATCAGGTCTGACGTGGCTCTTCAGCATACTGACTACAGACCTCTCCCCCTTTTTGCCGTTGTCCGAACCAGCCATCACCTCTTCACTGGGGTACTCTGATTGAGACTTCTCTTGCCAAGCATACTACCATTGCAGTTTAACAAGTTGCCATAACCGATTTCCTCTGGGTAAAAGCTGTGACAAAAGCACTGCTGGTCCATAACCTCTACCATATACGAGGAACGGATCCTGCTCCATACTCAGGCGCATGGTAACCATTTTGGTGCTTGAGGCTCTGAGATTGCTACATTCCCAGAAGGCATAATAGGAACGGATTTACCTAATGGTTGCTAAGTAGGGGTAGATTATCCAGTGTAGATTTGTGTGTTCTTAATGGATCTTATAAATAATTTTTATGTCTAATTTATGTGTATTTTTACACGCCCAATTAACATACGTACGCAGGCGTAGTGAAATTGCATCGTATGGCGCGTTTTCGTGCCGTGCGATGTGATCTCACTAGTTAATATGGTACTTGTATATTAGCATGGCGCCAGTTACGCCGTTAGCATAGCGGCGCTGTCAGAATCAGCGTAGTGCTGTGTAGGTAGCGTAGTCAGTCAGAAGTAGCGTAGTGTTCCCGCTCCCTGTCAGATTCAGCAGAGGTGAAGGAGAAGTGACTGCGCAATGGCTGCAGAACCTGTCACAATGTTCACCTTGCCGCATACAGAGGAGGCGGCAGTGGTTTTCTTTCAGCAGCACCATTTGCTGCCTGTGACCCAAACTTGTGTTAATGGACACCCAATACGCTTAAGTATGAACGAGTGCAAGTAGAGCTGCCATAATAAAACGTGCGGCACATTGGTTCCCGGGTTGCCATTTACCTTTCCTTATGCTGATATGGTTGATTTATTCATTGGTGGAGGACCTCACAAGTATCAGTTTCTGTGAGTGACAACCGAATTTGTCAAATAAAACAACGGTGCTATACAACAACCTGATGCGGGAGGCCTGCACCCTGGACCTAATGTCACAGCCCCAACGCCGTATTGGCAGTCAAGGGAAAATCGTGGAAGTCGACGAGAGCCTCTTTGTACAGAGGAATTTCAAGAGACATCGGTGAGTGCTTTGTTACACCGGTCCTATACAAAGACGTGACACCAGTACCCTGATGGCCACCATCAATGAATTCACTAAACCGGGGACTACTATCTACTCCGATTGCTGGCATGCCTATAACACCATGCTCGGGAATGACTTTTATTATTTTCTTTGTTCTTGATTAATTGTTATTATTGTAATTTGATATTTTCTTATTAATTAAGTGAAATCCAGTTAAAACGTGTCGTCATTACGGTCTCAGATAAATGATATGGCAGGTGTGATTGTGTATCTAAAACACCCACGCTCTTTTTCAAAACACTCAGAAAATGCCTCAAAACATTCGTAAATTGCTGTGTGTATAGTCCACACAGTGATTTACATGCGTGCCCCCGACGTTCTGAATTTGCCAAGATTCGCTCAGAAAGCTCCTGCTCACCTCCCGCATGTGTGTGTCTGCGGGCAGATGAGCAGGGCTTTTCTGAGCTGAAGACGCCGCCATCAACCCGCCGACACCGCCCAGGCACCCCTCCGATGCCTACCTGAAGTGAGTACCTGCTGGCGCTGCCTCCTGACCACTGCGCCGTCCCGCCCTCTTCAATCAGCTGCAGAAGTGAGAGGATGCAATGCTGGACTCCGGACTGGGTAAGTATTTTTTTTTGTTTTGGTGCGAAGGTGGGGGTGGGGTGGGGGGGGGGGGGGCACTATGCCACCAACATTTATTTTTTAAGGAAATTTATTTTATTTATTTATAAGTTTATTTAGGAAATTACTGTATATACCATATAACATTATTTTTGTGATGACGTGCACTTTAAGTCACTTTCTGTGACAGTTGTGACAGATTTGTAATCTCCCATGCAGAATTTCCCATTATGAGTCTCTGACACACATCTCTCTGTATGTGGCTCATTATCTGAGAGAGTGAAATCTCTCGTGCTGAATCTCCCGTTATGAATCTCTGGCACAAATCTCTGCGTATGGTGGGCCCCTTAGGCATTTGTTGTGTTAGTGCAGATTGGCTTACACAAAACAAATCTTAAATTCAGTTTATCTAGAAGATAATGTAGCTAATTTGCTATAATTAAAATCACTAAGTTGTAGTGAACAATTTATTTGCATGTTATTGGTTTGATTCAGCAATTTCTGTAGTTACGGGGCATACATAGATCATCTAGTCTATGATGTGCACTAGAATGACGATCCTTAACGATATCTTTGTGCATATTGTCTAGTGTGTACACACTGTATTGTTCACTGTGCATGCTCCTGCAGTTTGTTAGCGATGTCCCAGTCTCTCACGTCAGTGAAAGCCATACTGCGAAGGCAGGTGTGTATCCATTTGTCGATAATGGCACATCAACTGGGTCCCATCACGAATGATGTTGCTGGGTACACATATATCTTCATATATGTACCCAGCTTCCAATTTTTAATGGACCAATACAAAACTTGCCTGTTAAAAATGATCCGTTTCTGTTCTGATAATCCTCCACTATCCATAGCGGTCAGGAAATCTAAAATGGACTAGTTTTGTAGCTACAATATGTTAATTTCCAAGAGAGGTTAATGCCGTGCCCGACATCCAGCGTTGACTTCACTCTAGTTGTCAATGAGTAAAGGCAACTATCACATCCTCAAGACTTATTGATATATTCTAAATGAAAGACATTTTTGCTCTGTGAGATAATGCAATATAAGGAAACCACTTGCCTGAAAAGTATTGTTTGGATAAAAAGATAGTAGCTGTAAATGTCGGTTCCTGTATTTGATACTATTTACTGCAGCATTGTCACTGAATATTTTATATCTGTATCTTCTGTGTGTGATAGCTTTTTTTCTTTCCACTTAAGGTGTAAGAAATATTTCATGTAACATTACGGCAGAGCATTTTTGTTTATTTGACATTAATATAGTTTTTGAAACAATAGACATTGCATTCAAGGCCACTTGATAAAAGCGTTGTTTTGCTCATCCTAATTCAGGTTGACATACATTCCAATAACACTACCTCCCTTCCAAGGCTTAAAGCTAAATTTATGGCTATGCATTGTGAAGTGCATCATTTAAAAATGGTTTCAACCCAAAACATCTAATAAATAAATAATGTGTATGGCTACTAGGTCGCAGACTTTCCAGGCTAGAAATCATTCCATCGGATACTGTGCAGGCCACTATCGGAGAGGGGCTGTCAGATAAATCTTGCAGTAGCTGCATTCATGTCCTGTAAATCACATGTTATTGTGCGAGCCTTCTGCCAGGTCATCTTTTCTTCTCCCATTTATCAGAAATGCTTAGGATGTGTTGGAAAACCTAGCACCATCTCGTCTGGCCCGTGTGTCAAATGTAATTAAATGAGCATATAAAATAAATCCTGATAAGTATTAAAAGTGAATTTAAAACTTCATTTGTCTTTTAATCAAGAACCTGAAGAGGCATTCAAAGCATCTTTTTGCCTGTGTTTACTTAAGGCCCCCATACACTATGCGATTTTGGGACGATTTCATCCGATTTCGGCACTTTGTGCCGATAATCGGATGAAATCGGCCCAAAATCGTAGGTATGTGACATTTGATCCGATCCGATGCGCGGTCCCGTGCGCATCGGACCGGATCAGGGAGGTCGGACGGTCTGTACATACGATCACGTCCGACCTCCCTGTATGCATATGCCTGCCACCTGACAGGCATATGCATACAGACACCGGGGGAGTAGTGGGGGCGGCCAGCGGCAGCGGTGGTGGGGGCGGCCAGCGGCAGCGGTGGTGGGGGCGGCCAGCGGCAGCGGTGGTGGGGCGGCCAGCGGCGTTGGGGACGGGCGGCGTGTGCAGTGTACTTACACATAGCAGCAGCGGCGGGGACGGGACGCGCAGTGGCGGCTATTATATTTTTAAAATACTTGTCAAATGACTGGCCGCTCTCTGATTGGCCGGAGAGCTCTCAGCCAATCAGAGAGCGGCCGGTCATTTGACAAGTATTTTAAAAATATAATAGCCGCCACTGCGCGTCCCGTCCCCGCCGCTGCTGCTATGTGTAAGTACACTGCGCTCACCGCAAACGCCGCCCGTCCCCGCCGCCGCTGCCCGCCCCCACTACCGCCACTGGCCGCCCCCACCACCGCTGCCCGTCCCCACTACTGCCGCTGCCCGCCCCCACTACTGCTCACCGCCCTGCAGCTCCCCGGGTTTTTTTTTACATGGGATAAATCGCATGCGATTTATCCCATGTAAAAATGGCACATCAAGTGCCAAATTGTATGTGAGCCTCCCGGGGAGCTGCCGGGCGGCTCGCAGGTAAATTGGGTCCGACTTGTCCCTAGGACAAGTCGGCCTAATGTATGGGGGCCTTTAGAACCAGGTTCTAGTGCATTTTTATATTGTAACATGACAATTTAATAAGAACACAATCCATCACTAATTAGTGAATGTGGTGGTTACATTGTTTTGTATTGTATTGCCTTCTACAAGATATTGCTGTAAGCTGGCAAAGCATGCTGGGACTTGTAGTTTGACAACTGTAAAGACACAAACTGTTCTTATTTAAAAAAATTCTGGTTTGACCGAATCAGACAGTGATCCGATTGCTTGGTCTCGGCTGCAGAATCAATTCTTGACTTGAGCTTCTGGAGTAGGGTGTTTTTTTTTGTTTGTTTTTTTAAGAATTCGTGAGGCCTTTAGAGATTTAAGGTGCAGAATAATTTGTGTTTCAGTAGAAATCTTCTAGTTATCAATTAACAAAATGCCAAGTAAATGGTTACAAGAGAAATTCTAAATCAAATCCAAATTTGGTGTGACCACTCTTTTCCTTCTATACAGCATCTATTCTTCTAGGTACACTTGCACATTGTGGAGGCGGGAACGGATTTTTGCGTCATTACCCCGTCATGGCAAAAAGTCAGTTGAACAAGGGGTTGTACGGTCATTGGGTTGACCATTGAAGGTCAACAGGGCGTAGGTCTACCTGACATAGGTTTGGAAGATTGACAGAAGCATTAGGTCAGCAATGGAAACGTGGACTGTCAAAAGTTGACATGAGTTTTTCCCTTTTTTTTTTCTTGTGCCGACAGGCAGTAATTCATGCCCTACCATCCACTATGGCGTGGTGGGAGAATAAACTAGTGTGCGAGCCACCGTGCCCGAAGCATGGCAAGTGTAGTGAGCCATGTGAGGGGACGCTGTACATTAGACGTTGTCCATATCAACATTCAGGACAAAAAAGCATGAAAAACTCATGTCCTTTTGACTGTTGAACTTACCATTGTCAACCTTTCGACCAAGTCGACCTAAACCCATTTGACCTTCAGTGGTCGACCCAATAACCCATACCCAACAAGGGATGTGGTAAAATTGTGCGAATTGCATAATTTTATCCCACCCAGTCAATACAGATCCATTGGTCTCCCCATTCTGTCCTCTTTACTTGTAAGTATGTATGCTGGAGATCCACCAACACTCTCGGGGTGTGGGGTGACTATCCCAATCCCCTCCGCCTTCAGGAAGAGTAGGAAAGTGCCTATAACATGTATATGTGAGTGCCGGGCTTTACTAATGTAGCTTTATCACCTGTACAGTATGTTACATCCAGCCTATTTTATTTGGAGCTACTGCAGAGGAATGCACAGATCGATGATCACAAATACTGTATATAAAGATCTAATAAGGTAAATCTAACGATTTGCATAGTTCGTTCTGACACTGCTTAAACTCTGAACTTCTTGAAAATCTATGGTGACCTTTCGGTAAGGTTCATATGACGTTTTGTATAATTGCACATATTTTAAATAAAATGGATTAGTCATTCATCATAAAGAAAAGAATGTTTTTAATTTGACATGACCTTTATTGTGATGTGAAGACCATGTCCCTTTTATGCAATTACAGAAAGCCATTCGCTTGTTGACATTTATTGTCATATACAGTGTGCATTTTCTTTTGACATTGCGAAAAGAAGTACTCATGCGGGTGACTGTCTTTGCAGTGAGTCTCCGAGAGAATCCTTCCTCCTCCTATTAAGCACAAATATGTATAGGTCTGCTTGTTTGCTACTGTATGGCTTCTTATGTTGGGGGCTGAAGAACAAATTATTGTTTAGACTAGAATTATTTAATACAAATATTTCCTTTTGGAAAATATCCTAATTGTGTAAGCTTGGCATACTTTTCATTTGGCATCTGCTACACTTTTACTACTTTTCTGCATAATTTGTTATTCGTGTGACTGCTGTATTGTAGTCTTGCCTATGATTTGAAAGTGCATTTATGTATGGTGTATGCGTATTCTGCAAACATTTTTAATATAAACTTTGGCTCCTATTAAATGGAGACGTCTGTTTTGCATGAACACATTACGTTGCAGAGCCATTATTCTGTACATTTTGATACAACTGTAACATCTATTACAACTTGGTTTTGTCCTTTTGTAGAAGATTGCTGCTTTAAAAATCAGATCTGCTGTGCTTGTACCTCATCTGCTATTACATAAGCCCTTCTGTCTATTATACAGGATTTTTTGTGTAGATGTTGATCCAGTGAACACTGATGCATGCTCCCGCATCATCGCTGTCCCACCGCTCATCTGCTGGGATTACCAACAGATGAGCGGCTGGACCAGCAGTGATGCGGCAGCGTGCATCAGCGTTCACCATTCATCGCTGCCCCGTACACACAAAGCCGCTCAAACAAGTAAACTGAGATAGTTCTTTGAGATATTGTGGGTTTCCTGGATGCTGACTGCTAATGGCAGGATCACCATAAACAGGGACGTATATTTATTTTTCATTGTCACACCTATTGGGCCTGGTTCTGGTTCACTCGCAAAAGCAATTTCTCTTCCTAATGGACAAAACCATGTGCAGAGAGAGTTAGAGTTGGGTGTTATTTTGTTTCTGTGCAGAGTAAATACTGGCTGCTTTATTTTTACACTGCAATATAGATACCAGTTTGAAGTACAAACCCCGCCCAAATCTAACTCTCTCTACACATGTTACATCTGCGCCACCTGCAGTGCACATGGCTTTGTCCATTAAAGAGAGAATTTGCTTTTGCGAGTGAACCAGAATCAGGCCCATTGTCTGTAACCTATAGAGCAGGGGTGGGGAACCTTTTTTTCTTCCAAGGGCCATTTGGAAATGGATAAAATCCTTTGGGGGCCATATCAAAGTTAGCAACTTTAAAAGTACTCTGATTCCACGTCCCACGCTCCGGCTGCCGGCTGCTGCTGGTGGACGTCTCTCGCGTGAACTCGCTCCTGTCCGCATCACCACCTCATGCGAGACTCCCTTCCTTGTCTACTGTGCAGATGGGTGGATAGGCGGGCCAGACAAACTGGCTACGGGGGCTCTTAAGGCCCGTGGGTTGGAGGTTCTCCACCCCTGCCATAGAGGCACCACAATGCAGCAATTGTAGAACGGCAGCCCCTTATTTGTGCGCACCTTCAGGATTTGTAATTGTTTTTCAAACAGGTAAGAGTATAGGGGGTGGCATTAGCCCCGGGGTCCCCAGAACCAATTAATCAGGCCCGGGTAATTGGTACCCTTCCCCCTCTCTTCACATGGATCGTCCACACAGCTAGATTTCTCATAGTCTTTCATATGGAGATTTCCAATGTTCCCATCTTGCCTTATTCATTTGCTAAATTTGTCACCTTGCTAAAAACATGCAGCATACATTATCAGACCTTTTGTCATGCCTGCTGTTAGATCTTGGCTGGACATAACCACAGGCATTGGAGCTGACTGGTACTGGAACCTGGGAGCCTTGATGAGGGTATGGTGCATGCCAGAGACCCTCGGACAGTAGCAGATGTGACCACTTGGGATAAAATTTAAAGTCTTTATTGACTATAGCAGATAAACAATTGGTAAGTTTGATGAATGGTATCACAGAGGATCACAGGCAGTAACGAATAAGCATAAATGACAGTAGCTAGATTGGTAATTATCTGCAGTGAATGCGCACTGATGAAGTCCAGAGCATATATGAAGGAGTTGTGTCAGAACACAGATGGAGTCCACAATATAATATGCAATGCAGATGGTAATGAATACTGACCACTGTGAGGAGCTGGATACCAGAGAGAATGGTCACGCAATGAAGGTAGTGGGCACTTCTCAGAAGTCACTGGGAAGAAGAGTGAGTCACTGATGCAATGTCGATGATGGTGGTGGATATCGACATAGAGAGCACCTGTGTGATCAGCTGTGATGGGATGACAGCGATGGTGACGTGAACGGATGAAGAGCTAGGGTTACCACCTAGTCCCTTTAATTCCGGACACATATTAATTACACAGGTTCTGTGGCTGGCTGACTTCAATACTCCACTCCACCTGATTTTAAACTACCACAGAACCTGTGTAATTAACATGTGTCCGGAATTAAAGGGACTAGGTGGTAACCCTATGAAGAGCCCACTGCAGGAATTGGTGGTGCGATGATGGAGCACTGAAGATGAGATGCAACGATGACGGAGCACCAGTGTTGCAGAGGAGGAACGATGACTGAGCACCGGTGTTGCAGAGGAGGACCGATGACGGAGCACCGGTGTTGCAGAGGACCGATGACGGAGCACCGGTGTTGCAGCCAGGCGGCTGCTTGCAGGAGAGGACCCAACCTGGAAGGAGTGGAATCCTCAGGGACTGGAACCTGTAACACAGCTTGGAGACAGAACACACCAAAAGGTAAAAACCTCAGGATGAGATCAGTAGCACTGGCCCTGATCTGACTTCACCCAGCCTATTTATAGGGAACAGTGGAAGTGGAAAGGCGGGGATGAGCCAGACTGAGGGATGGCCAGGATTGGCTGGTACTGGAACATGCGACAGGAAAGACATGGCTGCTCCCATGTCTGGGAAAGGCGGGACGCCTTGTTTGTTTGGCACATGGTCTGAGCTACTGTAATGGCGGCGGCATGGAAGCCGCAGGAGGCTGAAGCAGAAACTCGGGAGTGACAGGCAGGGAGTGAAGCTCAATTGCTGAGACCACGTCACCGAGTGATTGTAGATGCTGTACAGTGCGGGCAACGCAGACACGGCGCAATTGGAAACCATGTCTGGTTTATTAAAGCTTCTAGAATGAAGAGGTGATCTTGCCCATAGCAACCAATCAGATTGTGTCTTTTACTTTCTAGGATGCGAAGTGATAGAATGTGATTGGTATGGGCAACATAGCCTCTTTTCATTTTTAGAAACTTTATTAAATGTACCCCATTTTTATTTCCGATACAGTTATTGCAGTTAAACTGACTTGTGTTATTCTCATGTGCTTTCTCATTTCTCTTATTCTTCATAGCATTTGAAGAACTTAAAATATATAAATAAATGTATTGTTGGTTTAAATGTGAAAAGACAGTTTTACCAGTCAGAAATGTAAGCAGTGTGTTGCAGATGTTACAGCTAAAGCATATCGTAATTTAAGTGTAAAACAGTCATTTTCTGAAATACGAGACTTCCTGTTGCGACTCCTGCACACTATGGTTCAAAAAACATCACTATTTAAGGTGAAATTCATAGAAAAAGCAGCACACCCTGTGGCTTGGCAGTCTAGTCAGAAGGATGAGACCACGCTGACCTCGCTGGAAACTCTTTTGAACATTATTCTCAAGGGTGGTTGATGCAAAAACAACCTAATATCAACTGGCACTTAATTCTGGTAGCTCCCTGCTGATTGGGCTATGCATTGAAATGGGACTCTTCCTGACCGGAAACTGAGCTCTAAACGTGGAGACTGCTTAAAAGTACTATGTGCTTTAATTTGACTCCCTACTGTTAGAACATATCTGTTGTGTAGACCTTACACTTCATTCAGCTGACTCCAATGTACTGTAAACAGTGGTCCATGCCTTTCCTAGAATTTGTTCAGTTGTGCTCATTTAAATAAAGGCTAATATCACTTTCATGTGTGAACTGTATGTACCTTAATACATTTTTTGCTTGTGTCCAACTATTAATTTATATGAATTTCCTTTGCCACTATATAGATGCCCTCTCCAAAATATGGTATTGTGGGTTGATTTTATGTTTGCAAATGTGAGCATCATCAATAAATTAATAGGGGCCCATTAAATATAGGATCGCATATGCAATGTGATCTGGGCGGCATTTACAGATTGCAATATGCAATCCTTTCTCCAAAATGTCTGTCCCTGTGGTCTGCTTCGCTGGGTGCCGTCAGGTGTGAACATGCGTGGTCAGCGCTGCCTGCACTGCTCGACCGGGAGTGCGGTTTGTAGTCCGTAGGCTACTATGGTCTGCCACCATATCAGAATGGCGGTAGCCTAATGACCTACTGTGATGATATTGATATTTATTGGGCAGCATTACATCTCCCTTAGAAACCTATGGAGGATGCGATCGGAGATTCTACCTGCGGTCCCTCTGTGTTACACGCTGGGTTACTTAATGTTTGCGGCAAACCACCTAAAACATTTTTTTTTCAAGCAGTATCGCTGCAAATAATTATTAGTAAATGGGTCCCTTAGACTTAAATGAAAGGTTACATTCTTTGGTATATGTTGGATTCAAGATGCAACTAAAGCATTAATCTACAGTCTCTATTTTCTAGTGGGCTATTTCCCTCATCTGTTGAAATACTGCATTGATCTTTCTATCCCTTCACTCTGCATCTACTGCTTTTTTTTTTTTTAAGCTAAAGTCCCTTCATGCTCCAGAATTCTATTCAAAATCCTCGCTTTTCACTACACCGACCCTCAACATCTGAACCATTAAAAAAAAAGACTAAAAGAAAATATTGATCAGTCACATCAATTCCTGCTTTTGACCGACTTTAACCCTTTGAGTGCCAACATTTCTATGAGACCTGTTCAAAATATCCACTAAAAATGACAGCGTCACCCACATTTGGTAGATCTGTGAATTGAAGATTTGCAATATGTTAGATCTTCTACAGTATGGGCGGGTCCATTACTTTTGGTTATATATAATAAGCAGAGTTCTGGTTATGTTGAAATAGGTGAATAATGGCCAACAAATTAAAAAATGCAGATCTCCACATGGACAGTGCTGACCTGCAACAATTACTATGAAAATGGATACACTAATGCACCTATAAAATCTATTTAGTTTTATTAGTCTATCTATCTATAGCAGGTAAAATAAGTATTGGACACTTCTACATTTTTCTCAGTAAATATGTTTGTAATGAAGTTACTGTAATGAAATGTTCACCAAAATGTCAGTAACAACCTCTGCAATCTACACATGCAAATAAAGCAAAATATAACTGTCCATAAATTAAGTTGTATAATAATGTGAAATGACAATAAAGTATTGATCACGCTTACTTAAAAGTATTTAATACTTCATACAAAAGCTTTTGTTGGTTATGACAGCTTCATTACCCTTCCTGTATGGAGAAACTAGTCTCAGGTGTGCTTTTGGCCCATTGTTCTATACAAACAGCATTAAAATCTTAAAGGTTCCATTGGAATCTTCTATGAACTCTAATCTTTAGTAATTTCTGTGGATTTTTGATTGGATTGGATTGGATGAGCCGTTCTAGCAGTTTTAATTTCTTTTTCTGAAACCAATTGAGTGTCCTTGGTTTTGTGTTTGGGATCATTGTCTTGCTGAAATTTCTACCCTTGTTTTATCTTCAGTATCCTGGTATACGGCAGCAGATTTTTATCAACAAATGTCTATGTACATTTTTCCATTCATCCTCTCAATTACTGTATATGAAGTCTGCCAGTACCCTATGCTGAAAACCTGCCCCACACCATGATGTTCCCACCTCCAAACTTTACTGTTGGTTTGGTGTTCTTGGGGTGATGTGCAATACTAGTTCTCATCCAACAATGGTTTCTATTATGGCATTCAAAGAGTGGTGGTTGTGTGCACTACTTATTGCTTTGTACTTCCTAATTCCAGGTCTTTCTGCAGCTCTACACAAATGGTCCTTGGCTCTTAAAGAACTCTTCTGATAATTATTTCACAATCTTGTGAGGAGCACAATTGCCAGTTTATGGTGACATTATCTTTCTACTTCTGAAGTATGGCCCCATCAGTGCTCAGTGGAACATGAGTTTAGTTATCCTTCTGTAACCAATGCCATCTGTGTGTTTTGCAATAACCAGGGGGCAAAGGTTTTGAGAGTGCTCTTAGCTTTTACGGTACTCTTTACCTAGCACGGCGCCCATCGCGGGTACATTTATTTCTGCCCGCGACCGACGCGATGACCGCGATTTCCCATTGAAACCCATGTTAAACATGGAAATCGCGTCGGTCGCGTCGCCGCCGGCCATAAATGTGCACACGATGGCCACGACGCGATGCCCACGATTTGCCATAGGAATATATGTTAAAAGGCCCGATGGACACGATTTTCATGGTAAATGGCTCAATGGACCCGATTTTACCATAGCAAACAATGTTAAATGGGCCTTAGAGCCCAAATACTTACCCTGAACTCTGAAATGGCCCCCCCAATTGTTTACGCCACCCCACGATCAACGTCAACCCGAAGCGTGGCGAGCGCAGCGGTACGCGTACTCCGACCTTTTCATACCCCCACTATCCACGTCGGCGTGGAGTTGAGAATAGAATAGTGTGGCGAGCGCAGCGAGCCACCGAGCCCGAAGCGTGGCGAGCGCACGCGGATACCTTCACAGGTAAACGCGTCCCCTCGCGGGCTTCACAGGTGTCCGCGTCGCCACGGACACCTGTGAAGCCCGCGAGGGGACGCGTATAGCTGTGAAGGTATCCGCGTCCCCTCGCGGGGCTCGCTGCGCTCGCCACGCTTCGGGCTCGGTGGCTCGCTACACTATTCTATTCTTAACTCCACGCCGACGTGGATAGTGGGGGTATGAAAAGGTCAGAGGACGCATACCGCCGCCCCTCGCGGGCTGGCTGCGCTCGCCACGCTTCGGGTTGACGTTGATCGTGGGGTGGCGTAAACAATTGGGGGGGCCATTTCATAGTTCAGGGTAAGTATTTGGGCTCTAAGGGCCATTTAACATTGTTTCCTATGGTAAAATCGGGTCCATTGAGCCATTTAACATTAAAATCGTGTCCATCGGGCCTTTTAACATTGATTCCTATGGCAAATCGTGGGCATCGCGTCGCGGCCATCGTGTGCACATTTATGGCCGGCCGCGACGCGACCGACACGATGTCCATGTTTAACATGGTTTTCAATGGGAAATCGTGGACATCGCGTCGCGTGCGGGCATCTTTAGCCCGCATACGACGCGACCGACACGATTTTTTACCTCACGATGCCCACGATAAAGATCGTGGGCGCCGTGCTAGGTAAAGAGTACCGCTTTTACTGATGATGCTCCTTGTGTGACACCTTGTTAATAATATACCTTTTTTAGGCCATCAGTTGGTACTGCACAAGCTAAAGGTGCTCATACACATTGCGATATTGTATCCAATATTGGATACAATAATTGTAACGTGTATGGGCACCTTAATATTATTTTACACCAACAATGGGCAGGATTGCTTTGTAATTACTAATCCATTTCAGCTGATGTCTTTGCTTTCCTTGCCTTATAGTCACTGGGAAAATCTCGAACCACTGGACAGATATATATATATATATATATATATATATATATATATATATATTTTTTAATTCAATAGTTTTTATTGATTTTTTGGTACTTGTTTCCTATCTGGGCGCCCAGGTTTTCTACGTACGGCACCGTAATGAAATCGGATCGCATCGTACACATACACGATATTGAACGATGCGATGCGATCCGATTCGATTTCCCATAGGAAACAATGTGAAATGGCTCAATTTAGCCAAATTCTCATAGGAACAATAGTAAATGGGCCAAAAACACCCCTGAACATTGAAATGTCCCCCCAAAAGTAGTTGACGCCACCCTGCCATCAACGTGAACCCGAAGCGTGGCGAGCGCAGCGAGCCCGCGAGGGGCGGCGGTACGCGTCCTCCGACCTTTTCATGCCCTACTATCCACGTCGGCGTGGAGTGAGAATAGAATAGTGTGGCGAGCGCAGCGAGACTCCGAGCCCGAAGCGTGGCGAGCGCAGCGGATACCTTCACAGTTATACGCGTCCCCTCGCGGGCTTCCCAGGTGTCCATGGCGACGCAAACACCTGGGAAGCCCGCGAAGGGACGCGTTTACCTGTGAAGGTATCCGCGTCCCCTCGCGGGGCTCGCCACGCTTCGGGCTCGGTGGCTCGCTGCGCTCGCCACACTATTCTATTCTCACTCCACGCCGACGTGGATAGTAGGGCATGAAAAGGTCGGAGGACGCGTACCGCCGCCCCTCGCGGGCTCGCTGCGCTCGCCACGCTTCGGGTTCACGTTGATGGCGGGGTGGCGTCAACTACTTTTGGGGGGACATTTCAATGTTCAGGGGTGTTTTTGGCCCATTTACTATTGTTCCTATGATAATTTGGCTAAATTGAGCCATTTAACATTGTTTCCTATGGGAAATCGCATCGCATCGCATCGTTCAATATCGTGTATGTGTACGATGCGATGCGATCCGATTTCTCTACGGAGAATAGCATGGTGCGCAATTAACTTAGTGGGCGCCCAGATAGGAAACAAGTACCGATTTTTTTTGCGTAACAAAACAGAAATGAAAAAACAAAATAATAGCCAGGACACACACGAGACATGGTGGTATTAGGCAACATAGAAGTAATCTTGTACTATACAATTAAATGACATATAATTACATTTTTTTAGGCCCCCCCCACCCCCACTTTGCACGTCATCCCGAAGCTTGGCGAGCGCAGCGGAACACGTCCGGCCGACCTTTTCATACCCCCACTATCCACTTTGGCATAGAGTTCATTGTATACAGTGTGGCGAGCCACCGAGCCCGAAGCGTGGCGAGTGGACGCATAATACATGTAACATAATATGCGTTCCCTCGCCGGGCGCGCTGCGCTTGGCGCGTTTCGGGCTCGGCGGCTCGCTCCACTCGCAACACTATATAAAATCAATCCACGCCGACGTGGATAATGGGGGTATGAAAAGGTTGGGGCTCGCCATGCTTCAGGGTCACGTGGATAGTGGGGGGGGGGGGGGGGGGGCGTGCAGTAAATAAATCACATATGTAATTTAATTGTAGAGTACATTAAATGCTATTGTAACAGGCAAAATCGCATTTCATCGCATGCCATACAATAATGGCATGCAATGCGATTTGACTACGTTTGCGTACGTAGTAAAATCGGATGCCGTGCTAGGTAACAAGTACCACTAATGGCCTTAGCAAGGTAGGACCAGCTCTCCCACATTATAAGGAAATAAGGTGTGTAAGCCCTCAAAGTTGAAAATGAATATAGCTCCAAAGGTATCGAGTGTAACCATGAAGGCAGTCAGAAAATGCTAGACAGAATATATTTAACTCTGCATTTCTGCTACGTACAGTTTTACAAACTCACGCATAACACTGTGAATTTAAAAAAGGTATACAGGAGATTCTAGATACAGATATAGATATAGATAGATATAATGTGTGTATAAAATACACATTTGAAAAGGAGATCTAGAAATTACAGCAAAATTATGAAAACAGACCAGTATGTCATCTACTAGCCTGGCTAGAATTCAGCATTACTGAAATAGTTATTAGAAGCAGTTCTGTCCCAGTTAGCACAAGGGGAAACAGGAAAGTGTCTGATACATATGTTGAACCAGAATTGTAAAGCAGACACATCCATTATAGAAAGATTGGAGGTTTTCAGATGGAGCACAGCTCCAAGGGGACATCCAAATTCAGCCTAGAATTCAGGCATATAAAATGGAAGGTCCAGGGTATATTTATGCTCAACAGTAAAGGCGGTAGGGTTTACACATTCAGGAGTCAGATAGAGATCTTGCACAGCCTTGACATAATCCTGTCTATGCAAACAAGGAGAGGAAATTACATTTGGCACATCATAGAACAGGTCAAGAAGCCTCTGATTGGATTCAGAAATTCTGCAGAGGATTATTTGCATAAAGCTTTGCCATGTTTACAGTGCGTCTCCTCACAATGACACAGTATAAAAGCACCAGGTAAATGGCAGCAGCTAACACGCCACCAGACTTGTCACCATTACAGAGGAGTCCAAGTAGAGAGCAGACAGCCAGTATAATAGAGACCTCAGGAGATTCAAAACCAAGCAGAGACACGTGTAGACAGCTCACCTCGCCTGCATGGAAGCTGTGAATGCAGGGTTTTTCTAAGTGGCTGTGGGAATCCGGCCAGAAGACTTAAGACAGAATAGGCTCCCCGGAAGGCCTCTTTTCCGGCCAAAGCTGCAGAAACGCAGGCAGTCTCAATTCAGATGCAGCAAGGAGGGTCACGAGGCACATCCACCCTCCACGCTCACCCTCAGTGTCTGGGTGAGACAGCTGGGTGCAGCAGCACCCAGCAGGAGGACAAAAGTGTCCAAGATGGCCACTGCGGCCCAGAGACCCGTGCAACAGCGCAGCACGGCATCCGAACCTGACTTCAAGCAAGTTCCACTGGCAAACCGAACGACTCAGAAGAGGCACTGGAGATACACCAGTATACACCACAGGAGCTGGCTATAGTCGGGGCAGGTTGATGTTTTCAGGATAGTTGGCTGGATAGTATTGTAATTGCGGTTTTCACCATTTAGCATTTCTCGTGGAAGGCGTATGAACATTAAACTATGATAAAAGTAGAGACAATTTCAGTAGAAGAATACTAGTGCTCTATACAGCACACAATGGGCAAGAATGGTACTGCAGTAGCTGTGCTCTCATAGAAAGTTTAAAGCCCTGTACACAAGGTGCAATATTGGCTAATGGCCAATTTTGACTAGATGCACAAGAATTTGACTAAGCAATTTTATCTAACTAATGATAGTCTATGATCTAGTCAAAATTGTCTTGTCTAAACAGTTGTCTATGCAAGGAGATTCCGACTTACCGTGTGTACACACGGTGCAATATGGTAGCTGAGTGATTTTTGCTTATTATTGCTCAGCAACCATATCGCACAGTGTACCATTTTTCTCTCAGCAACTTTTCATTTTTGATTGACAGTTTCCAGCAACCATTAAGGCTTCGGGAGCGCGCTCCTTGCAATTTATCGCCCTGCTTTAACGTCCGTATCTGATCAGGAAAAACTGGGAGATTTGGACTATCCACTCAAAATCTCCTGCCAAAATCTCACCGTACAGTATGTACACGCCATAAGACTGCAGGAATTCTTCACAGCTAGTCCTTCATATGCCATATGATTCCCAGGAGTGCCTCTGCCTCATACCTCCCATCTTCCCTGTCATCTTCCCTTCTTACATGTACCACTGCCTCATTCCGGTCCAAGTATGCCTTTAATCCCCGCCCTCTGCATTCATCCCTCTGACCTCTCTCCCCATGAGTGTTTTTGCCTCCTACCTCCCCATATGTATCTCTGCTTCCTGCCCGACCAAATATGCATCTGCCCCCCCCCCCCAATGGGGGCTTCTGCCTCCTACCATCTCATGTGTACCCAAAAGCTCCCTGTCCCATATGTACCTCTGTTCTAGTCCCTATGAGTGCCCCTGACTACTGTCACCCCAATTGCACCTCTAACCCCCTTCCCATGAGTGTCTCTGTCTCCCCATGTGCACCTTTGTTCTTCCCTCCCCATAGGTGCATCTAATTCCCCCATAGGTTCCACTGAACTCCTTCAGGTGTGCCTCTGCTGTTCCCCCTCCTCAAATCAAAAGCCCATGTGTGGCCAGCTGGTATGACAGCAAATGGGGCTTGCCCGGAGCAAATTCTTCTGCTATGCATCAACACCTCTTTTTGAGGAATACTTTCATTTTAAAATGTAAATATTGTACAGTATTACCATTATGCTGATACGGAAAGCGAATATAGGTTGTAGTCCAGTACATGTAACATTGGGGCAGATGTATTAAGCCTTAACAAGAGATAAATGCAAGGGTGATAAGGAGAGATAAACGTCCAGCCAATCAGCTTCTTACTGACTTTTTTCAAACACAGACTGTAACATGGCAGTTAGCAGGTGATTGGCTGGACGTTAAACTCTCCTTATCACCCTTGGATTTATCTCTTGTTAAAGCGTAATACATCTGCCCCAATTGCTCTAGTGCAAAACTTGGGTTGGTCGCTAGTTTGCATAAAAGAAATGTTACTTTGTAGCAACTGTCCATTTGTATTTAAATTTACATTTTACTAAAGGTGGAAGATTTGAGGCACTGTATACATTTCCATGAAAATATATAACGGCAGCAGGATCTGGGTGGCTAGAATCCCAAAAATCCTGGAGGTAAGTGCAGAGGTACAGTAATGGGGCCTACACATGGTGCGATTTTAGGGCATTTTCTAAGTGATCTCACAAGATCGCTTAGAAAATGTTCTTACATCGCTACATGTATAGTTAATTGCCGGTCTGAGGCAATGTTCTTACTGGAGAAAACTGGTTATGACAGATCACTCTACAGTGATGTGTGCTGAGCATTCTTGCTGAGCCATCTGCATTGCTCTGATCGCTTAGCATTGTCGCCCGTGTGTAGGCCCCTTAAGGGTAAGGCACTAGTGGGAGGGTTAAGGTTATGCTGTGAATGGTGGTTCTGGTTAAACTGTGGGATGAGTAGGTTAGGGTTAAAGATGCGAACTGCGATTTGGTCAGGATTTTGGTTGTCTGTTTCCTGCTGTGGGATCCAGGATGCTGGTTTCTCTTTAAGCATTTCGTTAATTGACCGCCATCCTTTTTTAAGGGTTTTGATTTGACTTTCTTCCCTTCTTTTTGACAAGAAATGTATATTTTAATAAAAAAATATATATATATTATCTGCTAGTCCAATTCCGTAACAGGCGGCAATTAGGAGTTGCAGTGCAAGGTCAGTGATGCCAAATCCATCACTATCTGCCTATACTTGTCTTGTATTATTTGCAAAAATGTTTTCTTTATCGGTGTTGAACACTTCAGGATATTTTACAATCCTAAGAATAGAATCTCCCTTATGAATGGAATACTTTTTTGATTTGACCAAAGTGAGTTACACTATTATGGTCTTTATTTAACATGTCTACTACAAATTCTTATAATGGATTCTTACTAGTAGTGATGGCTGTTGTAGAATTTCTTAATTAACAATGGAGGGATGCATTTGTTGTGTGGAGTGGTCAGTGCAGTGTTCTTGTTTCTCAAGGTAGAATACCAAGAAGCAGTTCAGAGTCTACAGAGAACGCAGCACTGGTTTTTTTTTTTTCTTTACATCTGAAGCCATTATGTGCTGTAAAATCATAAAGGATTTCTTTTATTAAGTTACTTGTAATTAACTTCAGCACAAAAAAAATCAAATAAATCAACTGTAATCTGTTTTCTTTGCGTTTTCATTTGTGTTTCACTGCTTTAACATAGATTCTTTCTGTCGTCTTTTTACATAAAGTATGGAGCTGTAATTACTTTTTTTGAATTAATCTTTGACAAGCTAATGTGCATGTTGATCCAAGAATTGATTAAGGAAAAACTAATGAATTTTATATAACTCTTCAAGGATTTGTTAGTCATAAATATTCTACAGCAGCCTTTTCTTTTGAAATGTAGAAACATTGAGCTGTCATATTAAACATGGAGTTAAGTATTGTTAATACGTGTTATGTTACTCTTGAGCTTGTGATAAAGGGTCCTGTGTTGTAAATAATTTTTAGATCCTTGCAACTGGGTACGTACACTAGTCGCTAGTAAGTAGTGCAGTATTGTGACATTGGGCCTTATTCGAGTTCACTCTTTCTGACAAAATCCTTCTTAGATGGACAAAACCATGTGCACTGCAGGGGGGCAGATGTAACATGTACAGATAGAAATAGATTTGGTGATTTTTTGGTGATTCTTTGCAGGGTAAATACTGGCTGCTTTTTTTTAACACTGCAATATAGATCTCACTTTGAAGTAAAACCCCACCCAAATCTAATTAGATCTGCACAAGTTACATCTGCCCCCCTGCAGTGCACATGGTTTTGTCCATCTAAGAAGGATTTTGTCTGAAAGAGTGAACTCGAATAAGGCCCATTGTATTCAGAGCTGATGTGTTTTTACTCCAAATTGCCCAAAGTCATTAAATAGTTACCTGGTAGCTGAACTCTATCTAGCCTCCCAAAGTGCAGCAACTCAACTTGACCTGGAGAGATGTTGACCCATTCAATCTGAATAGCTTTCCACTGCGCCCAGAAATTTGTAGGTGTCGGATCCTGGGTGTGAATCTCCACCATGTACCATAAATGCTCGGTTTTGGCTTCATGGAGGATGAACTATTCATTGGAAACTCTCCAGATTGCTCCTTAAACCAAATTTTGGACAATTTGGGACCTTTGACATGGTGTATTATCCTGCTGGAATGTTCCATAAGTACAAGGAGGACTTGAAGACCATGAAGGGCTGACACCAAGCACTGCAACTGTGGTTACCAGGCAATTATGTGTTTATTGTGGACTCAACCCATGCCACATGTATACACCCAACACCATTATAGAACCACCATCAGCTTGCAAGGTTCCTGGATGACCATTGCAGTCCACGGCCTCATGGGGTCTGCAGCACACCCGAACCCTATCTTCCGTTGTAACAACTGGGACCGTGACTCATTGGACTACACTGGTCCTACAGGGTTCAAATAAGAACAATGCAAGCCTGACACAATGCAAGTCTGTTGTCATAGTGTTAACCGAGGTCACTCAAGTATATATTCTGATTCCATGTACAGTGCAAGATAAAGACAACTACCATGACCTTCTGTATTTGAATGTGGTACATCCTGCATTGGATGTGGTTGTGATTTATCCAGAAACCATTGGTCATGATCATTAAACAGTCAGGTGAGACTGGGCCTTTCCTGTTATGCTCCAATATAAACTAGATTTTTGATTATGTAAAATAAATTATTTATTAACAGTTTACTATATAGCGCACACATATTCCGCAGCGCTTTACAGAGAATATTTGAACATTCACAACAGTCCCTGCTCCAGTGGATTTTACAATCTATATTCCCTACCACATGTACACGCACACACAGACATTCTAGGGTTAATTTTGTTGGAAGCTAATTAGCCTACCTGTATATTTGGATTGTCAGAGGAAACCTACGCACGTATGGGGAGAATATACAAACTCCGCACAGTTAGGGCCATGGTGGGAATTGAACCCATGACCTCAGTGCTGTGAGGCATTAACCACCCATTATCAGCCACTGTGCTTTTCAGGGTAGACGGTAATGACTTTCATTAGGTATTCCCGATACACACATGATTGAGGGATGCTTAATTTCTGCACAACTCTGGAAATGGAATTTTCCTTTCCATTGGGGACACACAATCATGCTGCCTCCGAAGTCCTATAATTCACGTCACCTTGCCATGGGCAGCCTAACTTGTGTAAAAACTAATTTGCGATTAGTCAGATTACAAGTGATGCTGATCACAGTAGTACCACCTACCATTATATTTACATACTGCTAGCCTATGACTTTTGGAACTTTATGTAATCTATAGAGCGGAATCCAGGTCTTCAAAGTGTCAGGAAGTGCCTGCTGGTTTCATCTGCACACAAAGTACAATGCAAAAAATGAAATCTAATGGCATAAGGAAACCGTGTTCTTGAAGGCATAGCCAAGTAGCACTGTCATGATGTTGGCCTGTGAACCATAAAAGGAACCTGTTTATGGTGGTGATGCAAGGGTTGGATCTGTTGCAGCAATGGTGTAACAAGGTCTCGTTTGTGCATCTGCACAGAAACACAGCACAGATTTGTGATCCTTACAAGCAGAATCAAAAATGCTAGAGTTATTTTATCCAAGAAGTTAAAATATATGTTACATGTGTAACACAAAAGACTTTAATTGAAAATGTATTCCATAATACAATTATGGATGGGTTGAGTGAAGGCCCCCAACTACTTACGTGAGGCATTGCATGCCGTTCCTAGCATGAATTTTGCATACAAAGTATCATATGCAATCCTTTTCCTGGCTGTGGTATCCAAAGGATCCTTGGTGTGGCAGTGATTATCTCTGATCCGATGCGCACTGGACCGCACATCTGTTCGGAATCTGTGGATAAACATATGCAGTTTGGGCCCTTTCCATGCAATTTCTCTGCCAGATGCCTGGGAATCGGATGAAAAGTGCTAAAATCGCACTTGTGGATGGGGGGCCTTTACTGTAACTTGTGTGTGTGTCTGTGTAAAAAGATCTATTTAAATTAATAGCATAAGGATACTTGTGGATACCTAATAGTATGTTGTTTTATCTGTAAGCTTTGATAGGTAAGTGAATGAGTATATCTGGTTACACAAGCTGCTTTATCCACTTTATTTTTATTGGCTTGATATCCGTGTGTAGCCCTAAAAGAACCATAATTTAAAAAAAATAGATGTTGGTATATAAAGTTGTGACAGACAGTGTGCCTCATTGTGTAGTCAAGTCCAGAAATCTGTACCAGGTCCTCGTTATGCAAAGTGATCCATCGGCTCCTAGAGACTGGTCAAATGCCTCTAATATAAACACCTATGCGAGTTGACCAATTGGAACTGCCACTACGGTGTCCGAGTAGCAACATTTCCCTATGTTTGACCTTAGGGTACCAGTGTATTTATATTCAGTGGCAATAAGTTGCAATTGCAGGTACAAATAATTGAAGGGCATTGCAATAGGAAACCCCTACAATATTTACATTTATACAGTAGTGTTGTCATTTCAGTTAATAAAGGATTGGTTAGAAAATGAATGTAACGGAATATATTTAGTTATTATCCATGCAATTAGTGTTTGTGTTTTCTACGGAATTTTTTGACATAATTTTACTACATTATTTTATTGTTTTTGCTAAAAACGTTAAAACGTTAAGATTTGTGTACTGAAAGCCCAGCGTGGAATGCATGATTTCCGGTTTTGTTTGATAATGCAACATAGAAAGTATGTGTGTGTATGTATATATGGTATAATAAAAATAATAGGTCCTTTGAAGTACTTTCTAATGGTAACTTTGCCCATTTTCCCTGAAGCAGTGTCTAATGAACAAGCCTTTACTTTTTTTTTTTTCCTCACTTGGTCATGTAATTCCCTACAGACCTGACTTCAGACCTCAGAGGGCAGCAGCTGCCATTTGTCTTCAAGGCTGCAGTTGTCAAACAGACTGACCATGTACTAATAGGATACATTTTATTCAGCCATACATGATTGTAACAGAATCCTAATGATGATCATCTGTTCAGAGTTTGAAACTGGCAAGTTTTAAACCCCCCTCTTGAAACTAAACTCTAGTATTGATTAGAAGAACTTGAATTGGTCACTTAATAGAATATTCCCTGTTTAGAGTATGTTTTCAGATGACCCGTTATGTTACACATTTGGTTACATTTGCTGGGTTAACATACACATTTATACCCCTTTCAGACCGCACTTATTACCTGGTATTTTGCTGTTTTTTTTACCGCTTCAAAACGGTAATATGTGCTGTCTGAAAGGTCCACAGCGAATTTACCGTTTTAAAATAACTGGTATTTTAAAACTGTAAAAAGCTATTTTTTTTTGCTGTCTGAAACGGTACCCAGGCAGCAGTGAGCACTATTGGTCCCGCTGGAACCAGCACAGTGCATATTTAATGAGCGGGACCGTTCATTACATATGTGCATATTTAACGAGCCACTCATTACATATGCGCATATGTCCCGCTAATTAAATTTGCACTGCGCTGGGACCCAGTGCTCAGAGTGGGACCAGCTGATGCTCAGACCTCCTACCCTAAATTATTTCCTCCCTGCCTCTCATCATGCTACTTTCACACCGCAAACCTGCTTTAGATTCGGTATTTACATGCAGTGTGAAAGGGGTTAAACTTGCTCTGAACCGTTTTAACAAACGTTTTAAATACCGGATCTAAGCAGTTTTTGCGGTGTGAAAGCAGCATTAGTTGTGCAATTCCCAGTCACATAAGTATTTCCTATATTTTAAAATAGAACTTACTAAAATGTAGTGTTCACAGAAATGCTGGAAACTTTGTTGTATAATTTGGATATATTTGTGTTTGCGTTCTGATTATTTAATTTTAAATCAGTTTAGTATGTTTTTCATGTAGGCGGATGCATATGTGATAGCTGTATCCCTCTATATAAGTAACAATCTGAGCTGCTTTTGGGAATGGTGCTAAAGGGGGACAGATCCAGTTTGTAGGTAATCTGTTATACGACCTTATGTATTCGCAAAGTAACATCCATCATCCATTTCTGCAGACGTTAATGAGCCTCTAATGCACAGGTCTTCAACCTGTGGCCCTCCAGATGTTGTAGAACTACATGTCCCTGCATGCCCTGACAGTTTTGGTATGCTCTCATAGGAAAAAATGTAGCAATGCATGTTGGAACATGTAGTTTCACAACATCTGGAGGGCCACAGGTTGAAGACCCATGCTCTAATGCTTAATCCTATGGAGGAATTTTACGAAGATATTAGTTCTTAATTACATGTGATGTTGCTATGGGAAACCAATCAGATACTATCCATTATCTTCTAGAAGGTGCTAAATAAATAAGAAGTGGATTCTGATTGGTTGCCCATAGCAACATCACATGTGAAATAGAACTCCGATCTTAATAAATTTCCCCCATGTCTTCCATAGTCAAACTGTAAGGATGATTTCACCAAAAACAAGACCTAGTTTTGGTAGAAATAGACTTGTATCCAATCAACAGGTCACTTACATGTGGTACACTGATTGCACATACCCCTGATGCTGCCACTTTTGCTAGAGACCCTTCATTCTTGGTTGCTGATTGAGGAGCGATCTTAACAGCACATCCTGTTTCCCTACTCCGCCGATTGGAAAGAACCTGTTAAAAACACTTTGCACCTATTTTTTCACAATATTTTTATGTTATTTGTTTGTGTGTCCATGTCTAGTGCTTATTTTAAAGATTTTTCAATTAAAATGTAAATCTTATTAAACTTCCATTTTTCTTCTGGTCATAATCCCAGAACATATCATAAACGTATCACTAGTACTGACAATCCTAGCATATGTGAGAACTTTGGTGTCACCTTGACATTGCTCTACATAATACCCTAATTTTTGAAATATAGAAACTTTAGAGTGCCCCAACAAAAAGAGAGTCTTTTTTCTTAGTCTCTTTAAATACTCTGTGTTTACTCTCAAGGGAGCACCTCCACATCTTTAATTATAACAAGTTTTTTTGTAAACTTGTAATTATACTCTGACCACACTGTGGATCTGAACATACTAATCCTCATCTCCTAAAAATCTGTACCAGTGCACTGATTTTTTCCCCACATCCCCTTTTTCCCTTTCGATACCTATTTGTATGGATCAACTACTTAAATAATTTTTCAATAATTATTCTGTTTGCTTCGGACCACCCGCTTGTTTGCATGGGGGACCGATGTGCGCATATGCAGACTAATTTATGCACATGTGCAGACGCAGGGTGCGTATGGCCATGGCGGACAGGGTGTTTGCCGGGCGCATGCTCCCAACACGGCACGTGTAGTCACGCCCATGGGAACACACATGGGCGTGTCAGCTGCCCGCCCACTTTCTTCGAGTGTGCACGCATACCTAAGGTTACCTGAGAGTAATATTAGATATACGTGCACCTATGCATGAAACCATAGATATGGGTGTTCCCTATAGCCTGCGATTGGATGTTCATATTTAACATCCGTTCACAGCCCATGCAAATGTATGTGGCATGCAAGGGGGGGTGGGCGTACCTGCATTTGGCTGGTTTTTCACAATTGTGGCAGTGCACTGCCGCTCAAGTGGTAGGATGGCTACAAAAAGAGGTATGGAAACTAGGGACTCAAAAGTAATTATGCCACTGTAAAAAGCATTGGTTAGACCACATCTTGAACATGGAGTACAGATCTGGGCCCCGCACTATAAAAAGGACATCCTAGAACTGGAAAATATCCAAAGAAGAGCAACAAAGTTAATAAACGGAATGGAGAATTTAAGCTACGAGGACAGATTGAACAAATTTGGATTATTTAGCCGTTTAAGGGGGGACATGCTTAACATGTACAAATATATCAGGGGCCAATATATGGAACTGTCAAGCCTTTTTAAATTCTGTAATTGTTATTGGGTTTTAGCAAAATAAGCATACCAAAACATAAGCCCCATAAAACTAGAACAGAGGCATCCCCAACATATACTGGAAACACAAATAAAATATAGACAAATATTACAAGTCTTACAGAAAAATCAAAGGCATTAGGAGATAATTCAGTAAATGCAATGTACCGCTCCCCCAATATCTGTGCCACAAAACCGGTAGTCTAATCCCAGAGGGCGCCAATCGGGTAAGACCATACGGATCTGTGCAAAATGTACATCAATACATTAGTTAGGATAACGCTATAAGTTTCCATCTGTACAGTGGAGGATACAGAGAGCATACATATAATAAGACTGCAACGAGAGATAGATCAGTTCCGCACATATCGAAGTATCAAAATATTAAAATAAAATTATAAAATAAACCAAAACAATCCCATCCCAAAAGCTCCCACCCTGTATAGCCTAGCCCCCAAGGATCCCTTGATCTATCTTAACCTAACCCGCCTAAACTACTCTAACTACCCAATTGAATTTCCCAACCTATCACAAAGGAGAAGGTAAATTAGAGGTTTTAGCCATTAGTAGTTAAAAACTACCCCATTATCAACCTCTCTGCTAATCTACCCCTCCTATCCCACCCCAACTAGTTATATAATATATTAGAGTAGTGAATTATAGTCTTATCTTCTCCATCAGCGCACTTATCAGGAGTAGTGGAGGTAGGGAGTAGATCTCCCTGCACTGTAGTAAGCAGAGTAAGATTCCTTCCAGTGGAGACTGGTATAGCCCGCAGAATTTGGTGGAAGGAGGATTCCATAATGAAGTAAATAATATCGGCAGCTGGAATATAGAGGGATACCAGACAACTGACCTAGAGGTTCCCAGTGGCGGTGGCTAGCACACCATGAGTTTTGTAATGAAAAATTATAGCAGGATTTCCTCCAGCTGCTATAAGAGCAGCAGGTATTTTAAGCAGACAGTCGCAGGTCCCAGCTGGTGAAATGTATTATGACGTGCTACAATGAAATCAGCCAGCTCTAGATGGAAACTGCTTCCTACTTACCTTCGCTGTGCGGCGGGTCCCGACCCCAGGCAGCAGGATGTAATATGCCACAGTAAAAAGACACCAGGTGGAGGGAAAGATCCTGCCTCGGCAGCAACCACAACGGCTATCTCCGCTGCTGAACCCAACAGACAGGTCCGGAGGTAAAGCCGCGGGGGGGGGGAGGGAGAGCACAAGATGGCGCCTGGCAGCTCAGATCCCGGCAGGCCTGACCAGCCGCTACATCGTTTGCAGGCCGTGCAGGAGATTGACGGGAGGCACCGGAGACGCAGGGGGAACTGAAGAGGGTAATTACTGGGGGAGAGGAGGCTCACGCTCCGTGGATCAGGATATTTAAACAGGAGTTCAGCGGAGCCCATGCCGGACAAGTCTGCTCACCCTGCTGGTTAAGCCACTCCCCTCATCAAGCCCCTTTTTACAACAAGGAAGGACTATTGGGCACGAGTTCAGAATAGAAGAAAAAAGATTTTGGTCTCTTAGAAGGGAAAAAATGTTCACGGTCAGGTCAACCAAACTATGGAACTCTCTGCCTGGTGAGGTGGTGTCGGCAGACACAATAAATACATTTAAACTAAGGTTGGACAAACATTGGCTAAAAACCTCCAGGGGTACAAATAAAAATAACAATCTTTGAAATATCAGTATTCACTACATAAAACAAGGGTTAAGCTAATAAACCAAGGTTGAACTAGATGGACGCAAGTATTTTTTTCAGCCGTAACTATGTAAGACTACTCTTTCGGTTGTCCTAAAAGATCATGGCTCATTAGTGGCCTTTGTTAACAAGTGTACATGCTGCCTTCTTTGGTGTGCAGTGCTGTTTGTACGGTTCTTTGCCTTGACATTTCACAAGAGCTTAAGTCAGAGATTACAGTTTACAACCAAATTGTGTCTATTCTGCAAATGTACAACACATCCAGAAACTTGATGCACACACTTCGTATATGAATATTAGAAATTGCAAAGAAGTTCTATGACCTGTGTAAAAGTTCTTGATATACTGGGCTTGTCTGCCCTTTTCATGGGCACATTTGCCATAATTAGGTATTAGTACTAGCTGCATCTAGCTGGTGCCCCCTGTATTCCCATGGCACGTTCATCATAGTCGTGAACATGCTAGTCTAGCCAGCTTTGCAGCAAAGGAATGCAATGTGGCTACATCTGTAGGACTATGGGGCCTATTTAATAAAAAAAACATCATAGTGCCCTGCTACTCACAATTCCATATCGATAAACAGGGCTACCTTCAGTAAGTGTGGAGCCCAGGTCTGACAAAATAGGCAAATACTATTTGTGTGCGCCTGGTGGGACCGCCAGTGTCCACAGCACTGGCCGCCCTACAATACCTCTACTTTACTTCAAGGGACATGTGAACTTCTTTCTGGGCCCAGGAATGCATCAATGCAAGGAGACTGCTGGAGAGTAATCTTTTAAAATCTTAAATTACATAATCCTTCCATAGGCCATGTGAATATAATAATGGAGATGCTGGTCTGCAACCCTGTTATCCGGATGACTGACAGACAATCTCTAGGTCAATAATTAATAGGTAGACACCATATGGTTGACATGGTCAAATGGCCGACATGAGTTTTTGTGGTAAAGTAAAGTGTGCCATGCGCAGTGGTAGTGGAGCGAGGCACCTGGCCTAAATCATGGCGTCCAAAGCGGTACACCAACTAGGGGTCCACTTGCTCAGATGTCGACATTACTATTAAAATAAAAACCTTATGTTGACCTTTTTGCTTTTGTCGACCTTGTGCATGTCAACGTTGTGCATGTTGACCTAATATGTCACACCTTACAACCCTAATCATCCCTTTTCAGAGAGAGCTGATATCTCCTGTATGAAGCAATCATTAAATCAATGATTGAAGTATAAATGGTCTTTTTATATTTATAATATATATATCCATATGTGCTATGTTTATGATCTCAGAGCTCTCCATCATACTTCCAAATATGACCTATTCCAGGAGGGACAAAAGGCCCTGTCCCTGGACTTTTCCTTAAGGCCCATACACACTTGCCGATTTTCAGCTGAAAAACAGCCGTTTTGAGCAATTTTCGGCTGAAAATCGCCCAGTGTGTATGGCCCAGAGATTGCCTACTATCTATGATGCGCATTCCCGCATCATCGCTAGGAAAGTGGTTCATCTGCTGGTTTTACCAGCAGATATGGCGATGATGGATGTTTTTTCATCCGTCATCGCCGTGTGTGTATGCCTGCCGGGCTGAAAGATTATCCACTTTCAGCCTGGCGGACCTCCCCCTGCCCCTCACCCCCACGCCTGTCATACTCACCCAGCTGGTCCGCGCTGTGCTGCCCCGGTGATCAGCTTCTGACTGGCCGGCTGGCGGCTGCTGCTGCTGTTCCTTCTCCCCGGCCAAGCTAAACACCTGGCTCACCCCGCCCCCCCTCAACATGGAGCAGACAGCACTGCTCCCTGCCTAGCTAAACACCCTGCTGGCCCCGCCCCCCTGGCCACCAATGTTTATATTTTTCTGCCCACTGCCACCAGTGGAGGGGGGGGGGGGATGGCGCTCTAGCGTTTACCCGCTCCACTGGGGGTGTTTTGATGCAGCTGCTGCATTGCTCCACGGGGGAATCATCTCTCTGAGAGTGGGTAGGGGCTGGCAGGTGGGGGGGGGGGGGGGGTTGTACGGGCCAGCTGGTGATGTGGTGTGGGCTGCAGCGTCACTCCGGTTGGGGGAGAGTTGCTCCCCCAACCGCATGCCATTTAAATAAATACATAGGTGGGCAGTTTGCATTTAAATAAATATACATTGGTGGCAGTGGGCATAGAAATATATAAACAGTGGGCATAGAAATATATAAACATTAGTGGGCAGTGTTGGCAGTAACGTGTACATTGCTCGTCTGTGCCAGCAATGCACAAATTAGCGCCAACACTGCCTACCAATGTATATTTTGTTATTGCGCAGGCCAGCAATGTATCCATTACCGCCAACACTGCTCACCAATGTTCATATATTTATATGCCCACTGCCACCAATGCACTGTATATATGGAACCCTTGGAATTCAAGCCCAGCCCATTTATAATGAAAGATTTTCAGCAAAGTCTTTCGCCTCATAAAAATCTCTTGCTCTTTGGGGAAAATAGCTCAGTGTGTACGCACTACTTTGGTGAAAGATATATCTATCACAGATTTTGGCAAAGTCTTCTGAAATGAAAATTTTCAATTGTATATGGGCACCTGGGTCATATTGGGAGGAATGCTCTTCATGACCATTCGATTTTACATAAGGAAATAGACTCTGTTCATAGGGCATAATTACCAGAATGTATGTAAATTAAGCCACTTCTGATACATTTTCCCCCCTCTAATATTTATTTACTGATAAAACATAAGAAACTGATGCAGTTGTGGTCTTTTTTTGTTTTTTACACATTGGGTTTCCATGAGCAAATAAAATGATTTCAGATATGTTACATCTAGTAATACATCTGTCCAGTTATGTATATGGCTTTGTATATTTGTTTTGTTTGTATTGCAATTACGGTATTTTGTACTTTTAATTTGTGTTTTGTTTAATTTAGATGGAATAAAAAAAGAATCTGTTTAACTAGTTAAAGCAGTGCTTCTCTTTAAGTATAGTAAAGTATGTATTCATCATTTAAAAACATACAAAGGCCAGCAATATGTGAGCATCTATCATCTCTTTTCCAGTGGACTGAAAGAGCGATCTAATGGATTCTCAAACAGCTGATTCTAATATGAATTAACTGAGTACTTCCATTGATTTAAATGGATATCCCCTTTGATTGCAGTGTGATCTGCCACTTTGGAGCTGATCAAATTACCCACTAGAGGTGTTAAGATGTTATATAGAGAAGTGGCGTTAAAACAGGTTGTATTTGACAGAGCAGCTGAGATAATGTCTAGTAAGTATGGCTGTTTGCGTTACATTGCTTTGTTCACCAAAGCTTCTTTGGAGTGGTGCTGAGAGAGTGCTGACATTGAAGGCAAACATTGTTGAAATGTTCTTGATGGTTTTGTTTTAAGTACTTTCATATTACTAGAACACAACTCACCCTTCTCCTCTGATGAGGGCTCTTTTGACCTCGTCTTTACAGTTATTTTGTTAACTACCTCATGAATCTTTTTTTTTTTTTTTTTGCCCACTTTAAAAAAGATTACATTTTTTTTTTTTTTTTAATATATAATCATTTGTGCCTAGTTTTTTTTTTTAAATGTATTTTATTCACTTCCTAGGACGGTGTAATAAAGATATTTTTGGGACAGAAAAACATTTGAAATTTGATATATTTATATTTACTTTTTTACTTGTCTTCTAGAACAAAACCTAATGTGTCATTGTGACTGTTTCAGGTGTGCCCTGCGTTGAGCATAGAGGTTTAGCCATGTGAATACTTTTTTCACAATTCCTGGCTTTATACAGTCTTGTGCCCTAAACACAGAGCTTAGGTTGAAGTTGGGGTTTGAGTACTTGCCTCCTTTAACACTTTGATGATGGACCTGTGTTATTCCCGGATACTCACTGTTTACACTTGACCTATGTCTTCTGGTTTACAGTGGACATTTGGAGATGTCATCTCCAAGTACTGCTGTTCCCGCCAAACTGCTCCCTTTAGACATGACCAGGGTCACTGGGAACCAGGTAATGCCTTTCAGACTTTTAATGTCTTTGTACCAAGCTGGTTCAGTAACCCCAGACACCCGACCCAGGTAGGGACGGTTCATACATGGCTGAGAACCAGATCAAGCCTCAAAATCCATGCTTGCCAAGGCGATGGAGGTATTCAATTGGTGCAACTTTTTTTTACCTAGATGAAAAATCAACACTTTGGACTTTTTAATTGATTTGTTGTATACCATTGAAATGTATTATTATTATTTTTTTTGCCTAGGCAAAAAATTGACACATTTTTGTCCATTTTCGGGTGAAATTGCAGGTTGTGTTCACCCAGTTTTTAGTCCTTTTTCCCCCATGCTTTTTTTCCCCATTGCAAGAAGAAAAGGCATGGGGAAAAAAATATCTAAAAAAGTGTGAAAACACCCTCAATTGAATACTGAAGCGTTAAAATAGTCCTATGTGTGAAAGGGGTATATAAGGCGAAATAGTAGTTTATCCCCATGAACTAAAGCGGCGTTAAGCATGTTTAAAAACCAGAAGACCTGATGGGCAGAAAGAATGAGGAGGCATGTCTGTCAGCAGAGCGTAGACACTTGTTCAGTGTTGGACAAACTGATCATTCAGGGTCCGATTTGAGCAAGTGTTACCTACCTTAAGGCTTAGTACACCCACCCCTTCAGTCTTTAATTCAATTCCCTGAAATGCACATAACTGATTTTACGACATAATTGTTAACTTGATATTCTATTATTTGATAATTTTTTATTTATTTATGTTACTATTTAGAATACCAGTTATTCTATTTGGTAATCTTTAAAAGCATTACAGTAACTATTTTAGTCCCATGTGTGAAAGTTTTTTACCCCATTTATAAGCAATCTATTTACAAGTACAACAGATAATTGTCAATCAATATTTTATGTTAATGACAAGAAGGCAATTAATGGAGTTTGTACTCCTGCCTACTTCTTGAGGACAAAGATTTATTTACTTTTAATCATTTTTTTCTTTATAGTTTTCAGGAAAATATACTGTACTAAATTCATAACAGATGTGTCAGCTATGTACTGTATATTGGCAATCAGTGCAGTACAGTACAGAAGTATGATCAGCTAATGTATATTATACAGTCCCCATGTGTCCCAGCTTACTCACCAGTGTTTAGGGTTGTGGTGCATTTACATTAACGAGAATAGTTTTACTGCTAATGGTTCTCAAGAGAAACAATGTGATGGCATGTATGAGATGAGCAATCTTCATGTTGTAGCGATGTGCCAGTCTCCAGTCATTGCTGTTACTCTATACATACCTCCCAACATGACCCTCTCCAGGAGGGGCAGAAAGCTCTATTCCTAGGCTTCCGTCTTAATTTATGATTTCCATCACCTGTGTGGAAACACCTTTCTTATCACTTAACCTATTCAAAGCAGGTGACGGCAATCATAAATTAAGGGGAAGTCCAGAAACCAAACATTGTGTCCCTCCTTGAGAGAAGGTCATATTGGGAGGTATGCTCTATATGTGTGCGTGTGCATTTTTATATAAATTGGAGAGTGATAAACAACCAGCCAATCGGTTCCTAACGGCCATGTTACAGGCTAGGTTTGAAAAATGACAGGTAGGAGCTAATTGATAAACAAGCAGCCACACTCCACTTCATCACTTGATACCGGATTGATACATCTGGCATATATCTCTATCTATCCTATCTATCTATCTATCTATCTTTATATATAAATATATATATATATATATATATATATATATATATATATATATATATATATAAATTCCAGGCAGTTCCGCACCTATCACAAAAACGAGTCACCAAGGCGGTGCTCACTCCAAGGATAAAAATCCAGACAATAAAGAGCAAAAAGAAGAGGGCACTCACCAATTGTAGAAAGTAGTTTTGAGGAGAAAAATTTATTTATGCTTACATGACAGGGCTAACGTTTCGGTCTTGTACAGACCTTTGTCAAAGCCAAGCAATACAGAGAGCAGGTCCTTCCACCATGAACACCCCATGGTGGGTGGGTGTTCATGGTGGAAGGACCTGCTCTCTGTATTGCTTGGCTTTGACAAAGGTCTGTACAAGACCGAAACGTTAGCCCTGTCATGTAAGCATAAATAAATTTTTCTCCTCAAAACTACTTTCTACAATTGGTGAGTGCCCTCTTCTTTTTGCTCTATATATATATATATATATATATATATATATATATATATATATATATATACACTCCCATTTACATTTTTGTTATTGCTGGTGATGAGCTGATGTGTTTCCCGGAAATGGTATATGCTGTCATTCCCTGCGATATCCCATATTAACTGGCTACTGCGGTCACAGACGCATCCGCTACTCGGCACGAACAATTTGCCCCCCTCTGAAAGTCCACAAGCGCAGACATCAGAGGATAGCAGAGCTGCTTTTTAGCAAATGGACAAAACCATGTTGCGCTGCAGGTGGGGCCGATGTAACTTGTGCAGTGTGAGTTAGATTTGGATGGGGTGTGTTCAAACTGAAACCTAAATTGCAGTGTAAAAATAAAGCATCCAGAAACAAAATAATTCACCTAAATGTAACTACACATGCTACATTTGCCCCACCTGGTTTTGTCCATTTGCTAAAAGAGCAGTGTTGCGATCAGATCTGAATAACCCCCGCAATTGTCAAGTGAGCAATGGAGACCTCCAACTGCCTCAACAGGTTTCCCCTCATACTGAAAACACTGTGGCACCAAATCAGTTATGCGCCTAAAAATGCACATTTAGTTTACATATGCTGTCAGCGTGCCGTGTCCATTTTTTTGTGTAACTCCTGTAGATATAGTTAGTTATATATTCTATATATATATATATGTCTAGTGTCCGTGAGTCTCCAAAACACTGCCATCTGCTGACAGATTGAAACTACATCTTTCTCAAACCTGCAGAAACACAGGCGGTAGCAGACTAGCTTTCAAAGCTTTTGGTTCGAGCGGGCTTACTAGTGTGTGTGTGTGTGTGTGTGTGTGTGTATGTATGTATGTATGTATGTATGTATATACAGTCCCAGTAAACCGGCACTCACAGGGTAAACCAATATCCTTGTTTGTTACCTTGCTCAGGTGCCTTCTCTAGCGGTACTCGGTCCAGACCCAGCAGCATATACGTACAGTGGTAGGGAGCGGCACTCGGAGACTTGTAAAAAAACTGGTGGTTTATTAACCCCTTACCGACGCAGCCGTTTTTTGCCTTCCTGACGGAGGCCTTTTTTTCAAATCTGACATGTATCACTTTATGTGGGGATAACTTTTTATTGCTTTTATTTATCCCAGTGATTTTGAGATTGTTTTCTCGTGACACATTGTACTTTAAGTTAGTGGTAAATTTTGGTCGATACAGTCTGTTTTTTTTTGTGAAAAATACCAAAATGTCGTAAAAAAATTGAACATTTTGCAATTTGCAAAATGTTAAATTTTCTGCTTGTGAGACAATCATACCACTCAAAATAGTTAATAACTAACAAAGACCATATGTATACTTTATTATTACATCATTATTTCAACCTGCTTTTAATTTTTTTGGACACTAGGGGGCAGCAGAGTCAAAATTATACACATAACACAGTAAACGCTGCTTTTGGCTGTTCAAGTTTGAACAGCCAATCGCAGCGATCGCTGAGGGGGGGGGGCATCGGTGCCCCCCCTGGGCAATGAGGGAAGATGTCTGCTGTCAGGGTGACAGTTTAAAAACATGACGTACATTTATGCCATGTGTCGGGAAGTACATCCCGACCATAACGTAAATGTACGTCAAATGTCGGGAAGGGGTTAAGCGACGTTTCGGGGCTCGCACCCCTTTCTCAAGCCACACACAAGTGCTATATATATATATATATATATATATATATATATATATATATATATATATATATATATATATATATATATATATATATATATATATATATATTATAGTTATGCTGCTGCTGACATTACTAAGCAGTAATACAGCATGTGTAAAGGTGTGACAATCAAAGTATTGAAAATGGTTATGGCATAATCTACTTTAAATATATGTAATTTGGTAAAATATGCTGATTAGTGTCAGGACAACCATTTACTAACACCTAATGCCTGAGCACCCTGCATTAGACATTTGGAAAAATATGTTTCTTTTTTTTTTTTTTTTTTTCTGGTAGAGAACTAGCACACTACCTTTTTCATATTTAGTAGTTTTTTGTTTTTTTCTTTATATGAAAAAATAATTTTTGCTGTCCTTGTACAGCTGTCTTGTGGTTTGTTTCTGAAATATCTCTGTGGTGTTTCAGTGGGGCTGTATATGTAGGACCCCAGGATAAGGTACTGCAGGAAATGTTTGTCAATTAGGCATAATCTAGAATATTGACATAGCTGAATCCACTCTGCAGTCCATCCTTTCTTAAGTGTTAAAATGTGCTTTACAGTTACATGGTTGCATTAGTGGTAGGCCTGAGGCTTTTATAGTGTTTCTGCCCTGTGCCCCTGGGAGACCGATAACCAAGGCTATTACATGCTTTTTATATAATGTGATTGTTCTAGAAGCTATTGGTTACATGATGAAATATTGAATTGATTATGGTACTGTACACGTTGCTTTTACATAACGTTTGTACAATTTCATCATCAACATTTATGTTATTATTTTTTTTTCATCGCCTTATATATATATTTTTTTATAAATAGAGTAGGTATGTTGTACAAACCTATCCACCGCCTTTAGGGCAATGTATGCCTGTGTGAAGCATAACTTCACACAGGCAACTGCAGTGCTTGTACTTATGCTTAGAAATCGGTGCAGAGAGATGTGTCCTCAAACACCTAGTGCCAAGACACCCGAGTCACGCTTAGAGGAGTAGCATACAGTCTTTTTCTTAGGTTTTGTGTCTTACAGATGCAGCAAAACACCACTTAAGGGGGTATTCAATCCCAGGTTCCTACTGTCAAAATGTCTCGACAGTCGTAACCCTGCCCCATTTTCGGCCCGCTCGCCAGTTTATCGGCAGGCGGAATTCAGTGTTCTACCTGTCAATAACGGCCATGGATTGTCGAAATCATGTCTGGATGTCCACAACCCATGGATTGTGGAGATCCGGCAGTGATTTTGACAATCCACTGCCCTTATCAACAAAATTAACCCGACATTTTAAAGTTTGGTCCGTTCTGTCGAGCTGCACCTTTGATGCTCCTTCGGAAACAACATCATTGAATAGGCGCCAGCTCCCTGTCGGAAATAGCGTCGACAGCGCGCCCCCCCCCCCCATACAGATACTGGGCTGCGAGATTATCCACACAGGCATTTGTTTCAAACATTTACAAAGTTGCAATTGAAACGCAATAGAGGCTTTGATGTGAAAAAAGCCTTGTATTCAGACTCAATCGTACAAAAATGTATAAATGTCACAAATCAAATTGATCAGTAGTTTTTTTACTTTCAGTTTTTTTTTCTGTGAATTAAGGTGGGTATTATTTTACAATATGCTCGATAACGATATTGTTAACAATATCGTACATATTGTTCACTGTGTACCCACTATATAGTTAATGATGCACACTCCCATGGATCGTTAACGATAACCCCTGTTGTCTAAACATGCAGTTAAATCTGACAATCTACTCACTGACTGTATATACCGTGACAACATTGTGGATACCATGGATCTTTTTTTTTTTTTTTTTTTTTTTTATCCTGGTACCTTTTGCAATATCGGTTGTGCATCATTTTGTATAGTGTGTGTATGGGGCTTAAGAGGAGTATTATGTGCACAATGAACTGCCAACACTGCCCTTTGGTTCTATTATCCAATATACTTTTGAAGTAACACATGATTAGAAGGGGAAAAAATGGCTTCCATCAAGATTAGTCACACTTTCTAAACCAGTGGCAGTAAAAACTGTAATGTAAGAGAATAAAATCGAAATATCATATGAAATTTGTTCTTTGTTCTAGGAATGGCAGAACTCCATTCAGAAAAATGCTGGACTTGCATTCATTGAGTTGGTTAATGAAGGAAGGTAAATTAAATTTTTGCTATGTATTATGAAATATTTACATTTCTATTATCAAACCTCTAAATTTCCATTACATATGTAATCATAGTAGCTTGATTGTACACTACCTGTGTAAATGTTTGTTTTATTGATTTACCTTCAAATCCTGTTCTTTAAAAATTGTTGCATTTGAGATTTAAATTATCCCTTTTTACACAGTTATTTATACATCATTTAACAAGATTCACATATACCGGGTAAAATTTCAAATTGCACCTTTATTTATTTTCCAGTAGTTAGGACGTTCACATGGATAAACTGCAGTTAACATGTTACAGCGTTGCATTCCATGGTCTGACTGAAAATTTTGGTTAAAAGTCCAATAATTCCTAATGTAATAACAAACCCCAAACCTTTTGTCTGGCCCTCTAGTCCAGCATCAGGAGTCCCTGACCAGTCCTCAGAAACTATTCTTAAAGGCAGCTCACAGGTTTAACTAATCAACTTGACTATGGTTGATTCCTGACCTAAAAAAAAAAAGACTGGTTCCATGTTTAAAGGAGCCCATATACGCTCTGATAGCGGCGGTGCGATGTGTGCTTTGAGGTGCGCGCTCCTGCGTCACCTCATCGCACAGTACAAAAAGTATGTGCTGCACATACTTTTTGTACTTGCTTTTCATCGCACCGCTTGGCATGCACCAGGCATGCAATGCGATGTGATGGATGCTATTTAAGCCCAGAACGCACGCCGCTATCGGAGTGTGTATGGGCTCCTTAACTGCTTGTAAATGGTATATTAGTGGAAAAAGTCCCTCTTCCACTGATAAATGTTTCTGTGTGTAATAGTGTTTTATTTTCTGTAGTGCAGGGTGTTACCAGCAAAGCCCCATCTTTTGTTGGAAACTGAGAATTGCAATGACTCCCAGCAACAACGGTTTAGGTACTCACTAATTCTCTGCATATGTGCCTATACCATCTCATTGGAAAGAGCCCTGCAAGGACCAGGTGCCAGATAGAGTACTATTAACCATTCCGTAGCGTTCACTGCCCCTTTAAATGGGCTGCTGTGTATTGCATATAGAGAAATGGCATCTGGAGTAAATATGGATCTGTCCAACCACTAAAAGCAGAAAAACACCTGCTCAAGGTTAGCACCTAAGTTAGCGGTGTTTTATAGTCACTTCTATGCTGGATAGTCTTCATGAAAGTGTGTTTTTATTCAGTACTCTTGTAGAGCCTGTGGAATGGATTAAGAAAGAAAGCCAACAGCATATAGCAGTGTATAACCAGTGCAGTTTGAATATGAAGTTGTCTTTTAAGTACGGTTCTCTGATAAACTAAAATGTAACATTTAAAGCAATTTAATAAAAAAAAAAGTTTAGAAAAGTTAACATAAAGACCCCAGTCAAATATAGATCTGCATAAGAAAGATAAATGTTTGCATTCAACATGGGAATCATGGAAGTCTTCTCTAGTGTTGAAGACAAGAAAATTAAAGAAACAACTAGGATGTTTATCATGGATAATGGAAAATCTTTTATAATCATATGAAATAGACAGAAGAGATGAAGGAGGCAATAACATTCATGACTATGCTGAAGTTGCTTTATGAGGACAGCAGTCTTCCAGATGATTACGATGACTAATGATTTTGTACATATGGAATGGTCACAGGTGAAAAAAAAAATCAGTCTAGTTCTAAAACAATATAACCCACTGTGATGAAGCACAGAATAATGCTGGGTACACTCCAAAACGATTTTGGCACAATCCCATCAATCTGGATCCAATTCAGACTGATTGGATGCAGATTTGGTCAAAATTGTTTGGTCGGATCTGAATTGGATCCGAATCCGATCCTACCTGCTGCAGGTAGGATCTGTAAAAGATCCATTCATCTGAATACAGAGGGGATCAGATCGTATGCAAATCGTACGATCCGATTTGCATCCAATCCAAATCGTTTTGGTGTGTACCCAGCATTAGTCAGGTCCTTAATATATTTCATGCCATTTAATGTAGCTCTTCTTTATTTAGATGAAGGGTTGGTACAATGTCCGGACGAATCGGTAGATGCCATGGGTCCTCCTGAAATATCATGGGCAAAATCAATTGTTATGACTAAATTTAGCTCTATTTTCCTCAGCATACAAGAGATGAGAGGACATGCATAGGCTGGTTTTAGGCTTCCATTGGATTTTTAGTGTGTATCTTGGTATTTTTGGCACTTGTGGAAGGCTGAATCTTGATCAGTAGCAGGAAGCCATCTTCTTGATTTAGAGACCAATGTCGAAATGATTGCTCTTCAGCCAAGATAGGCCACCACATTTATCTTTGCCTGTGACACAGTATGCTGAGAGTGACTTAGGTAATTTTCTGTGCAAGTTATTATTTTTTATAATTCCAGCATCATTGCTTTGTCTCTGAAAGCCATTAGTGAGAACTGGACAATAGTCAACTGGCTGAACAAGATGTCTTTAAAACATAAATAACTGATCAATCGGCAGGTCCGTTCCCCTCCGTACAGTTTTCATCACGGATCATGTGGGACCACAATAGGTCCTCTCCTGGCTCTCAACATCTGATAATCAGTAGCCACCAAGATATCTTTCATAGTGTACCAAAATTAAAGACACTGGAATTGCCAAAATTCTAGTGTCCATTAATTCCGTGTTTGGCAGTTGTATAAAGAGAAGCAGTTCTTAACATATTCTCCTTTGTGTGTGAATAGTTGGCAAACTGGGACCTTACAGTGAGCCTTAACGGATACTTGCGAAACCTTATGTGCACTGGAACCTGGTACCTTTGAAATAAAAACTTACAAGAACACCTGAAATATTTGTAAAAATATTGGCCAAACGCATACCGCGAACAAAAGGAGACTTGAATAAGGAATTTAGTAAGTGTCTTATTGGACAATGATGATGGGCGGATGTACAAAGACTGTGAAAGGACATTTAATTTCAGGGGGCCCCTCAAATGCACTGAGGGGCTAGATTCCTCGGATGATGGCAGTGTTATAGATTGTAGATGAAATATTATGTTCCCACTAGGCTGTTTTAGCCGCACCTTGCCTGATTTTTAAAGGGGAAAATACATCCTGTCCCGTCAGCTCCCTGCTGAAACCGCCTGCACTCTACCTTGCTGGCACCACATAAATTAATGCCCTGAGCACATCATCTATCTGCATGAAGAGCTTGGTGATGGCTGGGGCAAACCCCAGTATTGGTGCTGATGACTGTGGCATGCCCCCTCACCACTTCTATCTATCTATTTTATTTTAATATATGTATATACAGTGAGGCAAACCCCAGTAGTGGTGCTGATGTCTGCGTGCTGAATTTAATTTTTACAATGCAGTGATCTAAAGAGGCTAGGCAACACCAACTCGGGGGCCCTGTGCCCCAGACTTGTCTCTAAAGCTGTCAAATTCCCCACCTACATACGATTCTAGATACTTATTCTAAAATTTCGTACTACAAGTTGAATACCACTAAAACGGAAGCTCTACCATTAGACATACCAAATAGTACGCTAGCCTGTTTGAAGGGAAGCGGTCATCTATTAGAATGAACTTAGTGCCCGAAGCATGGCGAGCGATGCGAGGGTCCGATTTTCATTGCCAACTGTGTCGACATTCGGATAAAAAACAGTGAAAAACCCATGTCGACCTTATGACCAGTCGACCTTCCTCATGTCGACATTTATGCAAATTCGACCTTAAGTCATGTCGACCTTGGCCCATGTCGACCTTAAGTCAGGTCGACCTTCCTGCCAGTCGACCTAGTGGGGTCGACCTAATGACTGTAGACCTAAGTTCATTCTGATAGATGTACCGATTCCGTTTGAAGGAGGAATATAAATATACCTGGAAGGCTAAGACCATTAAATACCTAGGTATTAACTTAGCTAGAGACTGCGACATCCTAGATGCAAATTATGACCCTCTGCTACGTGCCTTCGAGGTTTTTACTAAGGATTGGATGTTACAGGAAGTGTCATGGGTTGGACGCATAGCAGCAGCGAAAATGGTACTTCTGCCCAAGCTGATGTACATTTTTCGTACTATCCCTCGAACCCTTCCATCTGTTACATGTAACAAATTTAATAAGCTATTGACCTCTTACATATGGAGGGGCGCCAGACGTAAAATAGCAAAAACCACCCTTTCTTGTGCTAAAGACGAGGGGGGCGTAGCATACCCTAACCTGGAGAAATACCACTCAGCTTGTCTCCTGAGCCAATCTAGAGATTGGTTCTCGACGGACAATAACAAACCCTGGGTTGCGATAGAACAGGCCCTAATGTCCCCCCTCCTCCTCCCAGATTTACTTAGACTACCACCAGCAGCTACCCTTTCCCATACCTCAACCTGTAAGGCGGTCCGCACAACTCTTATAGTATGGCAAAGGTTGGTCTCTATCGATAAAGACATTTGTCTACCCTCACCTCAACTTACCCTAACATCCATAGCGGCCCTAATCCCTGACCTGAATGTAGACTCCTGGGTTCCCCTAGGTGTAGTGTCGTTACAAGATATCCTCTCAGACGGAATCGTGGTGCCTTTTTCCCAACTCCAACAACAGAATAAGGTCCCGAAACGAGACTTCTACAAATATTTACAGATAAGACACTGGCTGAGCAGTTTCCTCCCTAAATCCTTAGTTAAGCTCTGCATACCTAGAATCTTACTGTCATTTTTTGATGCCACAACCGCAAGGGGAGTTATCTCTCGCTGGTATAAACATTTGATCTCTATTAGCTCGAATAACAAGTTCCCGTCTCAACACCTATGGGAAAGAGATTTGCCAAACGTATTCTCAGAAGAGGTATGGAAATTCATTTTTCGCTCCTGTTTCAAAGTTTCAAAATGTGTTAATCACTCGGAGATGTATTTTAAGCTAGTTCACAGGGCTTACCTTACACCTGATCGTCTCCATAAGTTTTGGCCTTCTGTCTCCTCGCTATGCTGGAGGCAATGCGGTGGGGTGGGGGTCTATTTTACACATCTTCTGGTCCTGTCCGGCCCTGAGCCCCTATGGAGAGAGGTCTTTCATCTCATAACCAAAGTACTTCATCAACCCATGCCTATGAACCCTCTCCTTGCACTCTTTCACTACTATCCAGGGATGCTACCAGCTAGCGACATATACCTCCTCGGGCATATCCTATTGGCGGCTAAAGCTTCCATCGCCCAACTTTGGAAGTCCCCGGATCTTCCTAGTATCCACATGATTGAAAATAAGATACATAAGCATTTCCTATTTGAAACATCTGATGTAGATTATTCCCCTAAAGCATCCTCAATCCACATCAAATGGTTCAGATGGACGGAATATAGGGAAATGGAGGGACATCCATGTGGCCGCAACACCCCTATTGACCTTTCAGTATTGAACTCGCCTAGCCATATCACACAACCAATAACCACTGAGGTAACTTTGTCTTAATAGAGTGCACAAAGCCTGAGCTGTCCATCAATGCACAGGTAGACTTTAGGACATACCTGACATATTTTGCATGTGATTTATGGGGGGGGTTACAGTATTCTTTTTTCTTTTCTTTTTTTTGTATATGTTTTATTTTTTTTACCTGTCTATCTTATATTTTTATTTCTTGCTCTGTTCATTATTGATATTGACATTTTTTTTAACTATCTATTTGTCTTGTGTTTCAAATATAACTTCAATAAAAATTAAATTTTAAAGCTGTCAAATTGAATACGTCAGTCTAATTACATACCCTAATTTAAGAATAATTTCTTTAAAGTAAGCATTAACAGTGGTACTGTTTCACAGAGGGTTGCAAAATGGCATCACAGCTGTGATCCCGTACCCAAGTTTATTGTGGCACATGAGCATTTGCAAAAAATCCCTCCACCGTGTCACACATCGACATTGTGTGCGTCTCTCAATTAAGACCAGTGTTAATAAAGCTGGAGTGGTTTTGGAATATCTGCATTGTTAGGTATTGTAACTTCTTTAATTGGTTTTACAAGAGATTAGAAGTATAGCGAGGTTCTTGGGTGGGATGGCGAACAGGGTTGTGTGAATTTAAACGTTTACTGCATCTAGTTAGACCGTCAATAGGTCGACAATACAAGGTTAACATGCAGTAGTGTAGACACAATAGGTCAACATGGAAAAAGTTGACGCCTAAAAAGGTCAAAATTAGTTATTAACATTTTTTTTTATCACTCTCGACATGTCCTCCCAATTACTGTAGCATGTACCTGGCTCTGCTGGCGCTTCGCTCGGCACGCTTTACCATTACCAATTGTAGTCCACGCGCATGTAAAGTATTAAAAAGTCTAAAAATAAACAAGGAAAAATTGTGGAAAACTCATGTCGACCATTGTCCAGTCAACATTTTACCTGTGTTGACCATTTGTCAATCGTTGACCTAGTGCATGTTGACCTTTTTGTCTGTATCGACCTATTGACTGTCTCTATGGACACTCTAGACTTTTCAACCACTTCCCGGAAAGGAAGGAGTTAGCCCAAGATAAGAGGTGCACCATGTACTTAATCAAAATAAATTATGTTCCTAGAGAATGGCAACGACAAATTAGACTTCTCAAAATCCACCATGTACAGTAAGATAAGTGTTCTTGGAGAGAAGGTTACAGCTAAATGGCTTATCGAGATTGATAGTTGACCACTGAGTTAAGCTTTTCAGATCTTCAGCTCGTGAGACTTGAGCTACTTCTAACATAATAATTTATCTGGGGGTCCAAAAGAAGAATAGACCATAGAAGGGGAGAATTTTGTAATCACGTAGCAAGACATGAAGTTTTATAGGTACTGTAGGTAATGATGAAATAGTCCTTTGTTTTCTCCAAGGTGAAGTCATGCCTTATGAAAATGTTGACAGTTGTCATCTGACAATCTGACACAATTGTGGGAGGGGAGGGGGGTGGGGGAGATAGACCATATAAATGGTCTATCTTTTTCTCTTTTTTTAAGTAAACTATTTTAGCTTCCCTTTCATTTTAGTGGAGTGTGTATATAACATTTTCTGACCAGTGTTGATACATTGTACTAAAAGTGTTTTGGCAGTAAGAGAAATAAACCAAAATGATCAGACATGATCAGACATGCATTATCACATAGGAAGTAGTACGATTCCAGTGTATGTATCACCCAGAAACAAAACACTTTGCTTTTGTGGTTAAATTAATTATCCAAATCTGGATGTTGGTATGCAGATTTCATAAAAAAAAATTCTTTATATTCTCTAGATTGTCCTTTTCTATTTGTGCTGAACTAGTTTGTTATGTAGACTGACAACTCTTTTTGGATCAAATGATGAACATATTCAATTATAAATGTCATATTCAACACTTAAAATTGTCCAGCTTAATTGCACACAGATCGAGTTACTGAGTGAACTGCTTCATCAGTCCATACACAGGCTAAATGGCACCACTGGCATCTATACTGTGTTCCAAGCCTCAGTCCCTGACTCTGTGAAGTCACTACATCGGCGTTTGTTGGCTCAGCCCCAAACTCATTTTGTCATAGGTGACTTCATTAGTGGGGGGATGAAGTCACCTATTATGAAATCTGTTTGGGGCTGGGACACAGTGACGTCAGAGTCTGGGACTGAGGCTTGAAACGCAGTATAGATGCCAGTGGTGCCATTTACCCTGTGTATGGACTGATAAAGCAACTCATTATGGATGCCAGCACGGCCATTTAGCCTGTACATTGACTGAGCTGTGTTTGGAACTATGCGTTTGTGATATATATAATTTTTTTTTTTTTTTAAGGTAAAAGCCAATTCATTTGAACATAATTTCCATTGTGTGTTTCCATGTTACTTTTGAACAAACTAATTTAACTTTGTGATAACTTTTTTTTTATTGTATTTTTTTTATTTAGTAACCAACATTTAAGGGGCAGATATTATCATCATCCTTTGTAAATGGCTCAGACGTCTACAGCTCTAAGCAGTCGGCATAACAAATTATACAAAATACAAGCCTAGTGTAAAGTTTGCTTACAAGCTTGATGTCATTTTACGTATGATACTGTGGTACAAGGCCAAGTGGTGTGGCATGGCATACTATGGAGCAGATTTAATGATATTCTTGTTATCACTCTGCGAATGTTAAATGGTGCTTGGTCAGAGCACCATTTAAAAATCTGTAATGAGTGGTAACCAGTAAATTAGATCTCTCTTTGTTAAATATGCCCCTATGTCAATGACTTATAGTGTATGGTCCGTCAAATCAGAATGGTTGAAACCTAGTGTTAGTGATGGATTATCGGTGGGACAACAAGTGTAATTTCATAGGTGTGTTGGCACTTAAAAGCCCTTTTCAGCCCCACTGCCCGGTTATAATGCATATAATGCAGGCAGACATTCTAGGCAATGAAGTTTTATGGTCAGGGCCCAACAAATACTCTACAGTAAGAGACTAAAACCCCTGTCAAGCTTTCTGTCTATTAAGTAGTGAGAAGTCTCTCTCAAGGCTGTGTAGTGTAGAGGAAAGAATGCGGAGTTTGCAGTGTCTGTCTCTGGTACTTTGAAGCTTGCCCTTTAATTGTTAGCATGGTTTTTGTTCACATCTGCTGCACACGTTTCTCTTGTTGATGGGAGCTCATGCTAATATTGAAATATAACAGATGTGGAAAACAATACCAATATGGTAGTCAAGGGAGCTAAAAAAAAAGGATACAAATCTGTGGTTATCACCAATTTTTAAATATGTACTTGTAGACAGTGGGAGATTTATCAAACCTTCGAAAGAGAGAAAGTTGAGCAATTGCTCATAGAAACCAATCGGCTTGTAACTCATTTTTATAGTGCAGCGTATAAAAGACACTTACTCCAAGATTTGGTAAATCTCTCCCACAGTAACATGTATTCATTAAATTACACTTTAACGTGTTATGCTGCGCTAACATAAAAACTCTGAAGTATACATAACTATAACAATCACTTGGTTTTCAAAATTGAAAAATTAAATTTAGTTGTCTTATAGAGAATAAAAGCCTCAAATGTAGTTTATACAATCTTTACTTTCCTCCCTTCTTATAGAGCTTAACCTCTTGGCTTGTAAAACAAATTTTGTAATTCTTTGCTTCATACTGGTTTCAGAAGCCGGACTGTGGAGACCTCTTTCTATCAACCTTGATCCCAGAGGTCACAGAACAGTAACAAGAGTGTTCAGTTACACTGCCTAGGCCTGTTCTGTTGTTGTTTCCTATTATGAAGGGATGGCCTGCCTTGACCTTTTTTATAGAGCGACTGCTTCAGATTGTTCCCTTTATTAATGTTTCATTACTATAGATAACAGCATCTCCAAGTAAAGAAGCAATAGCGTATTTTACCCACAGACTTGATAACATCTTTAACAAATTAATGACTAATCTTCATTTGTTTTTACATGTTTCATGCTGCCAATAAATGCAAGGTTTTTTTGTTATTGTTTTTAATTTATTCTCTGTCTTATTAATGAAAGACATGCTGGGATACTAGTAAAGCCTGGATACATGTAGAATTAAAAATAAATTCTGAAACATGTACATTTGCTTCAGCACCTGCTCTGTTTTCCAGAATCCTCTCAGGAATTGCTTCTAGAGGAGATATTTAGCAAATATAATAATAATAATAATAATAATAATAATAATAATAATAATAATAAAATATAAAAAATGGGTAAAAAGTGGCACGGAATGGGATTTTAACTGTTACTGTTCAGCTAGGCATATGTGGAATTATTAAATTAGATTTTGTTAGCAATGCTGTAGGTGATCCTGCTGCATAAGATTGTCCTGAAGATTTAAGTCAATCTATATTTGCCTGCAAGGTTTTTCCTAGTGGCATAATTGTCATGAGTGGAATTCCCGTTTCTCAAAATTAATTAATTAAAACCCCTCTAATTAAAGACTTATCAATACACTTGGAATGACTGCCCTTTATAGAAGTGTCAGTTTTTTCAGGTTGGTGAGTCTTTGTTTATTTACACAGTAATGCAAAAAAAAAAATGTCTGTTTTTTTTTCTTTTTGTATGAGATGGGATTGTGCGAGTTTTACGTTAGTTTCCTATTTATATAATGGGCAGTGGCTTCAGTTACTTCTGTCTGGTATCTAGTTGGAAGATCCAGTGTTTAGGTCGACACCACATAGTCGACGTGTTAGGTCAACATTCACAAAAGGACAGCAGATTAATAGACAGTGCTGTTAGCCTTGAGTTAGGTACAAAGGGGAGGGGGGGGGCAGTTAATGTTTAATGACTATTTCAGTATCAACCTTTTGCAGTGTTGACCTTAAACACTGTCAACCATTCATATCCATATTGATCATGTGAAGTCATCTTATTGGTTGTCTATCTATTAATCCACACCCCTTTTATTCACCCTATTGGGATTACAGATATGCCAGTCTTGTTGATTTACCTTTTTCCCCCACAGCCCAGTGAGTGAGTCAATGGGGGGTATTCAATGCTGCAGCGAGCGGCCTGCGAGGGGGTTAAACAGCGAGGATTGCTGAAAACCAGCGATCCTCGCTGTTTAACCCCCGCGCTGGCCGCTCGCTCTATTCAACGTTCTGGGGAAATCCTCGCCGTCACAGGATGGCGAGAATTCCCCAAAACAGCGAGACCCGCGGCTACTGCAGAAAACTCGCAGTTTTTAGCCGCGAGGCTCGCTGATTCTGGAGCCGCATCCGCCAATTCTCCCTCGCTCAAAAAACGGAGCGAGGGGGAATTGGCGGATGCGGAGGGTGTGTTGAATGCTGTCAGGGTGAGTGGTGACAGCGAGCAGGAAGACCTGCTCGCTGTCACCACTCGCAAACAGCATTGAATACCTGTCAATGTTTTTCCATGCCTATTTTTTTTTTTTATTGCGCTTACCGCGTAGAAGCACCAAGTTGCACTTGTACAGTACAGACTTCTTCGCACTGGGGTTGATAGAGGATTTTGGGTTAAATGCAAGCTTGTCCATCTTTTACAATGTATTTTATATTTGGGCATGGTAGGATATGTACACATTCATAATGCCGACCTGCAGTTTTCATTCATCATGGGGACTCTGATGAAATGTTAGCTTATCATCCCTGGTTGGCCAGCAGTCATTTTATACTGGCCCTGATGGCTGCGTCTGTTCTAGCGGTGTCTTTTCGGGTCCCAGCGGTCATCTAAGAGACTTATTCCCATGAGCATTCCCCATATTACTAAAATGTACTCTAACCTGTCAGCATTTCACATGTTGACATTTCAGATGTTGACATTGTGAACATGTAATTATTCTTAAAATGTCGACATAACTGTTGACATCTTGGTGTCAACATACTAGATGTTGACACGGTTATTGCCGACTTTATGGCTGTATCCTTTTTTGTTTTTCATAGTAAATCAAAAGTGGAACATTTTGGTGCAGTTTTCTAATTTGAACATGTTTTTCTGTATTTTATCGGAACACTCATCGGAGTTAATTTAATTAGGGATGACTTGCAGGTGATGCATGCACTGTGCTGTTGTAGTTGCTTCTTAAATGTGTCTTAATTTGTTCCTAAATTGTGCATTTAAATTATTTTCCTTTATAAGATATTAAAATGCATGTTAAACACTGATTTGTGCAATACATCTCATCTTATTGAATTGCCCTGTACTTTAGTGACTATAGGCCAGATGCACTAAGCTTCAAAAGTGCTAAAATTGAGTGTGATAAACAGCCAGCCAATCAGCTCCTAACTTCCATGTCACAGGCTGTGTTTGAAAAAATGTTAGGCAGGAACTGATTGGATGGTTGCTTATCACACTCCATTTTATCACTTTTGAAGCTTATTGCATCTGGCCCAATATGTGCTAGGGAAAAGGAAAATGAGAAAAGTTTATTCCTTTCTCCTGGCATAATAAGTAAAGACTTCTATTATTAGATCATGAATACATCTCGAAGTAATATCCTTGGGTAATTGTATTATTCTTGGTGTTGCAGTGATTGCTACACGTATAATGCTTTTTTTTAACTTCTGTTCACCAACTTCCAGGCCACTGGCGTTGGTTTCATGTGGAAAATAGTAAGGCCAAAAACAAATGCCTTGGTCTAGGTTCCCAACTAATTTAAACCAGAATAAATACAGTTTATTCATTCTGGTTTTGATTAGTTTGAAACCTATTTCTGTCATCTATCCGTGGCATTATTATTTATAATGACACCTTCATTGTTAATAATGCGTTGGAAATACATATGTAACATAACACTAAAGTTAGGTATTTAAAGCAATGATGGCAAGTGTAATAAGTATTTTCCTAACTTCCCACTAAAATTGTCTATAGGCAAGAGATATAAGAAGGACAAATGGTAACATATGTATAGCATGATTCGTAGTTGACTGCATAGATTTCCTGATTACTAAAGTGTGATAAACAGGCCAGAGCGCTAACTGTAGCAAATCATATTGTACATATTACCTATAAGGCCTTCCCCTTTTCTGATATGACCTTTGTGATCTTCGAAACTCAGGACTACCCCATAAAACTAAGGGGGTATTCAATTAGTTCTGCTCTTTTGCATAGCTGTAAAAAAAAATTAACTAATCCAACCCAGACTGTTCAATTGTGGATATTTGTCGCCGCAAATGAGAACTTTTTTAGTGGCCGCAATTTCGCCGCAAAGTCGTATGTGCCTAATTTGCTGCTCCAGGTGTTTTTCACCGCTTCTGAATTTTTCACCTAGGCAAAAATCGTCCCTACAATTAAATAGGGTGATTCCCTACTAACCCTAAAAATAGAGAAAAGTGGTGAAATTTTATTTATTATCAGTTTCTTATATAACGCATACATATTCCGCAGCGCTTTACAGAGTGTAGTTGAACTTCACATCAGTCCCTGCCCCAGTGAAGCTTACAATCTATTCCCTACCACATGTACACGCACACAGACATTCTAGGGTTAATTTTGGTGGGAGCCTGCCAGTATATTTTTGGATTGTGGGAGGAAACCTTAGAACCCGGCGTAAACCCACGCAAACACGGGGAGAATATACAAACTCCGCACAGTTAGAGCCATGGTGGGAATCGAACCCATGACCTCAGTGCTGTGAGGCAGTAATGCTAACCATTAAACCATCCGTGCTGCCCGTAATGTATGACTAACTAATATAGGAACATTACATCTGATCTAGGGATCCTTTTGGTCACTGAATCATAAATGTTTTTTTCTTTTTTGCATTGGAAATGGAAGTTTGGCAAGTTAGGGTGCATACACACTGTGCGATATATAGTCAAAATCGGAAGAAAAGATAGAACATATCACAGCTTGCGATGCCAATGTGTGGCCCTGCAAGGTAAATATCACAAGTAAAAAATAGACTGTACAGACAGGTCAATTTTGTCTGTGTTCTGTACAAATTAGTGTTCCAGTATAGTTAACCCTTTGAGAGCTAACATCTGCGAGAGATGTGCAAAATATCTGCTAAAAATGCCAGCATCGCTCACTTTTCCTATCTATCTATCTATATATATCTATATATATATATAATTGTGCAAAAACGCTGGCACTCAACTCCAGAAGGAAACTTTTTGCCCGGTGCCTTCAGTATAAGTACAGGCAATGCTGTCCCATGTAGATAATAGGAGAAGACTGCGTCACTCGGGACTGGTTCAATAACAAACAACTCATAGCCAGACATTGGGCCCTTATTCTGGTTGGTGCGGATATTCCCGCATTCTTACGGTGCGGTCCGCACGCCACGGTGTTTTGCCGCGTGCGGCCATCGTCCGTAGAAACGCCCACGTGTCCTCCGCATTCGGACGGACTCACTCTTTAAGAACAGGGCGTGTTTACGGACGACATACAAAGCATGCGTGTGCGGGAGAAACACTCCGATTCGGCACGGTATTACAGAGTATTACAGAGTATGCTCGGGAATACCGCATCCGAACGGGAGCCAAGCGGTGCTACCGCACGTAAGCGGAGTATTTACGCCAAAAAACCCACTATGAAGTATCTTCTGCTATACATCACATGACCCACTTATTCAAATACCTATCCTCATAAAAAACTTCTTATTTGGAATTGGAATCAATTAGATTCCAATATATCCTTACAAGCATGCCTAACACATGCATTGCACACATTAACCCTTACAGCAATTGAAGTGCAATGGTTTCAATTAAAGCACTGACAAGCGTCCTATTAGTGAGTAATGAGTAAAGGAGTCGATTCTATTGGGTTCAGGTGTTAATGGTTGTAGTCATTAGGCGTACGTTCGCCTACCGCATGAACGAGTGGTGTCCGCAAAGCAATAGTACACTTGTGGACACCGCACATTTCTGCCCTTTTTCATCGCGTGCATTCGGAGTGGTTTCCGAATGTACGCCCCCCAACATAAGTGTACTCCCCCGTGTCCGCCCATGTTTCCGCCCCGTTTTGCCCACTTTGAAACTACGCCCATGTGTCATTCCGCATGACGCCCATAATACGCCCCTATTTCCCGACTGATAGCGGTGAGCAGTTTTGGACGGGATTTGCCCGAACTGGTACCGAGTCAAGGCGTGGCACATGCGCGTAGCGTTCTCCACGCATGCGCAGACGCCGTAAAGACGCGATCCGTAAGTACGCGGTAAAGTCCGCGTCAATCAGAATAAGGGCCATTGTCTGGCTATGAGTTGTTTGTTATTGAACCAGTCCCGAGTGACGCAGTCTTCTCCTATTTTATATATATATATATATATATATATATATATATATATATATATATATATATATATATATATATATATATATATATATATATATATATATTTTTTTTTTTTTTATTCAAATAAAAAATGTTGTGTAAAAAAAGATTATATTTCCTATATAAGGTAAACATTACAGGTCATTATGATGAATAAAAATGTTTGCTTGGCAATTTTCACGCCAATTTTATCAAATTCGCTTGGCACTCAAAGGGTTAATATCATAAAAATGTAGTTAGTGGTTCTGGGCTCAGGGGAGTTCAAGGCAAATCACATTGTGATAATCAGCCAGAGCCAAAGTCACACTGTGTGTTTGCACCTTTAGCCAAAGTGTTGTAAATTTTGGTTTCTGCATGTACAGTGCATTTTCAGCATTTTGATGTTTCCCCCATGGTGTATTGTAGATTGTTAAGCCAAACCATGAAAGATCACCTGGTGAGAGTTGCAAACGAAGCAGAATTTATACTGAGCAGACAGCGTGCAGAAGAAATACACAGACACTCGGAGTTTGAGGTGAGTCTAATACATACAACTTTATTTTGATGTACAGGTTGAGTATCCCGTATCCAAAATGCTCGGGACCAGGAGAATTTTGGATAACGGATTATTCCGTATTTCGGAATATTTTAATATTTCAATGATGTATTTTGAAGTTTCTTGCATTTATGCTGTATAAACACATAAAATAAACACAAATATATTTTATTACCACATAAAATACACACAAATATATTTTATTTGTTCAAAAAACAAGGTTTCAAAACATGAAACAAAATTTGTGTACTATCTCAGATATTGAATTTGAATGCCAAGCAGTCATTTTCTTGTACATATATAGTGATAGTTACATATCATGTCCTCAGTAGTGCTGTTACAAATGTCCCCAGTGAGTTTTTAGCAAAAAAAATTTTTTTTTTCACTTTCTGGAAAGTATGGTTTTCGGAATAATTTGGATAATGGATATTCGGATACGGGATACTCAACCTGTATAACCTTGTAAATGTGCTCCATTTGCATCCTGATTATTATTTTTCTTGTGAATAATTTTTTTTCCCAGCATTCTTCAAGGTACAGACCTTATTACTGCTGAAAACAGGCTATTGCTCCCAATTTAGTGCACATTACTGTATTTTGTATTAATATTTTACTGTGGCAGCTGCCTCAAACATTAATTTTATCAGGACTTACATATAGTATTTGATGGGCCCATTTCCCTTCTGTTCTTGTCCTCCACTTTACATGTATCTAGTATCTTCTCCCCTTTAGAAACTCTGACATTGTTTTGCACGCCTGTGTGTTGGATACTGGGTCATTAAGTACTGGATAAACTCCCACCTATAGCCTGGTCAGCATATTTCTGTGAGTTTTTCTACATTTTCCCCTGTCTGTAGTGTTGCTGTAATGTTGATGCTCCTAGTCTGTATTTATGCTATGGTCTTCATTTGTTTATGGTCTTTCTTCTCATAAACTCTTATTTTACTCTGCAGTACTGTGGACACTTTGTGAGTGCTTTATGAATTTTTGGTTAATTATAAAATTTTAGAGTGGTACATCAGTTTGTGTGCCCTTACACATTAGAGACTAAGGGTGTATTCGTTTCCGAGTGCCATAATATTTCCAAGTCGGACATATCGGTAATTTCACCGATCAGTATTCAATCTCTAATTGTCTGAAATGATCGGATAGTTGGGAAACACGTGGATCGTTGATCTGCGAGTATTTTGTGGAACCCAGCCATTAATTGGGTGCTTGACGTCTCTCCACTAAGCATTTGGTACAACATTTACTAGTTTTGTTCATATGCGTACTTGTTTCTGGCAAATCCAACTGGGCATTGTGCTATATAGGACCATTGATCAACTGACTGACATTGTACAAAACATAATTAAAGTCTGACTTCAGTATTACTATGATGTAGATGTTCTACCCTTAAGCATTCAGACTTCTAAACAAGCCACATAGATTGCAAGACCAAGCTTAAGGGAGCAACTCACTTGATACACAATTGTATATGCTTGGTTCTAAATACACAATACGGTCCAATTTGTTTCTGGAATCAGTACCTATGATGCTTTTTTTCTAAAAACTGTAAAAACTCAGTAACAAAGTGTACACTGTATGACTAAGCCTAAGTAATCAGCTTACCTGATACACAAAGATACACGCTTAGGTTGGAACAGCACACTACTTGACCCCCTTCCTCACAAGCAGGGACACGTGAGTAGCAGTGGGTCATTTTCAACCGCCAGTGGGCTAGCCTAAGAGGCCTCACTCTCTAAACTAGTAAAGACAAACCCCTGCGGAGGCAATACAAGTGGACTTAGTGCCCGTCGGGCACAGGTATATAAGTGTGATAAAACATATGTTGGTACGTTTGTGTGTCAACCCCTGAAAATGTTTATCTAGTACTTATTTTATTGAGAATGAATAAAAGTTAATTTTTAAACCTATACAACATACCTACGGATGGATCATCCCATCTCATTCTCCATGTGTGACTAGTACCCCCACTGCCAATACAGTTTCAGTCAAGGACTTTGTCCCCATAGAAGGGCTCCAACAAAGGAGCTGTTAGAACGACCAGTATCATCTCTGAGCTTGTATCTAGATACCCCCACCCCCCAATATACCCCTGACATGTAAAACATCCTGATAGATGTTTATAATCGATTACTATATGTAATCTCAGCCAAGAGTGCCCCCAAAAAGAGTCGTTCCTCCTTCTCCTTTCTCCATTGTACAAAACCCACCACACTCTATGGGCTCGTTCAGTTAAGAATTGAATTAGTCAAACTCAGCAAAGAGCATTTTTAAAGCACACCTAAGAAGTGGTGATGTAGTTGTAAAACAAAAATCAAGTAAGCTGCATCCAAAAGATGACAATGTGCTGCAAACGCTTATGGCTATTGGCCATAAGTTGGTGTATGGGTCATTGCAACCTATACATGCTCTTTTGGTAGGGATAAACTCATTGAGTAATTTTTATGCCAATGGGTGAGGTGTCGAATACAGTTATTTTGGGGTATATTCCATGCATGTCAAAGCTGGCGTCTTGCCAATAAGATTGCAGTTTTCGTCTTGAATAGATCGGAAGGGGTTCCGATCTATTCGATGCTAGCAGTTTTTTTCCCCGGCAGATCGAAATGTTGCGACCTGCTGAAAACCAGGTGGATTGACGGAATAGCTGCTAATCCACCTGCTTTTAAAGGAAACACAGCCAAAACCGAAACATAAAAAGATGCCGGATTGAGGCAGGGAGGACGGCACCGGGTGAGCAGCAGCTTACACGTGCTGACCTCCCGTCCACCCCCTTCCGCCGCTGCCTACATCCTCCTGCCGCCTCTCATACCCACACGCCACCATTCTGGGTGAGAGCAGCTCACCCAGTCCCATCTCGGCTCCATCTCGCCTCCTGTCGCATTCCTCACTCGGTCCTCGCAGCGGCCTGGTGAGCATCCTTTAGCGGCCAAATCCGACACTGCATTGAATAATGGATGCCGGATCCATTCCTGCAAAAGCATTTCAGAATGGATCCGGCATCAATTAAATATATACCATAGTCTGTAATATGACATTACTGCATGTAAGCAGATGAAAGGAAAATAGTTTTTTATACATACTTAAAGTTTTTCCAAACCAATGATAACATATCCGTTGACTAAGTGAAGCGATGTAGGTGACTGTATATATCTGGCAGGCCTAAGAGGAAATTGTGCTTCAAGCCATTAGTAGTGTGGTGGTAGCAAATTGTGAGGAGAGCTAGAGTTGTAACCAAATGAATGTGGCAATGAGTCATTTTGTGAGTGCAGTCTCAATGAAGTGAATAGAGATCAGCTTATAAAATATCAAGCCAGTTATTATTATCTGAAAGGCCACAGGTAGTGAGCATGTAGACAAGTGGCTCGATAAAGTCCTAGGTGAGGGTAAATAGATATGGGTCATAGGTTAGAAGCATAGAGAGATCAATAGAAATTCTCTTTAGTATTTGTGTGATACCAACACATTTTAGAGACGGGAGGAATGTACCAGCAGTAAGGAAGAGTTTGAATAAGTAGGTTAGGACTTTGATTAATGTAGGAGATGGATTGCAAAGGGCTTTGAGAGAACAGGGTCAAAAGAACAGGTAGTAGAGGTGGGAGAAAGGGAGAAGTGCAGCAACTTCATCTGTCATAGTGATAAGAGCACAGAATTGCATGTGTGAAAGGGCACCCGAGTGTAATTTAGTGTGGTGCAGTGTCATCAATTACTGCATCTGTTTTCTTTAAAAAAAGACTCATCCCCACATATAAAAAACATGGTGTAATCCTTGACTCCTTCAAAATACCTACTTTGTGAGAGTCTGGTGTCTGGGATCCTTAAAATGAATCGGTCTCATCGCCACAGTTATTATGTAACAGTTGTTTTTCAGTGAGCATGTGTTTGTTGTAGGTTATCAGCTAGGAAGCAAAGGCTAGTACATCATAGGCATGCCCTCTTGGCTTGTTGGAAAGTGAATTTATAAAGCCATTAGAGCAGGCTCTGTATGCAATGTGCATACTTTTGGGGTTATTTAGAAGCAAACACAAGTAAATTGCAATTTTTCCCATGTGCAAAAACTGGGTTTTCGTATAAAGGACAGTGTATGCTTAGGTCAAGATGGACAAGTTTTTTTGGTAATGATGGTTCATTTCGTTCGCTATTATTCAAGTTTCAAGTTTTTCCATTGATGACCTCATTCATTTAAATGATTCTTTTTACCTTTTTGAAGATGATGGTGGATGTGCATAAATGTGTCATTGAGAAAATAGTGTTCAGTTAGGTTCGCTCCTAAAGGAACCATAAGATGCCTAGTCTTTGCTGTGGGAACTTAAAAGACTTGAGACTAGCCACAACTCCTGATTATCTTCCGTTAGTTGAGACAAGGGATATCTTTTTTAGAATATTGTACATGACAGGTTTATTTTAGCTCTTTTATGGGTGCTTAGGTAACACCAAATAAAAACCCGCACTGCTATAAGCAATAAGCAGTTCAATTCAAGAGGAAAGGCTTGGCAGTGTAGAATGGAGCGAGCGCAAATACGTGCATGTAGTGTTAATAGTAAGCTTGGGTGTATCATTTGTAAGCTCCAACTCAACAAACACAAAACATAAACTGAGCACACATAAAAAGAAGAATCCAGAATGTTTTGATGATATAGAAAGTTTAGACTACAAACATTTTGAGGTTTAGGATATTGTGTAGCAAACAGGCTGGAAATCCAGCTATTACTCTGTATGGACCTTTTTGTTCCTCCGCTGTATCACTGTAGCGGTTTGGATTTGTCTGGCTATTTTCTCATCGACTGAAAATGTGATAAAGCAGGTCAAAGTACAATGTTCCAATAGGCCAACATGTTTCGTGCAAAGACACTTTGTCAAGGATCCCCGAAGACCTCTGAAATATATTCAATTCAATAGGTTAGCTCACTAAAAGACTGATAGGGATTAGACATTGATTTCCCTGCTTATTATATTAAGCTACATAATATTATTCAAGCATCTACCCCTTAGATAAAAAAGGATATCCTCATTCTTTGAATTTGTAGTTTTTCCATGGATTACTGAAAACATGGGGGAATTTATTGCTATTCTTGTTTTTATGTCAGAATAAAAGTTTGCAATGATCTAGAGCAGGCATGTCCAACCTTGGCCCTCCAGCTGTTGTGAAACTACAAGTCCCACCATGCCTGGCAACAGTTTTGCTATTAGGGAATGCTAAAACTATTGTGGGCATGCTGGGATGTGTAGTTTCAAAACAGCTGGAGGGCCAAGGTTGGACATGCCTGATCTAGAGTCTTCTTTAAGGGGATAATTTAGCCATTAATTTGGACTTTGCCCCACTACAGTATATTCTGGTTTCCTTCCACATTCTAGTTTGGACTGTTAAAATGCAATTATCATTAAGATTAAAATAAAATACACCTCTGTACATCACCCCACCTGTATCAAAATACCCTCTTCTTTGTGTGGGAGATTTGAGCTCACCAGCACCTATACCATATATGCCATAATTATTTGATGAGCTGCCTGTAATTAAGTAGCATACAGATGTATCTTGTCAATAATAACCTTCAGTGACTGAGGCCCCTAGATTAAAATACAAAATGCACAGCAATCATATATCATGATTGCACCTTTGTCTAAAATATTTGGTTACTTAATCAGCCTGTTTCAAAATATACGATGTAAGGGTTTTGCCCACCAAACCTCCTATACAATAATAACATTCCTTATGTGTGAGCTTTAAAAAAAAATGTACCTAGACTGTCAAGCACTGATATTCACTTACAAATAGCTAAAGTTAAAGGGTATTGTGGCCACCTTCTTTATCTTGCCCTAGGTAGTGTGTGGTTAGACTAGATTACAGATGTGCAGGTTCGGATGTGCTCAGATCTAATTGATTATCGGCCATCACATGTTTTGTATAGCCAATATAAGAACAGTCTGGATATATGCGAACTTGCGCTAATTCGGTGGTAAGAACCGAGTAAATCCGAACCCGCACATCTCTAGTCTAGGTTTACCACTGTTCCTCAACAGGCAAAAGTCTGGGCCCATATGGATGCAATAAATGTACAATTCCTTGCTGTAAACTGTAGATTTTGAAGTTCCTATTGGAGTTAATTTTAAGGAGAAATAAAGTACTAAACAATCATGATTGCCCTTCTTTGTACAGTCTCTAATGTATTTATATCCTTCTGGAGACATGGCCTCCAGAACTGGACACAGTACTCTAGATGAGGTCGTACCAATGACCTATACAGTGGCATTATTACTTCTTTCTTTCTACTGCTGACACCTCTCCCTATGCCACCAAGCATCTGACTTGCCTTCTTCATTGCTTTATTACATTGCCTACCTGCCTTTAAGTCCCCTGAAATAGTGACACCTAGATCCCTCTCCTCCTCCGTAGTTTCCATTATAGTGCCATTATACTTTATTTAGTCTTTGGATTTTTGAGACCCAAGTGCATCATTTTGCATTTTTGGGCATTAAACTGTAGTTGCCATGTTCTGTCTTGTCCATCCCTCTAATCTACCTAGATCATCAATCATTTGTTTTACCCCTCCTGGTGTGTCTGCCCTGTTGCATACCTTTGTGTCCTCTGCAAAAAGGCACATTTTACCCTCAATTCCACTTGCAATATCACCAATATAATTTTACCCTCAATTCCATTTGTCAATCAACTTGTGAACGGGCAACAATCAAAGTAGCAGGATTTTATAACAGGATGGCCTCGCTCATGTGTTCTATGGGCCAGCCGTCGGCATACACAGTCTTTAGAGCATGTCCTGTGAATTCACAGTAGTGCGATAAGATCTGAATTAGGCCCCTGATCGTTAATGGTGCGGGCTGATGCTAGTCTTTAACAACCCCCTCTGCAGTCAAATCCTGTCTATCTGGTCAACTAATGTATACTCCTGGGTGTGGTCGCAGAATATTGATAACAATATTGTTCAATGTGTATGCATTCTATTGTTTGTCAAGGAGTTACAGGCAGTTCACGGGGAAATCGTTAACAATATTGTTCATGGACGATCTCTTGCAATGTGTTACAAGCAACCAGGCCACTTTGTTTAGCACCTAAATAGATCTTATTTTTATCCAATTTAACACTCCTTAACACCCTAATTATTGCATCTAACTTATGTAACACTCTCATCACATAACTGATGCTTTCTACTAATACGACCGCTTTTAACACGAAGTGGTATATTCAATTGATGTCGAAACTGCCCTCTTGCCGAAAATACCTTTTCAGTTTAAGATATTAATAGGTCGGAAGGGGTTCCGACCTTTTCAGTGCTAGCTGTTTTTTTTTTAGCGAAAACCAGGTGGATTGGTGGAATATCTGCCAATCCACCTGCTTTTGATGGACACACAGCCAAAACCGAAAGGTTTTGCCCATGTTTCTGGCAATCTCAATCCCACATGAAAAGATGTCGGCTTGAGGCATAGAGGACAGCGCCGGGTGAGCGGCAGCAGCTTATATGGTGACGTTCTCCTATCTGCTGCCTCCCATACCCTCCTGCCACCTCCCGTACCCTCCCACCGCCTCCCGTACCCAGCCCTCTGCACTCACTGGCCTGCTGCCGGGCCGGGTGAGAGCAGCTCCCGCTGCCTCACAGCCTCCTGGGCAATCCTGCTGCCTCCTGCTGCTGCGGTCACCCGATCCCCGCGACGGCCCGGTGAGCATCAATCAGCGGCCAAATCCAACATCTGGATTTGGCCGCTACATTGATTAATGGATGCTGGATCCATTCCGTCAAAAGAATTTCAGAATGGATCTGACATCCATTGAATATACCCCTAAAACCTCTCACTAGTGAAATGCATTGGTGTAGTTAATCAGAATCAACTTTATTGGCAATGTGTGCTTGCGCACACTAGGAATTTTTTGTGGAATTACAGTGCAGCATCAAGCGGGGATGAAAGGGGGGGGGGGGGGAGACCTTTACATACATTCCATTGAGACATTATACACATTACATTGAGAGCATCACTTGCGGGGATCACATGCCCGCCGAGCTGCACAGCGCCTAGGCAGCCATCAGCGGCGCCACTGGTCATTGCAGCAGCCAGGTAGGTAGCAATATAAGCAGGGACAGTACAGTTATCACATCGGGAACACGTACCCGCCGAGCTGCGCAGCTCCTAGGCAGCCATCAGCGGCGCCACTGGTCATTGCAGCAGCCGGGTAGGTAATAATACAAGCAGAGACTGTACACTTATCACACAGGGAACACACACCCGCCAAGCTGCACAGCGCCTAGGCAGCCATCCACGGCGCCACTGGTCATTGCAGCAGCCGGGCAGGTGACAGCATGAGCAAAGACAGCACAGATTAAATCAGGGACAGCACAGTTGTCACACGGGAGACACGGGATACATATTGCTGGGTGCACAGTTCCTAGGCAGCCATTTGCAGCGCCAACTTAAAGGCTTCACCAGGCCATCCTCCTGTATGGAGAGCCAGTGTGGGCAGCGTGGCAGCACAGGCAGCGGGGGGGGGGAAAGAGTCAACGAGGCTTGGAGTCCATGAGGCTGGGGGGCTGGGGGTTCAGTCAGTGAGGCCACAAGCCTGGGATAGAGAGTGAGGCCTATGGCCATAGCTAGGCCCTCTCTGGCCCAATCTCTGGAGCCATACTTTCTCCCGGCCACCACGTTCATCCAGAGATCCGAGGGGCCGGACGGGCTTCCCAGTGCCTGCCTGCCTGCCTGGAATATCCTCCACAAGTGCCGGGATCATCTGCTGTAGGCCAGGGTCCTCCTCAGTAGGCCCGGATCCTCCACTGGGGCCGGGGCTCCATCTCTGCTGCTGAGGCCGGGGGTCCTGTTGGCACTAGGGACTGCAGCGGGTCCTCACTGCAGCATCATCTGGGCGCCGTCAGTCTCCCCCTTCCTGCTCCCCAGTCTGTCAGTCTCCCCCTCCATGTTCTCCGTGCCGGGGCGAACACAGCGCCGGGCAGACACAGCGCGGGGGGGGGGAGACACGGACAGTGCTCCTTCACTCTCTGACTCCTCAGTCTCCCCGCCGCCACCAGCACCTTCTCCATGGGCCGGGGATGGGAGCTCCGTGGATGGAAGACCGGAGCTCTCCTGCACGCGACCATCCCCGGCCCCGCCGTGCTGTTCTTGGCTTTAACCCTATGTCGCGTACCACTAGATTTTAAACAAATTTGATAATGACATGTTACATCAAAAGCTTAAAATCGTCTAGAGCACTGGTCGCCAACCCATCGTTCACGAGCTACCGGTAGCTCGCGGAAGCGAATTGGGTGGCTCGACCACTGCCGCCCGCCTGCCCGTTCGCCACATTTTCGAACTCCCTCCCTAAGTGTAATTCACCGCCGCCGCTAGGGGAGGAGAGCGCATTGCGCGTCTCTCCTTCCCCTCAGTGTGTAACCCTGTGACTGGGCTGCCATCAGCCAATCAGAGCTCGCGGGCCGGCAGCCAATCAGGAGCCGGCCCGCGAGCTTTGATTTACTGACTAACGGCCCAGTCACCGGGAAGGGAAGCGGCACTGAGCACTGCAGCAAGCCAGCAACCGGGTCCTAGTCCTCCGCGGCCTGCAGTGAACCACATCCCCCACTGTGCTCCTGCAGCCTGGCCACCGCGCAGTCGGTTCTGGAACCCCGGCCTATGCCAGCAGCGTCTCACTGTCTGCTGCTGCTAATCTCCCAGAGCTGCTACTGCTGCGGTCACGGCGCTGCCTCCAGTGCGCTGACCCACGGTGCGGCTCGAGTACTGCGAGACCGAGCCAGCCGGGCACCACTATCTCATCCTGTACCCCTGTATAACGCCGCCCTACTGCACACAAAGTCACTTGTGTGCCATATTATCATACCACAGTATCCTCCTATCGGGATGCGGTCAATTTGCCGGCGGTCGGGATCTCGGCGTTCAGAATCCCGACACTGAAATCCCGACCGCCGAAATCACGACACCCATAGAGGGAGAATAAAATAGCGTGCCAAGCGTAGCGAGGCACCGGGCCCGCTGCGTGGCGAGCGCAGCGAGCCCGCAAGGGGGGGCGATCCACGTCCCCCCCATGTCGGGATTCCAGTGTCGGGATCCCGACCGCCGGGATTTCGTATCGGATCCCCTCCTATCACCCTCTCTATAACACCATCCTCCTATCACCCTCTCTATAACACCATCCTCCTATCATCCCCTCTATAACACCTTCCTCACATCACCCCCTCTATAACACCATCCTCACATCATCCCCTCTATAACACCATCCTCACATCACCCCCTCTATAACACCATCCTCACATCACTTCAGCCTCTCTATAACACCATCCTCACATCACTTCAGCCTCTCTATAACACCATCCTCACATCACATCACCCTCTCTATAACACCATCCTCACATCACCCTCTCTATAACACCATCCTCACATCACCCTCTCTAGAACACCATCCTCCTATCAACCCCTCTATAACACCTTCCTCACATCACCCTCTCTATAACACCATCCTCACATCACCCTCTCTATAACACCATCCTCACGTCAACCCCTCTACAACACCATCCTCACCTCACCCCCTCTATAACACCACCCTCACATCACCAGTCACAGGGTAGGGAAGCGGCAGCACTGCAGCAAGCAATGGAGGACGGAGGAGCCAGCCAAGCACCGGACTCTCCTACCCCCGGCAGCAGAAGGAACAACAACAGTGAGGAGTGCTGCTGCTGGCACAGTGGGGGACATACCTGGCACAGCCGGGGACATACCTGGCACAGTGGGGGGTATATCTGTTTCTGGCACAGTGGGGGCATATCTGGCACATAGGAGCATATGTGAATCTGGCACTATTGGGGACATATGTGTATCTGGTACTATTTGGGCATATGTATATCTGGAACTGCACTATTGGGGGCATATGTATATCACACACCCATTTCCCATGTGGCTACACCCATTTTTGGGCGCGCGCCAAACACAGTCCAGCTTCTGGCATAGGTAATGTGTCTGGGGCATTTAAGTGTTTGGCATAATGTGTAAAGGGCATTATTTGTTTATTAGGCAGATTTTTTTTTTTTTTTTTAATGTTAGTAGCTCTTCGGGTGGTTTATTTTGCCACGAGTAGCTCACATCCCAAAAAAAGGTTGGAGACCACTGGTCTAGAGTGTGCCCAATACATTCTCCCCTGTTGTCTATACATGCAGTTCAATCGGGGAATGTAGCTTGCGATTCCATGCTGCTGAATTCAACATGCCCCCCCCGGTGCGGTGTTCATCGCTGATGGCATCAGCACATTTGCATGCGCTTGCCGATGCCAGCTTCCCGTTGCTATGTTGCTTGGTACATAATCTAGTAGCCTAGTAGCTGAGGTTGAAAAAAGACAAACATCCATCAAGTTCAACCTTTTTACTGGACTCATTAATGTCCCCGTACACGGAGCAATGACCTCCGTACTTTTAGTACTAGATTGCATTTTATCTAGCACTAAAAGCATACAATGTGCTACAGCAGCATGCATTTTGTATTAGATATGATGTTTACAAAAAGTACTGGCTGCACATACTTTCTGTGATGTGCGCGGGAGCATCGCACTGTGTATGGGCACCTTCTACAGTTTATGGTCTAGATATGATATGCCCATTTGAATTTATTTACTTTGTTTCAACTTTGGACTCGATTGTGATTATGGGTTGTTTCAATTAATGTTTTTTTTTTCCAATAAAGGCTTGTCCAATCTTATTTTAAATGTTTTCATCATGTCTGCCCACACCACCTGTTCTGGAAGGGAAAGGAATCTGTATGGGGCTAGGACCTGGGTCTCCCCATCACTAACCAGCGCAGTATCAGGCTACTAGCCCTGTAAGCCAGCACAGGATACACATGCATTGTGTAGTGTGTAACCAACATTCAGAATGTCAGGGGCCCACCAGATGAGGTTACAAAATTATTAAATTTAGTCCCTCAATTTTACTCTGTATATATGATTGCAGAGTTTATTATAATTATTTTGATTAGTAGAGTTTTATACTTACAGTTCAGTGTGTTCCTCCATTTTCTCTTTTTCTTTTATGTGGAACTATAAGTCTCAGCAAAATAGCACCTCTCATATTTAGAGTTAGGGTGTCCAGTCCAAGCCTCCCCCTTCTCGCTTGTAGTATTTTTTCTATGTCTGTAGGTTTGTTTTAAGTGTGTTCGGTTTTTTTTATATATTAAGTCATTAAACACATGTTTAAAAAAAAAAGAAAAAAATACTTTTCCTAAAAAAATATGTATATATATATATATTTTGTATTCCATTTGGTTATTTCACTTTGTAATTGCAAGAGGAGAGTAATGACACAGGCCATATTTCTCACACAGTGGTTATCCAGGCCCAGCTTTCAAGCTGTGCGTTGTATATTAAAGTCTCTGCACTTCATCCATAGCCGCTCTTGTTGCAAACAGAGATGTGGTTGGATATCTGCCGTGCATGGCTTTATTATACAGAAATGGGCAGCTTGTTTCACTTGCCACATCAAGAGTCTCGACGACAGTCCTGCAGAGATGAAACGTGTTTTCTTCTTCAGTCGCTGCATAATTGTTGGAATAGAGAATGCTTAACAACTTGATAGAATAATTTATTTGGAAGGTTTCTGCTTGACTTCACTTGCTGCTTTACCAGAACAGGAAACCTTTATCTGATCTTCATTTTTCCCCCTAAATGTTTTTTTTTTTCCCCACATGTCTATAGAGATATTAGATTAAACAAAGCCGCTATAATTCAGTATCAATATCAAATGCAGACTATGTAACCTGGCATATGCAATAGTACATTTATGCTTCACTTCCATATCCACCTAGAATGCCTGCAAAGTTATAGGCAAAGAAGAAATATTGTATGCTTCAAAGCCCTGCTTTGGGTTAGTAATATATTGTCCTTTATTTAATGATCAGTGAATGCAAGTTTTAGGTTTTCAAAAGGTACTTCTATGGAGACCAACATCCATAGAGCCATCACCTGTACAAATCGTTCATTACCATCTGCAGCTGCAATTAGGTATAGCCTTGATCTTTCCTTTTATTACACCTTTTTGATTTAAGGCGTTTTGTTTTTTTCCCCCATTTTTAAGAGAATTGCATAATTTTTTTAAATGTTGAGTGGAGTTGTAGTATAATAATCTTGCAAATTAGTATTTGCTCCAATGCACTGCCCTTTTTCTTCTCTCCCAAATCATACTTCTTTCAGGCTACAGCTGGCCATACAATTGTCTGATTTTGCCCGATTTAGTCTGATTTAGACGCATCGGGCTGATAAATCGGATGTGTTTAAACTCCAATCTGATGAACGTTCCAATGCGCATTGGATCGGAGCCCCTAAGGCTCTATCAGGGGCGGATCCTTGTCTTGGATTGCATGTATATATTGCATGCAAAAGGACAGGATGCAATATATTGCATGTGATCCTGTCACCCAGGAAGCTTCTGTCCAGTTCAAGGGATATCTTATGCGACTTCTTCTTCCTGCAGCTTCCCGGTGACCAGTGGCTTCCCCTGGCAGTGTCTTGTTTTCATCAGCTGGTTGCTGATGAAAACAGGACTTAAGCTGTGTACACAGCTTAAGGACAAAACCCCAAACTCTTGCTGTACGTCTTTGCTTAATATTTAACTGTATTGAGTTAATTTAACGGATCATGCAGTACTTGTTGTATACTGTAAGGACAGTGACTTTCCTACTGCCAGTTGCCAAATATAGCATAGATTTAGCTAATACACAGTAGCAAAGATTTTTGTAGCATTAGACATGGCTGTTTTTATTCCCATGTAAGAAAAGGGGGCAGCTGTAATTATATTAATACCCCTTTTTCTTTATGCAAAGCTACCCTACGTTTTGCCTCACTAAGATGATTTTAAATCGTGAGTGTTTTCCCACTTGTCAGACATTATGCAGAGCAAAAGAAGCTCTCTGCATAAATTCTCTGCAATGATTAAATGTAACATTTGCTAGGTGCGTGAAATGTACTTTTTTTTTCTTTTTCAGTTAGATTTCACCATGCGTAAAATGTAAGGATTCTTTGCAATGTTAATCTTATTCCGTTCTGCTTTATATTCTGTTCTCGAGATGTGGTAAACACAGACTAGTTTCTTTTCATATTGATCTATGGACCTTAGGCTACTGTTTTTTTCCACAAATTCAGCTTTGTCTTAGGAAACAATAAATCAAACCGAAAACAGGCAGCAACCTTTTAAGCCTATAAAACTGCACATGCGTACACAAGCAATGTCTGAGGACACAGGATAGTTTCATACATATGCATACAGAGTGAGACAAAGTGGCACTGAGAGGGGGGTTGCGGGTACTTTTTTCTTGGGTTTGATGGAGGAACTGGGACCCACCCCCACTCCCGCGTTGCAGGGAGCCGGCAGTTAGTGATAGAGGACAGCACAGCCTCTCTCCCCAGCCCAACACATGCTGCTCAGTGCTGTGTGCTGAGCTGGGGGGATAGGCAGCTGAAGCCTGTCCTCTCCCTGCGTGCGGGTGTGGGATAATGCCAACCAATCCACACCCCACACAAACAAATATTTTTCTTCACAGGGACATAGTAGAGCCCCACTCCTGGTCACTATGCCCTCCCATTGCCACTCCCCTTATATTTTACTGAGGCCCAGCCAAACTATTGGCGCCCCTGGTGACACACATATACGGCAAGCATAGGTGCTGCAGCGACTTGTCACCCTCCAAATATTTGAGAAGCGCCAATCAAAGAACTGGGTTACTGAGCACAGCAAGGCAATGCTCTACACTTAATGCAGACCATGTCATGATGGTGATAATCCCATTTCCAGCTGCTCTACCTCTTTTCTCTCCATAGTCCTTATTCGCTTACCTCCAGGGCCCTATATACCCTTCTCCCAGCTCCAGTTCCTAAAGTGTGGGCAGTTACTGTGTGTAGGCCCCTCCTGTGGGACCTTCCCTGTGCCCTTCTCACCTCCCACTTCATTTGTTCCTCATCTCTTCCTCTTCACCCTCAATCACCCTTTGACCCCCCCCCCCCCCCCCCAATTTCCAACCAGGTTCAGCTGATAATGTACCCAGTAAAGTCTCATCATCTTCCATGCACAGCCTCAGCCAGGGTGTGAGGTTTGAGTGGATGCTGTGTCTTCGAATTCTACATAGTCACTTCCAGGTTTTGGGGGCATATTTATTGTACACATTTTGTGGAAAATTTAAGTTTCCACCTAAAATATTACAGGGGCTCTACAGCAGGTCTCAAAAATAGTGATAACTTTATTGCACAACTTACTTGGAGAGGGATTGTCCAGATCCATGTCCAATAAATCAAACCGAAAACAGGCAGTAACCTTTTAAGCCTATAAAACTGCACATGCGTACACAAGCAATGTCTGAGGACACAGGATAGTTTCATACATATGCATACAGAGTGAGACAAAGTGGCACTGAGAGGGGGGTTGCGGGTACTTTTTTCTTGGGTTTGATGGAGGAACTGGGACCCACCCCCACTCCCGCGTTGCAGGGAGCCGGCAGTTAGTGATAGAGGACAGCACAGCCTCTCTCCCCAGCCCAACACATGCTGCTCAGTGCTGTGTGCTGAGCTGGGGGGATAGGCAGCTGAAGCCTGTCCTCTCCCTGCGTGCGGGTGTGGGATAATGCCAACCAATCCACACCCCACACAGACAAATATTTTTCTTCACAGGGACATAGTAGAGCCCCACTCCTGGTCACTATGCCCTCCCATTGCCACTCCCCTTATATTTTACTGAGGCCCAGCCAAACTATTGGCGCCCCTGGTGACACACATATACGGCAAGCATAGGTGCTGCAGCGACTTGTCACCCTCCAAATATTTGAGAAGCGCCAGTCAAAGAACTGGGTTACTGAGCACAGCAAGGCAATGCTCTACACTTAATGCAGACCATGTCATGATGGTGATAATCCCATTTCCAGCTGCTCTACCTCTTTTCTCTCCATAGTCCTTATTCGCTTACCTCCAGGGCCCTATATACCCATCTCCCAGCTCCAGTTCCTAAAGTGTGTGTAGGCCCCTCCTGTGGGACCTTCCCTGTGCCCTTCTCACCTCCCACTTCATTTGTTCCTCATCTCTTCCTCTTCACCCTCAATCACCCTTTGACCCCCCCCCCCATTTCCAACCAGGTTCAGCTGATAATGTACCCAGTAAAGTCTCATCATCTTCCATGCACAGCCTCAGCCAGGGTGTGAGGTTTGAGTGGATGCTGTGTCTTCGAATTCTACATAGTCACTTCCAGGTTTTGGGGGCATATTTATTGTACACATTTTGTGGAAAATTTAAGTTTCCACCTAAAATATTACAGGGGCTCTACAGCAGGTCTCAAAAATAGTGATAACTTTATTGCACAACTTACTTGGAGAGGGATTGTCCAGATCCCTCCTCCGTAATAGCACTGGCATAGCCACTGTCTCATGGCCACACATATGCAATAGGTCCACAGCATAAAGTAATTATGTATACCATCACTATAGTTTGCACATAGTTTGTACATGGCTCAAATCAGAGTGCCTGACCCTGGATGTGATTTTTTATTTTTTTATACATTTTTGTAGCACCCCTGATTGCAAGGAAGATCTACATGTGTGCTTGTGCATCTTTAGAATATACAAAGCAGATCTTATACAGTATTTCCACATATCCAAGAGCAAATACTGATTTTTGACTATAATTTTGTATTTTAGAATCAGTACAAACCGGACAAGAATAAATAAAAATATGATTTGCAATGCTTATATGCTTATTATGTACACTTGGATGTTACACTAACTATTAGGCATTCCAGAATCAATTTACAAACTGTTTTTTTGTGGGGCATGGGCAGCCATGCCTAGTGTGCTGCCACCATACACATATTACCAATGTTAGGAAGCATGAAAAATAGAATACAGCACTATATGCAAATGTTGGGAGGTATGGTATAAGGTCCATTTTTGCCTTTTGTTTCTGTGAGTACTGAAAATATGGAGTTTAGAGATTGGAGATATGTTTTGTGTGTATGTATGTGTGTTTACTCACTGTTGGACTGTGGGATGGGCCCATTGAAGGGAGGCTATACAAGAGGTGTGGCCAGCCGATAAAGGGTCTGTGACAGAAAGCATTGCAATGCCACCATATTATACAAAGAACGCTGCAGAGTACATCAAAGTGACATATAATGCAGCGCACACCAGTGACACCACAGTGACCAGCGCTCTCTGCATTCCGTTTATCAGGCTTTCCTCAAGTGAGTGGACTTTGACTGCAACAACAAGTCTTTCACATGTTAGTTATGTTTTGGAGTCATATTTGTTATACACAATTTGTGGGAAATCAACCAAAAATATAACATACCCCTTTTTATCTTTTAAGTAATAAAAAAAATATTACAATACATTTTTTTAAGGGAAAAATACGTGAAAAGCTCACGCTGACCTTTTATATGTGTCGTCCTAATGTTTGTCGACCAATAGTGGTCAATCTTTTGGCTGTCCACCTGCCGACCGCATCCCGATCGGAATACAATGATTAGGACTTATCATGTCATGTTAAGGGTACATTATGGTCAGGGCTTATGTATTCATTTTGGCTTTTAACATGTTGAAACATATACAAGTCTGCTTTCTTTAGAGAGAGCGCATGCTGGAACATATTTAGTTAAGTATAAACAAATGTTTTATTGGACATGTTTTATTTTCATCCTGCCTCCTATGAGCTTTGCCTACATGAGAACATCCCCACAGTTGAAAGTGTAGATGTGATTTAGATCTGTACATCTGCAACACCTGCTCTCATGTGCACTGGTTTCGGAGAATGTAAAAACACATGAGCGATTCTTCACAAATAGGCGTAGGGTTTTTTTTTTTACATCTTTTTTAAGTTAATATGGTTGGCTACAGTTTTACAAAATCTTAATTTTACAAACAAGACCAGCACTTTTTATTCACGGAACACATTTCTACTTAGTATTGTAACCAGTGGTGTAACTATCTAAATTGCACCCCATTGGCGAAAATTTAGGCAGCCCCCCCAATAAAGTTAACACCCCCATGCCCCCCGTGTCCCCGGTGCCTTATCCTCCGCTCGCTGTGCTTCAGTACCAGGGAGTCAGGGACCCGCAGATGTGGTCTGCACAGCGGTCCCGGCTCCCCTCCTGGCTTCTGCTGGTATGAAAACGGACCATTACAAAGTGTCCGCCCCCATACAGCAGACAGAACTGTCTGCTGTATAGGGACGGACATATTATGATGGTCCATTTTCATTTCAGCAGAAGCCTGGAGGGGAGCCGGGACCGCTGCGCATTCTGGTAAATCTGCTGGTCCCGGCCGCAGCACAGCGGCATTGCAATAGCCCTGCAGACCCCCACTACACAGCGCCTCCCCGCTACCTCGTGGTCTGCGGGGCTATTGTTGCACCACTGATTGTAACAGTGCAGCTAGAGAGTTGTACTTTAGAGAAACAATAATATATTTAACCTTTACAACTCCTGCATTAGTAAGCTGCTTTATGCGGTTACTAAGGTAGACCTTGCAAATTCCATATTGGCTTGCCTTTCTCTAGTGCAGTGTTTTTCAACCACTGTGCCGTGGCACACTAGTGTGCCTTGAGCTGTTCTCAAGTGTGCCCCCAGATCTAGAGATGCCCATGTGGCATCTCTAGATCTGGCCTATGTGTTTTGCCCTGAGGGGATCTCATGGTGTGCCTTGGCAATTTTAAAATCTTATTTAGTGTGCCGCAAGGTAAAAAGGTTGAAAATCACTGCTCTAGTGCCTACTCTGCCCACACAGTTCATCTCTGTGGTGATATCCATGATAAAATACTACTTTTAAGCTGATGTTTGTTGTCTGTGGGGAAGTATCCTGAAAATCCCGAGCCCCAGTACTGTATGTCTGCAGACCCGTACTACTCAGGTACAGACACATTGGAAAGCTCATCATCTAAAACCTTGCTCGCTCTCCCCTTGTCGCTAGACCAGGGACGCATACTAATTCTCATCCTTTGGTCCAGTTTACGCACATGGCTTGTTACTGAATATTATTTTAGATTACGGGTTGGGTTCAAGTTACATATCTAGATTAAAAGTAAGTAACCTTGTACAACAGTTTGCGATTTGCACATGCAGCTCACTCTTGTCAATAACATCAGCGACTGCATGTACTGAGCGGGGGTGGGTGACGTCATTGACTGATGTCAGCTAGTGTGTACGCACAATATCGTATGGGAATAGACAAACGATATGACATTGCATGTGTCTCATGCTGTTGTTTATAAGCCATTTAAGATCGCTGATGTGTGAATTTGCAGAGGACTGCGATCAGATAGCTGCCACCCAGACAGAGTGAAATACTGCCTAGTGCTATTCAGTGAATAATACCCCTTTCACATCGCAAACGCCGGGTCGCATCCGGGATTTGGACATGCCTCCATCCTGGGAGCGACCTGGCATTTGCAAGGAAAACTGACGTCACACAGGGGTGAGGCAGCAGCGCATCATTGGGGGGAGGACACAGCGCTTGGAGCTGGGTCGCTGGACTCCGGTCACCCGTTTACACTGCCCAGCAACCCTTCTTTTAACTCGGGTCAGAATGCTGGGTTGCTGGACCCGGACTTTTCCTGTTGGCGCTTTCACACTGCACAGTAAACTGTTTTTTTTTTGAGCATTGTGAAAGAGGTATAACTTGCAAATGGATCGTTGACCTGCAAATCCATTTGCTACTCACCAATGCTTTACCAACTGATCAGTGGGAGGGTATGCTGAGACTAGTAGTTTCACAACAATATGAGAGCCACAGGTCGGCCAGATCTGGCTTAGATGTTCTCAGGCCCAGCCCAGAGCTGTTACAGTGGAATCTTGCGTCAGATTTAGTAAAAACTTCCTTTTGTTTTCATACATGTTTTTATTACTGATGATTATAATAATTTTTGTACCAATGTACTAAAATTTAATTGCCACCAGCTGCGTGCAAGATTTTCTTTTGTATATTAACTTCCTTAAGCCACTCCTTTTAAACAGTTTTTCTTGCCGCCCTAATTTTTTTTTTATAAAAATAAAACAAATTGCTGTGAAGAAGGTTTCCATTGTCTGAGTCTTGCCTATTGCTAACCAAACACAGCATTCTTCTAGTGTGCATTAGAGCTACATAATTCACACCTACAGTATCTGGTCATCTGCACCTGTTACCTGGGAATATAGAATTCCAAAGAATGTCGTTCAATTCTTCCATCAAAACAGTAGGAAGTGAATTATTAAAAAGATAAACTTAAATTTATGTTTGCTCTTTGTCAGAGTTCATATCCACAGCCAACCTTGATAGAAGATCAGAATGATTTAGACAAGTTTGCTTTGGAGATTCATAACATATGCTAGCCGGATGGAATTGAGTTATCTTTGCTCTGGAGAGTAGGTTATTGTAGCAGGAGCTGACAGAGATGAAGATAAGTGAGGGAAATTCAATTACCTTTTAGTGTTTTCTTTCTAATAGGATTCTTATTGTGAAAAAGATCCTTAGATGATGCACCTCTATTGCTTAGTAAGGTTTTAAAAATATCTGTTTTCCTACAGGGCTTTTGTTTCACATCAAATATCATTGTGTGTGTCTGTGTGTTTGCAGCACATGGCCAAAAAGCGATTGTTACTTTTGCCTCGATTGTTGGGCCCAGTGGTATCTTATGTGTGCACTGTAGCTCACACTCACAGCATAAGTGGCAGGTAATGACCAATTATTCAGGCAGCCCAATAGTCACATCAGTTCATACAATCGTAATTCTATATAAAAGCCTTTGGTTGGTTTATTGAATTTAACAATACTTGTAATGATAGAAACCAGATAAGAAAGAGAATAGTAACTTACCCATTCAATCCCTTTGTTTGCAATTAGTGACTGATGTCGTCAGGTAATGGCTATTGGTACACTAGCTGAAATACCTGATAAACTACTAGGTAACTTCTAGGGAAACGGAAAGGACAATATCAAAATCAACAAGAATAGACGTCTGGGAGGCCTCCCTTAACACACTTCCAATATGGCGGCACTCTCAGGAAAAAATGAATCACACATGCAGCGGTGTTGTAATTCTCAACGTTTCATTTGTATTGACAGAACTTTCGTCAGGAGTAGAACCAACTCCTGACAAAAATTGTCTCAATAGAATGTAAACGTTGAGAATTTCGACACCGCTGCGTGTGTGATTCATTTTTTCCTGACAGTGCCGCCATATGGGAAGTGTATGTATGTATGTGTATGCATATATATGTATGTGTGTGTATATATATATATATATATATATATATATATATATATATATATATATATATATATATATATATATATATATAATATATATATATATAAAAATATATTTATTATAATATATATATATATATATATATATATAATATATGCATGCACCAAAGCAGCTGTCTCAGCAAAAGGAGTGCCGGGCCTATAACACACACACACACACACACACATACTGTATAATTCCCGCATCCAGACGATATAAAAAAAAACAGCAGTCAACAAGCCCGTTTCGTCTTACACAGCCTTCATTCTAGACTGACCCAGCATGTGTGTTGCTACTTGTGAAGCATAGACAGGTTGAGTATCCCTTATCCGAAATGCTTGGGACTGTAAGCATTTCGGATAAGGGATTTTTACGGTTATTGTTTTTTTTTTTTTCTTACATACTCACCTAGTCCCACAATGTCACCCGGAGTCCATTGTAGCCTTCAGGAACTTCTTCAGTGGTGCATTTTTGCGAGTTTGCAGGCGCTCCGGTGGCGTCACCGGCAAACTCGCACAATGTACTCCTGGTACCGCTGAAGAAGATCCTGCAGGCTGCCATGGACATTGGGGGACTTGGTAAGTATGAAAAAAGGGGGGGATCCGAAAAAAAACAAAACACTTTTTTGGAATATTTCGGATAAGAGATCTCCGGATACGGGAGACTCTACCTGTACTATACGGCAGCCACTTTTAATATTTGCTGTGAAATTTTACCTTCTATATGCGTTTGGGTAAAATATTTTTAAGGAAAATACATTTATTATAAGCCAGGGAATGCTTTGAAACCCTTATCTTTTTATCTGTGTGTAAATTAAATTAAAACATGCTTTGGAAGCTGCAAGATACCAGAGGTTTTAAAGCTCACATATCGTATACAGTCCATTAAAACAAGAAGAAATGGTAGATGTACTTTTGATAAGTGTGCTGCCTCGGGTAACCTTGATGGCTATTATCCAGAGGATGATACTATATCTATTTCATTGGTTTACGCTTTTATTTTTTTTCCTTGCTGGGAAAAATCAATACTTTCAGGCAGAGGATGACAGAAGCATCACTTCAGAAGTGAATTTGCCTGACAGACGTTGTCATTGGCTGACTTTTGTCTGCTGCTGTGGTCTCAGACCTCACCGTTCTGGGGCTTATTCAAGCGTTTTTGTAGTATTTCCCTAGGTAGAATATGAAAACCAGAGGTCAAGTGTACAAATAGTTCTAGGTAGACAAAGGTGTCTTCATTTTGCTGGAATGTTCTGTTACACTGGCAGCTCAGGGAGATTGGCTTTTGGGTCATTTGTGGCATTTGAATGGCAGACTTACATTGAGGTGTTCAAAATGTTACATTGAAGCCTAACTATGTGCGCTATTGTCAATGTATAAACACTACCTTGCTTTAGCATGTAGGTATTGTTCGTATGCAGTTACTTTCTTCTGATCCGTGGCTGTAGTCATACATTAATGTTTCAAAATAGCAATTATATGTTAGCTGAACGTCCCTTTTTCTTATTTGTTTTAACTAGATAGCTTAGTATATGTTACTAATTAACTAATTCTCCTTGCTTCCGATCACGTTTGATCTCCTCTTTGTAGTCGAACCAAGCTTCAGCATCACGATTATATAAATGGCACAGAACAGGGGGTCTGTAAATGTATATTCAGCCTAAATGCCTTCTGAATTATTTACTACTAATTTATCTGGCACTGCTGCTTTAATGCCTTCAGATCATTAAATCAGTAGTCCATGTTCAGGGGGAAATACATTATCTTTCTCTAAGAAGTGAAAACACTGCAGTTTGTCCTTAGTCATTTGACAGATAGTTAACCATTTGTGTACATTTTTTTTAACCCTAAGCAGGCTACTACAGTGGTACTTAAACATGACTAGGTATCTGGCATGAATTGTGCCTTTTGGGCAGAATGCTTCTAAATAACCGTACAAATGTTAATTCCACATGCAACACATTGATCATGGGTAGAACAGTATATTATATCACAGTCTTATGCCCATTAGACATAGTACTAATATTTCATATAACATCCTCTTTTGTTCGTCTCAAGCAGTCAATGTAACAGGCCTGATAACCCAATGTCCATTACATGCTTATGTTCTGCGTATATGCTGCACTGCTGACCACAGTGCTATTGTATGTCCTACAGAAATACAATAAATACATATATTGACATCAGCGTTTTCACAAGGATGGTGTAATGGTGCTGGCAGTAAATACGGATGTGTTTTCATTCGAAATAATCCAATGTGTGCAATACCTGACAATTCCACATCGCTCAATTATAGCATGTTAAAAAATCCCTCACTTTGGTTTAAATCAGCAAATCGAGGCTTTCCAACTTGTTGAATGTTACAAATGACCTGACCCAGTCATCAACATAAAGGATGAATTACCCCAATTAATTGTACATGTTTCGACCACATATATAAAACGTTTTGACCTCTCTTGCACATCTATTGCTATTCTAACATGGTGATGTTATTATATACTAATATACAATTCACTGCAAAAACCATACGAATCTACCATAAATGGTGCTTGAAGATTTTCTATATACCCACGCTTGTGAATGTTGGAACCACAGCCGTTCACATGGCCTATGTCCCCTTTTGTGTTTATGTAACCCCCATTACATTAATTTGTCCTGGGCACAACCCTTTATACCCTCTTTATTTTATTATCTAGCAATAATAAGCTACGGCATCTCTTGCCCCCTTGTATATTCTTTTGTGTCATCATTATAGTATGTCTTTGTGAGGGTCGGGGTATTTTAACAATTGTTGGTAGGCTCCCTTGAACCCCAGAAATACTGAATGCATACAGATCGATCATTATGCTGTATGTGCAGTGAACATTGCCCAGTTTACCATACTGATCATTGTTCCCTAATGTGGTGCCAAAGGTCAGTGAAAACTGTTATAATGCAAGATGCAAGCTCAGAGATCTGTATGATACACCTGCTTTATCACCATTTAGTAAAGTATTCAGAGCAAGCATATATATTCCAGTGATTGAAAGATTTGATTAATCTATATATCTGGTCTCCCCACAGCTCTGTCTCTTTTGGCATGTGAGATGTTGCAACGCTTGCTTTATCGTTTATTGGTCAGTCTCCTGTTACAACTGAAGCAACAGGCTGAAATACCTAGCTTGATTTATTATTTTTGTATTTTTGCTAGTGAACTTTAAACAAAATGTCAGTATTACAGTGTCCTTTTAAAGTTTAATGTTCCCCTACACTGTACAGTGCTTAATTTTAATTTCATATTATAAGGTCAGATGCAGCGCTAATGTTCCACAAGGAGACAGAGATTGATAATCAGTAAAGAATGGGCCTCTAATGTGATTTATTTCTATAGATTTTATGTCAGGTATGAAAAGTTGCTGTTCAAATTGTAAAGACTGATCCATTAGACCATTAGGAAACATTTTAAGCAATTTACTACTTCCTTGTTTCCCTGTTAGAAATATACTTTTAAAACTTATTTGTATGTTTGTAAATATATTTTTAAATGCTTATTTCCTTTTTATGGGAAATATAATTATTGAATGATCTAAAATGTATCCTGATTGATAAATTAACATCAGAGTAACTGGGACCAGGCTAATTGGACACTGTATTAGATCAGTCTTAAAATATTCAGTGTGTCTATCGTTTTTTTTTACAGGAAATACTGTATGTCAAATTTTTTCAATTTATTTACATCCCAGCTAAAATGGAGCTTGTATGTATGTATGTATGTATGTATGTATGTATGTATGTGTGTATGTGTATATCAATGCCTTTAAGGTGCATACACACTGTACAATTTTTTTTTGCCAATTTCGTTGAAAGACATTGATGTGCAATTTCCCTTGAACCCAGTGTCCTGGACTAAAGATGTTGAAGAAAGATGAAAGATCTAGCTACAGTTTTTTTTTTTTTTTTTTTTTAAAGATATTATTCAGAAGGGCCAAAATGAACAAAATTGGTCAAAGAAATTGTACAGTGTGTTTGCATCGATTGTAAACTAACAACCACTTATTGCACACTGGAGGTTTTTGTACTCCCTGAGCTCGCCTTCGGGCACCTTTGTTATGGTTTGAGAGGTGTACCGTCCCGATAAAAATTCCCACCTGCCACTGTCCCCTGTCTGTTTAAGCTCTGTGAGTCACTGTCTGGTAGACAGCAGTACTGCCATGCAGTCGTCTGGGACCTTCATTGAGGTGATATACTCCAACAATCACCTAAAAGTCTCTAAAGTGTTCTTGATGTATCAGGCTTAGAATGAAAGTGAATGCTTGTGATTGGTGGAGGACTTCCCTTTTTGGAAAAGAGAGAGAAAAGCAAACCGCTCTGGTATAGACCTACAACAATTGGGATTTGTGGAAAGTATCAGCATGCTGATGAGTTTGCTAGCAGGCAGAATGTGAAAGGGAACCCAATCAGATACTTCTATAAAGGTTTAAAGTTCCTTAGTAAATTATGTAAATTACACACAAAACGACACTATATTGAAAGCAGTGTTAAAATTAGCCCACATATTTCAATAGCTGATTTTAATTTTGCTTAGTTGCAACCATGCAGGATCTATTTGTTCAAAAAGAAAAAGTTTCAAAATGTACTTAAAAAAAAAAAAAAAAAAAAAGTTTTATCCTAATGGACCCGTGAAATAACAATGATACTCTAAAGGTGGCCATACACATCCTCAGATCTGGCTGGTTGGAACAAAAACATGGTCATGGATGAGAGCAAATGACAGTTGACCATTTGCTTGGAAATGCTGGAAAACGGACAAACTGTCTCTCATCCATAACCATGTTTTTGTTCCAACCAGCCAGATCTGAAGATACATCTTACTAGTGTATGGGCACCTTTAGGCGCTGTGATTCCAGAAAGTTTGGGTAATGTGTTAAGACATTTTGGACCTGAGTCAGAGGCGGACAATAGTACATGTACGGCTGTGACTTTTTGCATTAACGGCTGTAGTAATATACAACTGCTAGTTTCAGCCTTCTCCTTGTGTACTAGTGTGCAAGCCCTGAAATGCCTACTTTCAGTGCCCATGTACAGTACATCTCTGCTGGTGGTTCGCAACACATGTGCACCATAAACATTTTAACCAACCTACATACAGTATCACAGGCATGTACAGTCAACACCCTTGCAGTTTTCATTGCCAGTCCTATTCGCAGTGGCTCTCTGCGTATTGTCTAGGCCAGTCATGTACAAACTATGGCCCTCCGGCTGTTATGAAACTACACGTCCCAGCATGCCTTGCCATACTTTTAGCATTCCCTAATAGCAAAACTGTGGCAAGGCATGATGGGACTTGTAGATTCACAACAGCTGGAGGGCCACAGTTTGGACATGCCTGGTCTAGGCAATGCATACGCCATAGGAGATCTTGGACTTTTTTTATTTTATTTTATAACCAAACAATTCCTTGGGCAAGCTGATGAAAAAAAATGTAAACCATAGTTGCTTTCCATGCTGATGCGATGGATCATCTAGCTGCGAGTACCATATGATAAAATTAGTTTATTTGGATGTGGAGATGCTTCATGGATAGTTATACTGTATGAAGGTGGATCTTTTTTGTGCTAAAATGAATTTAGATATCCATAAAATAGTTGGCTAAAGTATTTAGTTCTTTCCAGATGGGAACCAGATTCACATAATTCTACCAGATATGAAGAAAGGTTCCATCAACCATATTGCATCGCCAACTTAAAAAGGACATAATTCCATATAAATAACCGCTTATATGCATGTTCTTTCTTACGAACGAAGATACTGTAGCTAGACATAACATTAGAATAGATATCAGCCCATTAATCATTATCTATATTTTCTCCTAAATCACTCTTTCATGTCCTTTCATGAGAATCTCTCTCATCCAATGGCAAGGGTAAAAGTAATATATAAAAAAGTAAATATCAGTCCTTTTCTGCTGGGCTTTTTTGTGTGATCATGTGACTTGACAGTTTTATATAATTGAAAAAATAGTAAACCGCCACAGGTCTCTGGTAAAGGAGAGGATAAATCTGAGTAGCAACAGGAACAACCTTACTACACTATACAATGCATACCGTATAACTGACAAAATAAAATAAAATGACAATGGGATTCAATAGTGATAGACAACCTGATACAAATAAGGGGATGTATTAGGTGGCCCTCTAACCTTCAAAAGAGACGCTCATTACTCTTAATTTCAGTATAAAGCTAAATCAATACTATTAATCAATGAAAGAGACACCTATCTCTAATTGCATAGCAGCAGGTATCTTAAATGAGCATTATAAGATATAGCATTGAAAGATCAGTGGACCCATCCCTGGCATGCACATAAGAAGTAGAAGGTTTAGACAATACAGCCACAACAGTGTAATACTTGTAGCATATAGTATTATACGACATGTACATGTTTTTCTGTGTAGTAGTTAATGCTTTTCAAAATGTGATAATAATTTACCATAGCATCCTCTCTGCTTATCTTTATTTTCTCTTGCTTATACCCCTTTCAAGTCGCGACTGCAGGGTCGCTCCCAGAATTCGGACATGGGTCCATCCCAGGAGCGACCCGGCATTTGCAATGTTTTGCTGCCCACGCTGACACGGCAATATGCTAACTCACTGACGGTACACGGTGGTGGGGTGGATCGTGGCGCATCATTGGGGAGTTTGAGGGTTTTAAGGCAGCGCCAGGAGCAGACTGTCTCCAAGCGCTGCCTCCTATATAGTGTTCACACTGCACCGCAATGAAAATTTTTAAATGGTGCTTCCACACCGCAGCTCGACTGGTTGAGACGTCATCAACCTGGCAATAAACGGGTCATGGATGCAGTGTAAAAGGGGGACTGAGTCACCTTGGGAAGACAGCACCTGGGCAAAGGTGCTCACCGTCAAATGATTTCCCTGCTGTTTACCACTGTTCGCAGGCTCTGAGTGGCCCTGGACTGAGTTGGATTCTGTGATGAAATCAGCCTGATCGAGGCCGGAGCTGATGTCACATACTCCCTAAAATGCTTGGGCACCCTACATTTTTTCTGGCACGCTCGCCTGTGAAACACCCGGTTACCACCCCCCAATCACCGGCTTCCTGTCAATCACCTTGCGAAATGGCTTTGTGCGTTTGGATTGCGGCCCAGAGGCATGCACAGTCTATCGATAATTGTCCATTATGTGAATTTGCACAGCAGCAATCAGATCTGAATTAGGCCCATTGTTACCTTTTTCACATGCTTATTTTTCCTCATGAGCTTGCTCTTGCAACAGATAACAAATACAAATCATAGCCAAAGTGAACAAAACTTTTAATAAAAGTTTTTTTATAGTAAATATATGCTTAAATAAATGATATTGTTGTCCATTTAAAGCTGATACAGTATTTTTGTTTCCTTCCTATAGTCACTTTCTGCACAATATTCTGCAGAAAAGAGAGAAGATGAAAAGATGTGTGACCATTTAATAAGGGCGGCCAAGTACAGGGATCATGTGACTGCGACACAGCTGGTGCAGAAAATCATCAATATTCTCACTGACAAACATGGAGCTTGGGGCAGTTCTTCAGTAAGGTAAGACCATCCCAAACGTTTTTTTTGTAATTTTTTCCCTCTTGTACTGTATGCCATTAAAATTATTCAATGGTTTAATACAAATGTTATTCATTTTGAGTTGGAAATAGAACCTGTACTGGTACACGCATTCTAGGGTTGGGAATTGGATCCTGACTGTCAGAATGTCAGCATCAGGATCCTAGCGGTGAACATCCACACATTTTTTGTGAAGTTTTCTATTGTTAACTCTAACCATTCTGGGCCAGATGTATCCAGCTTCAAAGAGTGATTAAGTGGAAAGTGATAAACAGCCAGCCAATCAGCTCCGACCTGTTATTTTTCAAACCCAGACTGACATGGCAGGTAGGAGCTGATTGGTTGGCTGTTTATCACTCTCCATTTTATCACTTTTGAAGCTTGATACATCTGTCCCTCTGTATTGTTTGAATTAATTTTTTTTAAAGTATGACTTTGTTAGTCCCCTGTCTTGTTATTTTCCATTTATCTTGTATTCTTTTAAATAAATGGTGCATGTGTTTTTCGGTGTGAATTCGGGGCGGATTTTACAAGTTACCCCTAGAATAACTTTATCGGTTCTTTGTCCTTCCGCATACGTTTCTATACATAATTCAGTTTAAAGGTTATAAAACAGACAACCAATATTTAATATCCAGTAAAATCACTCGGAAATAGTGCTATCCTATCACTGAGTCATTAGGTATTAGGTCATGGTTTTCAAGCTCACTATTACAGTCCAGGTCTAAAGGATAACCATGCTTGAGCACAGGGGACTTAATTTGTAGTTTAGTCGATTTGATTTATCCATCTGGACTCCAGCATGGATATATTTACACTAAAACTAAATGGCAGAGTTTGGGTATCTCTGCATTGTAAGCTTGCAAGCAGGGCCCTCCAACTTTTACTTTAATGTCGGTTTGTTACTACTCAGTTTGGTTAATCACTGTTCTAATTGTAAGAAGCAGTGGAATTTCCTGCGCTATATAAGAAATTGTAAATAAATAAAATAAATTAGGTGATGTGAGTACATGGTATTGCGTCCAGCAGAGTGGTCGGTTTCAATTGGTTTTCCTTTTAATCAGCCAGCGTACAGCCTGTATTACAAAGCAGTCACTGGCTTTGTTCGCACTGAGGGCTTCTGCATGCGCACTATGATCTGTGTGCATGTGCAGCCTATCTATAATGGCTGGTGCTGAGAATTTGTAGGCCAGCTAAGAGGTCTGAATTACCCCCAATAAGCCAGCACTCTCACATGTCCTACTCCTTATGTAGCATCTTGTACTAAAACAGACACTGGGTTACAGTCCATGATTTTTTATTTTTTTTCATTGTAACACTAATGACCACATTTCAGTGTAATGTTTGTATAATTACTTTGCTACTTGTTAAAGGTAAATGTGTCATCCACTTTTTGGAAAATATATCTGTAATTGGACAAGGTCACTTTAGTGATTTTTCTCTAGTAATTTCCTGTCAGTCACTTTTCAGTATTTTGACCAACAGAAAACAATTGCTATATTTAACCACATAAGTACTTTAGAATAGCGCTCACTACGGAGTGTACAGGAGCAGGATCAGTACAGTGGTATTGTACAACTGTTTTACAAAACTAAATCATTAAAAAAAGAACAAAAGGATCTATCCTTTAGCCATTTGCAATTTTGGGTGTGCTCCTGGAGCAGTATCCTGATGTCAACAGTCACGTGTGCAGAGCGAAGCGAGCCCTGCAAGGGGACACGGTACATTAATTGCGGGCCCCTGTGCTCAGGTGTGGATATTGAAACCAAAAAAGGTGAAAAATTTGTACCAACCCTTTGTCATTGTTGACCTACACATTGGACAGTATTCAGTGCTTCTGATTCGCTGTTTTTTTGGGGCAAATTGGGCTGCTTTCACTCCTTGCGGTGAATTTTATCTCTCTGAAAATGTGATTCACCCTATTCAATATTCACTGTTCACCGAAAGCGAACAGTGAATGCCGGCCAATTCTCCGTTTCCTGCTCGCTGCAATTCGCTGGTGTATTTCAATAGGGTTTTCACTGGGATTCGCCAAGAGTGTATCCAATGCTAGGATGGCGAACTGCTTTCATCATGATTTTCGCCATGATTCACCGTTTTCCATTCGACATCTTTTCAAGGTGAACTGGAATGTGATCTTTTAAAATAAAGGGTTTATTTTATTTTTTTTGGGTGTAAAAAAAAATCAGTAATTTTATTCTGTGAAATGGCATGCTATTAATTTTTAATTATTATTTTTTTTTTTTACACATTCGCAAGCATGGGGTGGGGGGGCCGCTCATTAGATATTCACTGCACACTGGTCCCGCTCATTACATATTCACGAGCGGGACCAATGCAGCAGTTTCCTAACCCCTGCCATCTCTCCTGGGGGCAGCTATGTCCTCGGGAGCCCCCCCCCCCACACACACACAGATTCCGGCGCAGGCAGGGAGGCTTCCATCTCCCTGTTTTCTGCCGCTACCTATGCACCTAACCTAGACCTGATGGTTTGCTGGGCATGTTAGGGTCTCATGGGGAAGTTATGATGATCATGTGAGAGGAATGTGCAAGATCTGATGACATGTGAGTGGTCTGGGGTTCATGTGGAGAAGTCTAAGGACAGTGAGGAGGGAGGTAAATGTGCAGCTTAATCATAGCTCTGCGATATTCCTCTGCAGCTACAAGGCTCATTGTTTGTACTAGAAGCTCAATGACTTTTGCACTCTACATCTTCCATCTATGAATATTTATTTAGTATTTTTTTCATTTGTATTCAATTTAAATAAAATTCCACAGTACAGCAGGTACAAAAAAAGTCTATGTATGGGGGGAAAAAAATCTTGATGAATCTCACTGACTCAATCATATTATTTATGCAGCTAAAAAAAGCTCCCGTCCGCTTCACCAGTAAATTCACAATCTACTATTCCAAAGCTGTTGGCTAAAGCTGGTGACCATTGTCATTATGGCTGCCGATAGCCGTATGTGCGTGTCTTTGTAGGTTTGCGCTTGTTCTACAGATTCACACTGCACTAACCTATGTTAGAGCTCCCTTTTACTCCCCAAACCTTTCTCTTCATTCATAAGCAGGTGGAGGGGTCAGGTAGAAACTAATCTGCATATTAGTGTGGCCTTTTTTTGGGCATGCACACAACCAATTTGCCTATTTCATGCTACGGAAACGAACAATGTTCAGCCATGCCTCTATCTTCCTAATGCATTAAATGGATTTTAGACAAATTCATGTTGCAGCAATGTATTAAAGTAGTTGCTATTTGCTGGAATAACAAGTGTAAATATAATTGACTGATATCTAGCTCCTTGGTTTAGAGTCCCTATACAGGTTTTGTAGTAAGTCTGTTTAAAAAATATTGTAACAAAAGTTGTGCATGCTGTATTTGAAAGTAACGTTTTTATCCGGGTTACCTACTTTTGGGCTGTCCTCTCTGGGTGAGGACCGCCAGCTAGAAGAAGAAAGGGAAGTGGCCACAGGCGGTGCTAGCCGAATGATCCATGTTTGGGGCATGGCCATCACGATGGCATAATCTTGGCCACACCCTGCTGTGAAATGCCAGTATTACAGGCATTTCACAATGGGGGCGGGTCCACGATGATGCGATTAGAATCATCTAGTCGGCGGAGGGGTGATTGCGGTAGGCTGGGGGGATTCCTGGGGTCTTGTTCATCGTCCAGGGGGGCAGGGAGGGGGACCCAATTTTTGGGACCTCCCGCCCATTCTGGGAGGTTAGGCAAGTATGTTTTTTATTACATTATTTATGCTTAATGTTTAAGACTCTATAGATTGTAAGCTTTCAGGTCCTCCAACCTCTATGTCTGTTTGTTACTACCCAGTTTGTTTTATCACAGTTTCCTTTTGTAAAGCGCAACAGAATATTCTGCCCTATCTATATCGAGCAGTACTGACGGTGTAATAATGGTTAGCATTACTGCCTCACAGCACTGAAGTCATGGGTTTGATTCCCACCATGGTCCTAACTGTGCAGAGTTTGTATATTCTCTCCATGCCTGTGTGGGTTTCCTCTGGGTACTCTGGTTTCCTCCCACGTTCCAAAATATACTAGTAGGTTATTTGGCTTGTAACAAAAATTAACTCTAGAATATGTCTGTGTGTGCGTGTACATGTGGTAGGGAATATAGATTGTAAGCTCCACTGGGGCAGGGACTGATGTGGGTTTTTAAATATTCTCTGTAGCGCTTTGGAATATATGTGTGCTATATAAATAACCGGTACTCTTTACTTAGAACGGCGCCCGTCGCGGGCATCGCGGGTACATTTATGTCTGGCCGCGACGCGACCGACGCGATGCCCGCGATTTCCCATTGGAAACCCATGTTAAACATGGAAATCGTGTCAGTCGCGTCGCGGCCGGCCATAAATGTACCCGCGATGCCCGCGACGCGATGCTCCCGATTTACCATAGGAATCAATGTTAAAAGGCGCGATGGACCCGATTTTACTGTTAAATGGCTCAATGGACCCGATTTGGCCATAGGAATCAATGTTAAATGGGCCACAGAGCCCATTAACCCTTAAATGTCCCCCCAAATTTTTAACGCCACCCCACGATCCACGCCAACCCGAAGCGTGGCGAGCGCAGCGAGCCCGCGAGGGGCGGCGGTACGCGTCCTCCGACCTTTTCATGCCCTACTATCCACTAGGGCGTGGAGTGAGAATATAATAGTGTGGCGAGCGCAGCGTGGCGAGGGGACGCGGATACCTTCACAGTTATACGCGTCCCCTCGCGGGCTTCACAGGTGTCCGTGGCGACGCCGACACCTGTGATGCCCGCGAGGGGACGCGTCTACCTGTGAAGGTATCCGCGTCCCCTCGCGGGGCTCGCTGCGCTCGCCACGCTTCGGGCTCGGTGGCTCGCTGCGCTCGCCACACTATTATATTCTCACTCCACGCCCTAGTGGATAGTAGGGCATGAAAAGGTCGGAGGACGCGTACCGCCGCCCCTCGCGGGCTCGCTGCGCTCGCCACGCTTCGGGTTGGCGTGGATCGTGGGGTGGCGTTAAAAATTGGGGGGGACATTTAAGGGTTAATTGTGCCTATTTGGGCTCTGTGGCCCATTTAACATTGATTCCTATGGGCAAATCGGGTCCATTGAGGCATTTAACAGTAAAATCGCGGTCAATCAGCCTTTTTAACATTGTTCCCTATGGGAAAATCGCGGTCATCGCGGGCATCCCGATTTACCCGCGATGGCCGCGATGACCGCGATTTTTACCCCCGACGCCCGCGATTTCAATCGCTGGCGCCGTTCTAAGTAAAGAGTACCAAATAACCGGTAATAAATGAATAAATAAATATATAAGAAACTGGTAATTAAATAATGATATGTGCAATCCGTCCGTTTTAGTGGTTAATAGTATGTAATGGTCAATACAGTATTTATCTCGTTTTACAAATGGTACAATAATGAGGTGTCTCATAATGTCGTTCAGAGCTAAAAACTAAGCAGAGCTACCCCTTCCACAAGCTGTATATTATGTAGTTATTTCTATTCAGCTATCAGCTCAGCATTCCACGTTGTTTCATGCACAAATTCATAATAAGGATTTGTGTGTTATTTAGAACATTTCAGATTGTTTGTCTTAAACCTAATTTTGTATCTAAACCAATTGATTTGGTTCAAACCTAATTATATAACCAGAACGCTCAGCACTACAAGTGTTAATATAATCTTCTAGTAAATGGCATCGCCTAAGTATTTCTGTTTAATTTAGTTTATGATGCTTTCCTCTGTCCTTTGGAATTCATATGGCTTGCTTGTTGCCTGGACTGAGCTTTAATACTTTCCCATTAATGTCATTTATTTTGTTTCAGTATTGATGGCTTTCCTAATGCTGTCCGATCAGTAAGCTGCAACGCTGGCAGCTGGCCCAGGATCGGCAGTGGTTTTAATAAATCACAATCAGACCCATGCCATTACATCAATATTTTTAGTCAATTATAGAGAAGGTCAGGTGCTGCATTCAGCGATGAAACTCCAGCATGTGGCATAAGAAAACATCTGGTACTGCAACAAAAATGCAAGTTGGGAAGTATGAGCGAGACAAAAAAAAAAAAATCAATATTTTCAAATCTGTGGCAGATCAAATGAAATCTGCATGATTATGGACAAACCACAGATGATTACAGGCTTGACCATAGTGTGGTTATTAGACCTAATTCTGTTATACGTAGAGAAATTCCCAAGTTCCAGTTCAATAAAAATGAAAATATTCTTTTCTCTGAAGCAGATGGGATTTGTTGTTCCCTCACAGCATGCATCTAATATCTTTTGACACCTACTGACCTGTCTGAATGCAATTTGTGTCTTAATATCTGGCTTACACAAGCTGCTGCCACCGAGAGAAAGTCATCGTGTTCTTTATTCATGGAGATTTTTCCAGATATTTTTTTTCTTCCTTCCCTCTGTGGAAAAGCGGGGGAAAGGTATTCCGTTCACATAGGCTCTGGTGAGTGTTTGTCCTTTACTGTCATTGAATACTGTTGTTGTTAGATTTTTTTTTTTTTTTTTTGTTATTCCAAATTGGTTCGAGATTTCATGGGGAAAAATTGTAGCTGCCAGCCAGTACCTGTTCTCATACATTAATGTCACCTGAAGCGAGGCTCAGGTGAAAAGACGAAGGAACGCTGATAAGGAACAACGGAATAAGCAGAAAATGGGCCCACAAATGAACAGAATGGCAGAAGTAATTTTTCCCCACACTGTGCACCGAGCAGGCATTGTGTTTATTTGGGTCAGGAGACAAATCATCTTTCATGTAGATGACACCTGGTAAAGTGGCTGAATATAAGAAGGATGAGAAGAGATGATGGAGAACAGTGGATGAAAGTCTCGGAGGACAGGCTACCCTTTTCTCATCGCGTCCTTCATTGCATTCTAATAGGCTGACTAATGTACCATAGAAATTCACTCTGGTTCTTCGGCTAGTAAAGGACAGAGAGTGGCACTCCTCATCTTTGGAATAAAATTCATAGGTAAAATTGCAGACATAAATTATCGGTGGTGCAGCAATAAGGGTTCTGGCGTTTTTTTTATATAAAACCGGTGGGCTGTTTTTTAGATTAGCTCGTAGAAGCAGTTAAGTTGCAGCTGCTTTTAAGACACTGTTTGAGATTGCTCGGAATATGTTCTAATGGATGCCCTCAAGCTAAAGGCAGCTTTTTTTTTTCTATGCTGTGAAACATTCATCTCAGGACCCCCCCCCATCTTTTCTTTTTTTTCCCTCCTCCTTTATGCCTGCATGTCAAGAGCCCTGCCGGTAAAATCTTTGTGATGCTCTCTTCAATTTTTCTTCAGTAAATCAAATCTTCTTCCTTTCAGAAAAGATGAATGCTAGAAGGTACGGGTGTTATAAAAGAAAAAAAGAAGACTGCGAAAAATCAATGTGGGCAAAATTGAAACAGTATGCCTTGGTATTGATTGGCCTTGTGAAATCGAAACTAACAGCTTTGTAACTGTTCCAGTGGACAGTTAGCTGACCTGTAATGGACAAACTATCAATATTAGCATTACTATTTTATCTTGTACTATGTCATCTTGGAAGGAGAGACCACCTCAAGAAGTGGGGGCTTGGGCTGGTAATTTAATGAAATGTACAAGAGGTTTATTTCAATGCATTGCACTTGCCTCTAGTTATTTGCAGATAAAGGGCAGCACTTGACAAATCAAGATAATATTAGGCTCATTTGCAAATCCTGCAACCTAAAGAAGAAAAAAAAGCCTTGCCAAGATGAAGCTTGACCGTAGACCCCTTCCTAAAGTCTTGAACAAAAGCCCTGTACTTCTACTTCTATTGTTTGTGCTGGCTGGAGATTCTGACAGCAGCAAATGGGTTACACAGCTCTATTTTTTTTCTGTTTATTACTTTTGTGATGAGATTTCACTTAGCATTTTTATAATGAATGAAAACGGGTACCTTGTAGAATTGCAATCCCATTAGCCTGCAGTGCACTGAAATGTGAAATGCAATCAAAGAAAATGTATGCAGACAAAAAAAAATACATGGCTTCTCCCCAGCCCCCTCAATGCTTTCCTTTCACCGTTTCCCCACCCTGCAGTTATTGCACTTGACATCAGTGTAAAGTAACATTAATTGCTCTCTCTGGAGCGCTGACGATGTTTGGATTTTTTTTTTTATTGCCAACATTGGCCCATGTAATAATATTGTGAAATGGCTTAATAAAACTAACAATTCTCCCAGTCGTAGCTGCACTGAACCCCCCACACACCACACAATGACAAACAATCATTTATAATAAGGCAGCACCATGTGTAGTGTATGATTGCAAGTTCTAGGCTGATTAATGCAAAGAGCTGCATTGAAAAAAATAGTATAGAAAGCTGCAGTATTGGCAGCAGTTCATATGTTTATTTCTAGATTACCAATAAACATCTTGTACACATGTATATTTTTCCAAAGAACTCCTATAAGCTGATACCCCCCTCCTCCCCATGGGCAGTCAAAAACCAGCACAAGGCAAAGCAACAGACGGTACTTGTGTATTATCACAGCTCCCGATTTCATCTAAATCGCAAACGGTTTATCGGCCGATTTGCGACTGATTCAATCCGCGATACGATTTAGCGGCCAATTTTGCAGTGATTTTCTGCCGATTTGCATGTTATTCCATCCTTGCACACCCCCACTATCCAAGTCAGCCCGAAGCGTGGCGAGCGGTTGCGGTACGTGTCCTCCCAATCTGTTCATACCCCCACTATCCATGTCGGCATTGAGTTGCCTTTATAAAGCGTGGCGAGCGGATGTGGAAAACGATCCCGAAGCGTGGCGAGCGGACACGGATTACTTGACGTGTATTCCGGGTTCCCTCGCGGGGCTCGCTGCGCTTACCACGCTTCGGGATCGTTTTCCGTGGGGCTTGCCACGCTTCAGGCTCAGAGGCTCGCTGCGCTCGCCACGCTTTATAAAATCAACTCCACGCAACGTGGATAGTGGGGGTATGCTCGCCACGCTTCGGGATGACTTGGATAGTGGGGGTGTGCAAGGATGGAATAGCATGAAAATCGGCCGCTAAATCGCATCCGATTTTTGCATGCGATTTGCGTCCCATTTCGCAGGCGCCGTGATAATACACAAGTACTCAACAGACTTTGTGAAAAATTTGTCTTTTAAATGTATTGCCCACACTTGGAGTGTGGTCGTGTCTAGAAATAAGTGCTACTCCTATGAGTAGTGTTCCCTAAATTAACTGGTTTGCATTTTTTGTTGTGATGGACATGCCAGCATCTAATGATGACGTATATGATATAAAATATTGCCATATTAAATTGGTTTAAGAAATCTTGGTTAACTCCCTAAGTATAAGCAGTGGAGCCTTGTCTACTGTTATGTATAAATCCCCCACATGTTTCTCAGCTAGTAAAATAGAGATGCAAAACAAACATTGGCCGCATCGTTACAGGACTCATCTGAGCCTGCGCCATGCATGGATGAATAATGAAAACAGAGCCACCCAGTCAGTCAAAAAATTATTATCCACCCCCCAAACACTCTCTGACTGTTCAGCGATCCTGTTTTGGATATATGAACATCAGAATTGTGTGGATCAAAGGATCCAGTAAATAGGTAGACCCCAAAAGGATGACCTGGACAACATGCGTTATGAACTAGAGGTGATCTAGTTCAAAAACTACATGCTGCACATACATTTTGTACTGTGGAATGCACAGGCGCATCCATTGCCTACCAGGTATGTGAATGGGCACCATAACTCACCCACAAATTAAAAGCAAGGAAGGGAAGTTGGCCACCGCCATTACAGGTCCTGCACGGCTGAGAGGGGTTTAGGTGAGGGGGCGACAGTAGAGAGTAACAGGTAGTAATGGGAGGGTAATGAGGTGATGGGTGGCAAAAACAGGGTGGGCTGAGGTGAGAGGGGCAGAGGTGATGGTGGCAATAAGTGGATGAGGTGACGGAGGGGGTGAGGTGAGGGGGTGATGGGTGTGCGCTAGGGGATGAGGTGACGGGAGGCAAGAGGGGGCAAGGTTGAAAGGGTCACTTGACATTTGACAGAGGACGGTCGGGCGCCGGTGCCTGCACTTCCGGTTGTCTGTTAGGAGGGGGACAGGTTCCGCTGCCCGCGCTTCTGCAGACTTCCAGCAGGAGAGGGCCGGGCACTGGTGCCTGTGCTTCAACTTCTCTGTTATGAGGACGGGTTTGGGTACCGCTGCCAGCGCCGCTGCGGACTTCCAGCAGGAGGGGGAGAGGGTCAGGCGCCGCTGCCTTCGCTTCTGATTGTCTGTTAGGAGGAGGAACGGAAGGGGGGTCAGGTACCGTAGCCCTTGCTGCTTCTGACTTCCAGCAGGAGTGGAAATGCTGCCGCGCTGTGCCACTGACCTGCCCACAACCAGATTCTGCTTCCTCCCTCCGTGCAAAAAAATCGGGACGCCAGGAAGCAGAATCTGGTCGCCATGGCGACCTGGCCCCCGGTATTTGTTGAGCCCTGATATAAGGTATTTAGTTATCTAAGGATGATATAAGGCACATTTATCTGGCACATTTATCTGGAACGTTGTTAAATGGAGTATATTATTATTATTCTTTTTATGGCGCTATAATGGATCTGCAGTGCCCAATTATAGATGTCATAAACTAATACATTTCAGCATGGCAGATAACCACAGAATTTGGTGGACATGATAAAAGGCATCCCTGCTTACATTCAAATGTGGAAAAGGAGATATAGGTGACACAGATTGGGTAGACCGCATGGAACAGAGGGTTAGGTGAGATTTGTCTAAGTTTGTTGAAGATATTAGTCTCGAGCCCATTTGAAGTTTTGTAAGTGATAAGTCTTGGAGGTAAAAGTGGGAGGAAGTAATCAGTAAGCAGGGGAGGCGGCTTGCATTAGCTGAGCAAAGAGGACCAGCGGGAGTGTAATATGATAAAGGATTGGTCCCCTTGAACAGACAGTATTCCTGTAACATGCTTTCATTCTTATACATTCTCTTGCTGGCCACGCTGCCTTTCATTCTAAGGTCATTAAGAAAAGTGCGTGCAGTGGGGTGTTTTTTTTTTTTTTTTTTTTGTTTCAAAACTTTTTATTCTCCGAATTATAGAAAGTTTCTCTTTTGGACCAAGAAATAACCAGATTATTACTTCTAATCCAGTGGTTCCCAAACTTTTTGAAATTATGGCACCCTAGAGTATCACAATTATTTTCACGGCCCCGCTAGTCCAAAAGTTTTTTTTTTTTTTGTGAGAAATTAAAAAAATAAGTATTTTATTAATTTAAGTAGATTGAGTTTATATTGTTATCCTTGGGTTCAATTATGTGGTGAGGTACAAGATTTGCTTGTTTGTCCATATATTTTATTATTGGTAGCCACATGCTCTGGTATTCTTTATTATATTGACTACAAATAATTTGAAATGGTACTAGACCACCAATCCAAGGCACCCCTGCAAGTGTCTCGAGGCACCCCAGGGAGCCACGGCACACAGTTTGGGTTCTAATCAAAGGATTGGAAATGTCTGTAAAAATGAAAGAGCACCTTAAGGGTCAACACTTTAACTATGATGTCGAGGTGAAAGCTGCCGTTTGGTCGACAACAACCAGGGGAGAGGGGGGGGGGGGGGGAGCAGGTACAGTTTACCCGGGCCCAGGTCTGTTAGGGGGGCCCAGGTCTGTTTTTTTATTGGTGGCTGGGTGCTCTGTGTCTGCTGCCTCCCTGCATGCATGAGATCCAACTCTGGAAGTCAGCATGTAACCCTAGACAGAGCATGTACTGGAACTCCGTGGCAAAGCATGTAACCCATGGCAGAGCAGGTTAATCCCATGGCAATGGGAATGTTAACCCCTGGCAGAGCATGTAACTCTGGACATAGCATGTAAATCCATGGCAACAAGCATGTTAACCCCTGGCATCAAGTATGAAACCCATAGCAACGAGCATTTAGGTTAGCAGAAATTACTGTATGTGGCATAATATGTGTGGTATATGTAATAGGCATTATAGTGTGTTGCATAATATGTAATGAGCATTATGGTGCATGGAATAACATGTAATGGTCATTACGGCATTTTGTAAATTTTTAAGGTACTAAGGTGTGTGGCAAAATGTGTACTGGGCACTACGGTGTGTGTCATAATGTGTACTGAGCACTATTGTGTGTGGCATAATGTGTAATGGGCATTATGGCATGTAGTATAATATGTAATGGGCGTGTGACATGTGTAATAGTAATTACAGGGTAACTTTTTGGTGCGCGCCTATGGCGCGCACTGTCCCTGCACACACTTTGGAAGCATCGGTATAACAGCAGGTCCGCAAACCATGCAACAGCTTGGGGGAGTCAGCAGCGGCAGGGTGTGTGGGAAGCTTTGAGGCCCAGGTAAATTGTTTTACCGGGGCCCATGATTTCTCTTTGCAGTGCTGACAACAACCACCAGCTTTCTTCTTCGATGTGTTTGCCCGACTCTTCAAGCATTGGCACACATGCATGGAAAGGGATGGGGACTACATTGAAAAGAGAATAGTGCATTACATAGAGGATAAACTGAGTTATCATGTACAAAAAAAAAGTGTTAAAATGCATTCCAAATATAAAAACTTATAGCAATGGAGGCATTTTTCAATCCAGCTTTGTGTATGCATACATACAGAAACCTTCATGTATGGATTGGTAGGTTATGGATATGATGTAGCCAGGTTTTAATGTATAAATATATAATTAGCTGGGAGAAACTCTGAAGGCACCACCTTTGAAAGGTGCCATAAACCTTAGGTGATAGGCTTCTCTAATATGATCCTGTAGTGGTGTCTAAATGACAAATAGATCACCCAGCATGTGTCAGGCTTCGGACACGCAGTAAATTGCCAGCAGAACTGTTGGTGTACACACAATGTCTTTACCGTACAAAAACAGATTATATGTACATTTTAGTTTTTTACAAATGTTGGACTATGTTGTAATCATGCCAATGCAGTCCAGCAAATTATGTAGGAAATGTTTTCCCCCCTATAGCTGTATACCTATAGCAATGTAGAGTACGTACTCTATCGGACTGGTACATAAAGGGCCCACTGGGCGAATGCAGTGGTAGAGGTCCATGTTTAGAGGTGTGGCCAGTGTTCAGATAGGGTGTGGCCAGCCACCATATTGATTTACCTAATCATTAAAGAGTGGATGCGCCAGGCCCCATAATGCTAGTGCATGCAGGAAAATGTACCAGATTACACAATGCACTATAAATACACACCATAATCCTGTGCAATATACGGTAACATCTGTATAATTCAAATGCACAGTCAGGAACCTGATCCATAGAGAAGAGGGTGGGGACAACCGAGGCTTTTCCCTGTGGCCAGTGCAACCCAGTGTTCATACTGTGCTTGTTTCATTCATATGGTCGAATTTTTTGGAATTACATAAACCGTGCCAATTTATTATAGGTGAAAGGGTTAGGCCAGTTACAGTATCTATTAATGTTGCAATCTGGCAACCATCTACTTAGGCCAGTGGTTCCCAAACTGTGTGCCGTGGCTCCCTGGGGTGCCTCAGGACAATTGCAGGGGTGCCCTGGGTTGGTGGTCCAGGACCAACTAAAATTATTAATGGTTCATTATTTATGAGAAAAACCAGTGCTGGTGGCTGCCAATCATAAAATGTGTACAAACAGAAGCAAATCCTGCCATTTACCACATAAATGACCCTAAAAATCGCATATAAACCCAATCTAATAAAAAAAAAATTGGGCCTAGGGGTGCCGTGAAAAAAATCTGATAATCTAGGGGTGCCTTGATTTAAAAAAGATTGGGAACCCCTGACTTAGGCATCTGTGAGGTAGCCTAGTACAAGATGCTAATAAAAGAATATTAAATATTCCCCAGACTCACTCACTTCGGTTGCAACATGAAACCCCGCCCCCTTCATTAATGAACTTTCAGTCCCACCCTGGAGGGGGCATTCAACAGAGTGTTAAATCTGCCTTAGTTTGATTGTTGTTTTGTTACTCTATATTCTGGTCTAATGTTTGTGACTACTTGTGCTGTTTATCTCTGGCATTATGAATGTTCCCCATCTATATAACGTTTACTGGTGTATGCTATTATAAGTACATGCGATGTATCCCCAATTTGATATCCATGCTCTCTTCCTATTTTCCTTCACTTTTCCCTTTCCCCTCTTTATATGCTATATCAGGGGTGTCAAATTCATCGGGGGCCGCATCAGCAGTTTGGTCACCCTCAAAGGGCCGGTTGTATCTGTAGGACTATGTGTCCACTCTTTGGCCCTTATTCTGATCGGATCGGTACGGCCCGCGTGCGGCCGTACCGCCGATGTTTTTACTCTGCACATGCGCAGAGGTGAATCTGCGCATGTGCAGCCCCCTTCGCCGCAGACGGATTTCGTCCGCCGCAAAGGGGGCGTATAGGGGCGTGAGAGGCATCATGCCCTCATTTCCCTATGTGTACGCCCCGCGTTTCATGGGCGTTCCCATGCAAACGCGGGGCGTACGCATGGTAATGAGGCCATGACGCAACTCATGGGGGCGGAAAGCTGACGTCGCCGGATGTCAGCTTTCAGCCCCCATACAAGCTACCACACGGACGATTGTCCGTGTGGTCTCAGCTTGCGGGAGCTGCCGCGGCGTGCGGACCTGCCTTCGATGGTCGACGACCATCGAATGCAGGGGGCAGCTCCCACCATGGTGGAGGCGTAGCCTCCACCATTTTTATGCGGTTCGCCAGCCGTCCGTGTACGGACGGCCGTGGCGAACCGTAGGGTGGGCGGGGATTCGTCTGGTGCGGTCGGAGCCGCATATGCGGCTCGACCGCACCAACCAGAATAAGGGCCCATATTATCATTATTGTCACTGCATTCAATTATTACTGTTTTTTGTAATAATGTAAGTAAAAACTAGCAGGGAGATTGGCTGGGGGCCTGGGACAGGGCACAGTGACGTGACCGTAGCAGTCACCATGTCAACAAACAAACTGCAGGGATGTACTAACACCAACTAACTCCATTTTTCTTTTTCCTTTCTTTTTCTTTTTCTTCCTCTTTTTCTTTTTTTCTTCTTTTCTGTCTCTTGGTGCATCAACCTCTAGCAACATACATTACTCTCTCAGACAAATCCCATAGCCAAACCCCACCCTATTAGAAGTAATTCCTTTTCTTTATTTCTTCTTAAAACATTAGTAAGAGCAAAAGGCCTCAACTAACACTTATATTTGGTGTAAAATATATTATATAAATATATTGTGGTACCTCCTTTTTTTCCCCCTCTTTTTGTGTGATTGGCAGCTTCCAATCAGAATATTTCTAGCTTGGTAAGTCTACCAAATTTGACCAATCAACAATTAGCACAGAATTCGCGCTAATAGAATTCATTTTGTATGTTCAATGTGTGTTCGTCCTGTTATGTCATCTAAAAATCTTTTTATAACAAATTTGTTAATAAACGTTAAGTTTTAATTAAAAGTGTGCCCCCGAAAAAAGAGAGTACTTCCTCTTCCTTTTCTCAGTGACGTGATGTCAGATCGCCCAGCAGGTGACCTGGGCCTCTGGGTTCGCAGGACTCTCGCTAGAGTTCTGAACTGGTGGTGACAGTGGGACAGATAATGATAATGACCCTGGACACAGGCAGCCGCACTGCAGATTTGTGGGCTCAGGCTGCGGCTGTGTGCTGCTGGCCTGGCTCTCTGCCTGCCCGGCCACGGACTCTGAACTAGACAGACTGGTCTGGACAACGAGACAACACAACTGTACCCACCCCACTGCCGAACTTACAGTAAATATACTGAACCAACTGATGATACTGCTGTGCAGCTCGGCACCACAGGCAGGAGGCAGCTCACCGCCGGGCCGGCGTCCAAGTCCGACAGGCAGCCGCAGCAGCATGCACGTCAGTGTCACTGGCACTGCTGTCAGGCGGGCCTGTGTCACACATGGCAGCGCCGTAGCTGCTGCCTGCAGGAGGAGCCAGGGAGGAGTCGGGCACGTTGCACAGTGACACTAACAAGTCTGTGTCCACTGTCCTGCCTCCCTCCTCCTCCCAGCGAGCGCCGCGGCGGAGTGACTGTGTCACCCGGCTTCCTCACGTTGTTAGGTATGTCTCAGTCTCGAGTCGTCATGTGAGTGTCACTGAATGTGATGTGACACTCACACTGTGATGGCTTCCCGCAGTAATGTAATCTGCGCCATGCGGGGGTGGGTGGCGGCGGCTGCGCGGGCCACATGACGAGGTCTGGCGGGCCGGATTTGGCCCGCGGGCCTTGTGTTTGACACCCGTGTGCTATATGTAAGATTTATTAATTTCTGTATTCTAAAATAAAAAACTTTCAAAGAGATATTACAGCAGAGAGAGAACTACCCACTGATTTTGGGAGGTGACCTTAATACTGTGCTAGATCCCCACCTTGATAAGACTCCCTTACCTTCTAGGATTATTTGCTACTATCTGATTCTCTAATGTCACGCCTACACAACGCACGTTTGCATGATATTCTGATATCTGACCATGCTCCACTAACTCTAACCCTAACATTTCCCTCAAACATATATCGGGATAACCTATGGCGTTTCCCCACCCAGCTATCGTTTATTAAATTACAGTGGTCCAACTTCGTGGATGATAACTTAGAACATTGGGATAACCCTGGGCTTCTATGGGAGACCTCCAAAGTCGTCATGCGAGGACACATTATCAGCTACATGAGCAAGAAAAAACGTGAAGCAGAAGCCACTTGTCTGTCATTACGTAATAGTGTCACTCAAACATTTACCAATTATACATCTGATCCAACCCCCGAGAATTTAAACATATATAAACAAGCACGTCATACATTAGAAGATTTTCTTCTTACCAGAGCTAAACATAGCTTAGAGATCTCCAAACACAAATACTACCGTTGGGGTAATAAAGCTGGACGCCTATTAGCCACCATTGCCAAGTCACGCAAACATAAAAGCCACATCAAGACAATTCTCAATCCAATCAAGAAATCTCCAACCTCAGACCCACAAACTATTCTATCCTCATTTGACACTTATTGCTCCACACTTTATTCCTCCCAATCTGTTGACACTGACAAACAGAAATCCTTGCTGGATGAGGCGCGTTTACCCAAACTTACTCAGGAACAGCGTGATTTTTTAGACTCTGAAATCACAGAGCAAGAACTCCTCGACACTATTAAGAACCTCCCCTCCCATAAGGCTCCTGGCCCTGATGGGTTTTCTGGAGAATATTACAAAATTCTCCAAAGAGATTATTCTTCATTTCTGTTAGACCTATTCAGACACATTCATTGTACCTCCCCCTCTCTTCCATTTTTCAACTCTTCTCATACAATTCTCCTGCCTAAACCAGGCAAAGATCCTGTACTCTTAGATACATATCGCCCCATCACCCTGTTAAACACAGACCTTAAAATCTTAGCAAAGATTATGGCTACTCGCCTGCAACAGATTTTACCCACGCTCTTGACAGAACATCAGTTGGGATTTGGTGCAGGGAGACATTCCGTGAAAGGCATACGCACGGCCTTAGCCGCCATAATTGCCTCCTCCAAAGATACCCATGCACATAATATGCTACTCAGTCTGGATACACACAAAGCATTTGACACCATCCTATGGTCCCATTTGTTTGAGGTCCTTTCCCGCAGATTAAATTATTACATTTCTTTTACCACTCCCCCACTACGTCCTTATTGATTAATGGCATGCGCGGCCAACCTATAAACTTGGAGAGGCACACGGCAGGGCTGCCCCCTTTCTCCCCTCCTTTTCAATCTCGCCATAGACCCAGTCCTTCGCATATTGCACCAGTGGCCTTCCTTTCAGGGAGTTAAGGTAGGAACACGTCATAATAAACTCACTTTATATGCAGACGATATTCTCTTCTACATAAGCGACCTTCAAAACACACTACCCCTGATAATAGAAAAGTTTGAGAGCTTTGGCAGTATTTCCGGACTATGCATAAATGTAGACAAATCAAGAGCGATGTATCTTCATCCCACAATTATTACCCCCTCCTGGAGTTCATTCTTTCCATTTACCTGGGCTCCCTCATATTTAGAATATCTGGGTATTCTTCTACCTGGAAACCCAGCTCTTTTATACGACATAAATGTTTCACGGATCATTAAATCAATCGGTGAGGAGCTTAGGGGATGGAAACATATGACTCTCTCATACTTGGGCAGAGCTGCTCTTATCAAAATGATGACTTTTCCTTGTCTTCTATATATTCTGCAGGCATTGCCCATCCTTCTCACTAAGAAAGATGTTCAACAGATAAATAAATTCGGTCATTCCTCTGGAATGGTGGCAGAGCCCGTATTAGCCTTAGAAAGTTGTGTCAACTCAAATTCAATGGGGGTGTAAACTTTCCTAATATTAACGACTATAACCACACTTCTCTAATGAGATTCTTATCTGACTGGTTACAGAATCAAGGTGTTTACGCCAAAATCCCCATTGAATCACAATTTTTACCCTCCAATGGCTCTTAAGTCTTTCCTCCACATTCATGACCAGGAGGTTCCAGAGGAGGTCCGCGACAATCCATTGCTTATGACAATTAGGCGACTCTGGCACATTTTGCGGCATAAAAATTGTCTTAATGCCCATAAATCCATTCATCTTCCATTTATACAGAACCTGGATTTCCAAAATGGATTGGCATATTACCCCTTTGATGTGTGGAGGGTGGCAGGGATACATGACATACGACATTTGATTGACTTCGTTGCAAGACGGCCCTTGACGTTCCTCGAGGCAACTGCTAAATTTGAGACTATACAGGCATACCCTTTGGCTTACTTACAGGCCCAACATTACATCTCAGTAATAAGAACCTTTTCTGAAAAGGACTGGGATAATACTGTTGACCATTGTCTCTCTAAACCAACCCCCCAACGTAAAGCTATGTCCACGTACCATAACTTTTTAAATGAGAATATAGATCACGATCTTGTTAGCCAGGGAATGCGCCAATGGCTGACTCAATTTCCGTCCCTCACCACATCAGATCTGTTAAAAGGTTTGTTAAGGTCTCGTACTTTACTAACGGCTAGTACATATAATGAACTTTTTTTAAACATTTACCACAGGACCTACCTATCTCCACATAGGCGATTTAGAATGGGTCTATCGGACAGCCACATATGTCCTAGATGTGCTGGGGAAGAGGCAGACCTCTACCATTGCCTCTGGGGATGCCCGGTGGTCCAAGGGTTTTGGAGACTGGTTAAGAGAGATGCTGAAGCCCATCTGATCAGTTTTGTGCCATTGACCCCCGAATGGGCAATACTGGGCATCCTCCCGAGGGGACAGAGATGTGCCCCTGGTTGCAGAAAATTGCTGCTAGCAATCAGTGCTGCAGCTAAAAAAAAACATTCTGCAAGATTGGATTCAACCAACCCCTGTAAACTTTCACTTATATAAAGAAAAACTTAACTTTGTCTTCCACATGGATTGGGTAGAAACCATGTTTGATAAAGAAAAGAAAGCTGCCTCCTTTTTCAACACATGGAAAAGTTTCATTGCAACTTTACCTGTTCCAATTCAGTCTCCGATTCATAATTCCATGCGATTGACACAATGGTATGAACACCGTGTCCTGATCGGCGATCCGCCAATTGAACTGCCCAGTCGGTGAGCGCCAGACATCTTTCTTTTAATTATTACATTATTGTTATCCTATTTTTTGAGCATGGCTCTTTATGATACTGCCTACATGTCATATATACAACCTGTATTTATGTAATTGATGTATATTTAAAACTCGAACACAAAGACGAGACATTATATTGTGTCAAAACTTTAGTTCTGTAAAATTTTATGGAAATTTTGTTGTCATTTGTGCTATGCTCAATTCACTTGTGCATTCTGTATGTTTATACTTCTGCTTCAATAAATAAAATATATATAAAAAAAAAACTTTCAAAGAAAAAAAAAAGAATATGAAATATATTCATTTATTGGGAAAGTGAGGACTACTAAAAGGAGTAGTGCAAGTTAGCCAAAATCTCACAATGTTAAGAGGACTTGCAAAACCGATGTGCAGCCCCGCACAAGTGAGTGTCGCAAGTCGAAATGTGCAGCACAGTCTTTTTCTACTATATCGTAAAGAGCATGGTCAATGCATGTCGACCATCATTAGTCGCCTGCCAACTGATGCTAGCACCCTATTGGGTCCCCTTGGCCATTGATATTGGCAGATGCACATCATACCATGTGCACACACCTTTACAGTGCTTCAGGTTTTTGTGTATAGTTAAGTGTTTTGCATTGAGTTTCTGTGACATGATTAGATATTTAGCATTAGCCAGCAGCTGTGCTTAGTGAAGTGGCCACTGAGTGTATATTTATGGAGGAAGTTAGCACATTTTGGAGCAGTATTGAGGATGAATGTATGAACTAGCTATAGCGAAACCTTGACAGAAACGGGGACTAATAACTGCGACGGTGCACGATTATTAAGTTTGTTGCATGACAGACATTGAATTTTTTATTTTTTTAAATTACTCTGCTTTATATAGGGATTGTAACTCACAGCGATAAACACTGTCTTCTATGTCATGCGTCCTCCCCCGCATCCTTAATGCCCCCCCCTGAAAATGAGTATCCTAAACAGGACCCATTGATGTAGATAGTTATCCTTGGTAGGTAAAGCACTCTTGAATTGCTATATATTTTATTGTTGCTGGGTACACACTAGATGACCTGAAAACCATACGATGCCTCTTACGATTTGCTTGGAATTCCCGTACAAACTATATAGTGTGTATAGAATAGTATGACAACATCTTGCACAAAAAAAAGAAATTGTCAGTAGCCACATCCAGTAGAGTGACGTCATGAACGATATCCTCAAATTACACTGCTTTTACAGACTGGGAGCTCATATCGCCACTAATATAGTGCGTGCACACTGAACGCGTTTAAGAATTTTTGGTAATGCGATGTCGTTATTGGCAAATTAATTAAAAATATCATCTAGTGTGTACCGGGCTTAACGGAGAGCAAATATTTTATCTTTTTGGCTTGATTCAGGATTTTATGCAATGTTGATTATAGTATGCAATCTAAGCATCTGTAAAAGTTTCACTGGTCTTACAACAGCAGTTGCAGGCAGGAATTATGCTTAAAGTGATTGTAATGGGGGAGTGGTGACGCATTGCGACCATTTCTGGCTGGGAATTACATCTTGCAGCTGAGATCCCAGTTATAAATGCTCTGACCTCTTACCATCTTTAGCTATGCGCACTATCATGGGGCTGCTCAGGACTTCAGTCTCAATGCAGGCGCAGGAGGCTGTAGTATTGGCATATGTATGCACATACAAACATGCCGATGCAAACATGTACATTGGGCCGTTTGCCTATTAGTATCGTAGTGATAATTCTACATTGCTTCTTGATCTTTGTATTGCTTCTATTAGGTGCTCAGGGTCTGTACACATTAGTGCTCCACAACAGAAGCCTTGCGTGTTCTGGTTTATTTTTCTCTTTCTCCTGCTTTGCCTCTAGTTACCCTCGCCCTGTGCAAACGTGTTGCAAGATCAAGTTAGCGTGTTATTCACATTGTCGGTTCATTTGTTTTACTTTCTGTCAAGAAGTGAGGAGCTAATCTATTTTTAATGGGATTATATAGTTTATGTCAGTAGCAATGTGCTGTATTTTCTTTAAATGCTGGTCAATTTCCAACACAAAATGGTTTTGTCCTATGTTATAATTTACTGGAGAATTTGCAAACACAGATTATCTGTGATGTAAAGTCTCATGATGGGTCTTAACCCTATGAGAAATCTATGTTCACTAGTTTGGTTCTTCGGTTCCCAGCAGCGAGGCAAATTAATCCTTTACACTAAGCAGTGTAGCCGCAGTACCTTGTTGCCAGAGGAAAATTAATGCATTTTGTACCAGACAGGATTTAACAGACTTTGGTTAGAAAATCATTTAAGATAACATTTACCTTTCAGCGTATAAACATCAGAGTTGCTGAGATTAAAAAGAATACCAACAAGATGTCAAGTGCACGATATATAACTGATAAAGCTTTCCATATGGTGTTCCACTTTTCGCAGAGATCCATCAAAACATCCTCACTCTGGGTCCTATTTAGGTTTGGGACGGTTTGGGACGATGGACTAGTATAAACATCCTTAACGATTCCAAACTTTTTCTTGGTAACTTTCATTTTGTCAAACAAATGTTAATGGTCTGTTTTTTTTTTTTATATTTAACTGTGTAGTTAGCCCGAAGATGTAGATTGTGTCTGATCATTGTTAGGCGAGTCTGTGGCACAAACATGAGCTCATCCTACTTACAAGCTTTTTTCTAGTTTAAATGGTCCACTACATATGACAAGTCAACATGGTAAGATTTGTGGTGATTGTGAATAAAAACCTTAATCAGTGTCAAGTTGTTGCGATGCATATTGATTTTGTGCTGGGTCAGAAGGATTTATTTCAGTACAGTAGTATGTAGGAGGGGCTCTCCTTACATGCTATTGACTACCTTCTTCTTGGGAAGCTATTAACATCAAATCTCTCGGAAATATACTGAGTGGGTGATATAGTGCCACAGCAGTTTTGCAGTACCGTTTAGATGTTAAGGACCTTAAATTAGGTACTGAAATACCAACAATAAAATGCATATCCTGGAAGAATCCAAATAAATTAGAATATATGCTTTATGTCCTGTATAGCAACTAGTATTGTAGTGCCCATACACTATTGCGGTAAAACGTATCAGATTGCATGTGTTTAAGCTGGAATTCCGATCAGATGCGCACGGAACGGCACAGCCGGAGATCAAAAGGTCTGCACTAAGGATTTGTCGTATCCCGCTGCCCTTGCTATGATCACATGTCATCTATGTCACATGCAAATGGACAGCATACGATATCACGTTCGATCCAGCCAGGCATCTTTAAACTTTAAAGGGAAATGCTTGGGTTGTATTTTTATGCAGATTCTGTGGCATGCAGAAACTTTTTATTCTCTTTACAATAATTTATTATTCCTTTTAAGTTGTCATTTTTAAGAAAAAAAGTTTCTATGGATGGTCAATCAAAATTTTAAAGTTAAGACTCTAACCCTCATGTTTACAACAGGTCATGTGTTTTGCTGGGCCGAAACTAGGATTTGTGTCACGTGGGGCAGGGCAGCATTTTTACCCCAAATCCCCCCCCCCCCCCTACTTTGTCACATGGCCTCCCAGCAGTGTGTTCTATAATGTCCCACCGCCTGCATGCTCACTCAGGCAGGAAATAACTGGGTATTAAGCCCAATATTTATATAAGGGCTACTTATATACTGACCATATGCCATTGTGAGGTGGCGCTGAGGAGAAGCCCTATGTGACAGGTGCAGCATCACTCCCTAGGCCCTTGATGGCTAACCTTGACACTCCAGCTGTTGTTGAACTACACATCCCAGCATGCTCTGCATCAGATTTATCATGGCCAAATAGCAAAACTAAAGCAGAGCATGCTGGGATGTGTAGTTCAACAACAGCTGGAGTGTCAAGGTTAGCCATCAAGGCCCTAGGCTGCTCAGTTTATGTAGGGCAGGCAGATAGCAGCAGCAGGGAGAGGTGGATGCAGATTTGGGGGAGGAATATGGACTAAGTGACGGCCTCCCCTCTGTGCCGGTCAAGGAGGAAGGCAGGACCTGGAGGCACGGCTAAGGCTGGGTACATGACCGCGATCAATGGTGTTGGGGGGTTGGAGTTTACCACTGCAGTCCAGCCCCAAGATCCCCAGCCCCTCAGTATTCAGACAGCTGGTAGCAACAAAACCATCAATTTTATAGGTGTGGTTGTCAAGACAACACAATCTGGAGCTGGATTGGGATGTGTCGCAAAGCTGCTACTAAAAAGGGAGTGAGAAGTTCCTTTAACATAGATACCAAAAAAAGAGAAAAGTAGTAGCACTAAACCATATTGAAGTTAATAAAATATATAATTTAATAAATTAATATTGACAAGCAATTATTCACAATAATAAAAATGGATGCAATAATCTTAAAGCACTGGCACCTAGAGCACTTTGTTGTTTAAAAGTATGATGGTATGGATCCATTCCTATTTGCACCGCCAAAGTAGTCCTATGATATAGGTATCCGGAAAATAGTCTCTCTGGTTTGTAAGAGTAGGTTGTATAGTCACCTCAGTGAGTGTCCATAGGAGGGATTAATCCAAATTGTATTGCATAGCAGCGATATCCTTCAGATGGAAATGGGACAGATGCTTTTTAAACTCCGTAACAACTGCGGCTGAAGCAGCAGATTTTGGTGGCGGCTGGTCTGGTTCCAAATGACAGGTCAAAGTGGCAGATAGGTGGCTGGGTGCTCTGTACTGACGCGTTTCGCTGTAGCAAGGTACAGCTTTATCAAAGTTTCCTATGCAGATGCCAGATACATTGTAGATGCATATAATAAGGGTTGTGGGTTGATACAGGTCATTACGTATCTGCATTTTTGACGCCACTGCCTTTAAAACTCCCCAGTGGCGCCTGTCAGTAGTTCTGTAAATAAACTCTTACTGCACTTTTCGCTGCAAGACCATTGCGGCAGTGTGACATGCACAGTATTGTGATTATTGCTCAACTGTGTCTATCTCTGAATCAGGCCCTGTATCTGATGGAGCCGCTGTCATTTGCAACAAAAGGGGCATGTGAGCATCTCACATGCACACGTGCATGCCAGTGTCACGCCGGCGTGCGCTGGGAGCCACTCAGATGAGAGCGTTTCCATCTGTAGATTTATTATTATTTATTAACCATTTCTTATATAGCGCACACATATTCTGCAGCGCTATGCAGAGAATATTTGAACACTCACATCAGTCCCTGCCCCAGTAGAGCTTACAATCTATGGGGTAGATGTATGAAGCAGTGATAAGGGAGGAGAAGTGAGAAAGTGTCTGGTACTTTATCACTGGCCAATCAGCTCCTGACTGTTCCTTTTTAAACCCAGCCTGTAACTTAACAGTCAGGAGCTGACTGGCCGGTGATAAAGTACCAGGCACTTTCTCACTTCTCCCTTATCACTGCTTTATATATCTACCCCTATGTTCCCTACATTTTGTTGGCAGCCAATTAACCTACCAGTATATTTTTGGATTGTGGGAGTAAACCAGAGGAAACCAATGCATGCATGGAGAGAATATACAAACTCCACACAGTTAGCGCCAATATTACTATACTACTGTATGGTACTGTACATTGTATCCTACCAATTATAACACTACACATATCCATGAGACATGTTTTCCAGTGGTTTCCAATGGTTTCCATTCATTTTGGTTTAAACTTACTGTATGCCCCATACACAAATGCCGATATTAACCCCTTCCTGACAGAGCTAGTTTTTGCGTTCCTGACAGAGCCATTTTTTTCAAATCTGACATGTCTCACTTAAGTGGGGATAACTTTTTTTTGCTTTTACTTATCCCAGTGATTTTGAGATTGTTTTTTCGTGACACATTGTACTTCAAATTAGTGGTAAATTTGGGTCGATACAGTCTGTGTTTTTTTGTGAAAAATACCAAAATGTCGTGAAAAAATGGAAAATTTAGCGATTTGCAAAATGTTAAATTTTCTGCTTGTGAGACAAATAATCATACCACTCAAAATAGTTAATAACTAACATAGACCATATGTCTACTTTATGTTGCCATCATTATTTCAACTTCCTTTTAATTTTTTTGGACACTAGGAGGCTTACAATATGAATAGCAAATTCTCAAATTTTCAAGAAAATTTCAAACACTGATTTTTTTAGGGACCAGTTCAGTTCTGATGTGACTTTGAGGGACTTGTATGTGAGACACCCCCATAAATGATGCCATTTCAAAAACTGCACCCCTCACAGTATTCAAAACAGCATTTTGGAAGTTTGTTAACCCTTTAGGTGTTTCACAGGAATTAAAACAAAGTGTAGGTGAAATTTCAAAATTTCATTTTTTTTGCGGATTTGCAAATTTAATACATTTTTCTAAGGAACACAGTACATTTTACTAGAGAAATGTGACTAAAAATTGATTCCCCCAATTCTTTGGTTTTCATAAATATCCTATATGTGGCCCTAGTGTGCACGGTGACCAAACCACAGGCTTCATAATAGAAGGAGCACCTACTTGATTTTGGAGCCTCCTTTTTATGAGATTATTTTTTAGGAACCATGTAGGTTTCTAGGCACCATAAGATGCTAAAAGTTAGGTACCCCCCCACAAGTGACCCCATTTTGCAAACTACACCCTTCAGGGAATTCATCTAGGGGTATAGTGTACATTTCAAACCCCCAGGGGTTTCACCAATTGTGGTACAACTGGGCAGTGAAAATGAAAAAAATAAATTTTTCATTTTCACAGCTCAGTTGTATCAAAATTGGTGAAACCCCTGGGGGTTTGAAATGTACACTATACCCCTTGATGAATTCCCTGAAGGGTGTAGTTTGCAAAATGGGGTCACTTGTGGGGGGGTTCCACTGTATGGGTGTTTCGGGGGTCATTCAACCAGAATCTGTGCTGCAAAATCCAAAAATCACTCCTTCCCTTCTGAGTCCTGCCATGCACCCAACTGGTATTTTTTGGTCACACATGAGGCATTGCCGTACTCGGGAGAAATTGGGGCACAGATTTTGGGGTGCTTTGTCTCCTTCATTCCTTGTGAAAATGAAAAATTTTGAGCCAGATCTGCATTTTTGTGTAAAAAAATGTAATTTTTTACACAAAAATGCAGTTCTGGCTCAAAATTTTTTATTTTCACAAGGAATGAAGGAGACAAAGCACCCCAAAATCTGTGCCCCAATTTCTCCCGAGTACGGCAATGCCTCACGTGTGACCAAAAAATACCAGTTGGGTGCATGGCAGGACTCAGAAGGGAAGGAGTGATTTTTGGTGGCGGAATGAATGGTGGGTGCTATGTCGCATTAGCAAGACCCCCGAAGCACCAATACAGTGGAACCCCCCCACAAGTGACCCCATTTTAGTCACCAGCTTTGGGAGGGGGGCTGGCGCTGCGGCTGGCGGGGGGGTGGGAGGGGTGCTGGCGCTGCGGCAGCCGGGTGGGTGGGAGGGAGGGGGGCTGCCGGGTGGGAGGGGGGGGGGGGCTGGCGATCGGTGGGGTATATACACACACACACACACACACATATATATATATATATATATATGTGTATATATGTATGTATATATATATATATATATATTTATATATATACATATATATACACACACACATATATATATATATATATATATGTGTGTGTGTATATATATATATATATATATATACATATATTTTCAGTGCATATATTTTATTTTACAACTTTTTCAGCAGCTTGATGCTGCTGCTGCGGGGGGGAGGGGGGAGGAGGGCAGCGCTGCGTGCGCTCCAGACGCTCCGGGGGAGCCGTGGGAGCCGCTGCTGCTGCCGGGTGAGTGCCCGGCGGGTGCGAGGGGTGGGCTGCACATCGGTGGTGATCGGTGCTGTACCTGACAGCACCGATCACCACCGATCCCTGTGTTACCGAGCGGCTTAGCCGCTGGTAACACAGGAAACGCTGTGAATGGCTGTTCAGATTTGAACAGCCAATCACAGCGATCGCCGACCGGGGGGGGCACCCCTGCCCCCCCTGGGCGGCGAGGGGGGATGTCTGCTGTCAGGGACAGCAGACATCACCTAACTGTCACTGCGTCTCTAGACGCAGTGACAGTTAGAAGTCATGACGTACATTTATGCCATGTGTCGGGAAGTACCTCCCGGCCATGACGTAAATGTACGTCAAATGTCGGGAAGGGGTTAAGGGATTTTCTAAGCGACTTTGCTAAGTTTAGCAAAGTCGCTTAGAAAATGCTCCTACATTGGTGTGTTTATAGGGGCAATAGCAACAGTAATTTGTTTTACCAGATATTGCTGGCCAAGATTTGTGGTCAGTGACCATCAGTCTCGCTGGTCACCAATGTTCTCCACACTGGCGCCGTCGTCTCACTCAGCACACATCGCTGACAGCTTGCACTGCATGTGGGCTGTTGGCTCTATGTGCTGAGAGACCGCGCTGTAGCAGAGGCCGACATAGCATAGCTAGGAAGCCCTGCACACATCGGCATGTGTGTAGGGCACATTAGGCAGAATTGCAGAAATAAATGGACTGTAATTGCTGGTTAAGGTGAAAGCTGTGTATGTAACACCATACTGTATGTATTGTATTTGTTATTAAGTTTAGGTAGATATGATCTTTGTTGACATTAGAATTACATGTTGAGCAGTTTTGATTCAAGATCAAAAGACCTGCTCACTGGGTTTGAGCTTGGACTTTATAGTGACACTAGTATTATGCGCAAAACATGTTCGGCGACCAATTACCCACCACAATACAATTGAATACCCCCTAAATTTGGGTCTTCTGAAATTTATTTAAGCTCATGTGAATCTGTAAATGATGCTTTTGTGAAATCCATGAACATGCAAGGACTGTATTTTCGCCTTTTATATAGTTGGTGCTATATATTAGTTTGCTTTCACACAAAAGGCAATCTTTCTATTTAAGGTCAATGTTGGGAGCCTCAACAGTATCATTCAAAAGGGATATAAAACACTTTTTTTACATTCTATTTAGAAGTTGAATTGTTTGCAGGAGTACAATATCTGTGCAGTATCGATCGTCAGGGTCCAGTAGTTAGTCAAAGGCTATCTCTTCTGACTAACCCTTTAGCACGATGTCATCCTCCTCCCTGTGATAGATTGTTACAATCTCAGCCAGTGTAATTACACACTAACCAAGTGGGTCATTTATTTCTGCACCTTCACCATTTACCAAAAATCTCCTTTATCTTTAGAAGCCAGCTCTTCCCCTTGCAGTAAAAGCAAGTTAATGGTGACATAAAACATCGCTGTTTATAGTTGAGGTAGAAACAAACAAAAACTCTAGAACTCCAAGTTTTAACTTCAGTATGGTGGTTTCTTTGTATTTAATAATGTAAGACCTAAAGTATAACTGTGGTTTGTCTTGTGTTATGTTGTTTTGTTAGTGTGGATGGAGATCTAATATACAGATAAATGCACACATACTGTATTTGCGTGTGTGCTTTTTGACATTCACACCTCCAAGATGTCTCATAGTGTGTTTCTTTATTGGACCAGCCAACTTGTCCAGCATTGATCACCCCACAAACAGAAAAGCTGCACCCCCACCTCTGGCTTAATTAGCTTGTGTTACATCTATTCCCTGAATATGATAACTGAAAAGCAGACTAGCCCATTTGCATCCATACTTACTCTCCTAGATTCATCAGAAGACATATTCAATGCCCACCGCTATTTCTGATGGGGGGGGGGGGGGGGGGGAATAGCAGTGGGCGCCTATTCAATGCTGTCTTTCCCAACAGCATTGAAGAGGCAGATTGACAGAACGGGCCCGACTTTAAAAGCGGCCGCGATTATGGCTGAATCTCGACATTCTACGGCCATGGTGGACACGCCACCTTTTCGCTGATTGGCAGCCAGGACATTCAATCCCGTCTGGCGATATGCTATCAGGCAAAACGCAAACGGGCCAGGGTCACAGCTGTCTGGACAGATCAACAGTCGTGACCCGGGATTGAATACCCCCTTACACTTTCAAGGAGTTCCATAGGCCACCCAATTACTAGTAAAGTGGGCAGGAATAACAAAATAATGCTGCAAGCTAATGGTCCATTGGAAGGGTGCATGGCTTAAAAGATGTGATTTGATGAACATTATGGGCGAGATTTATTGTGTTGACCGTTTTTCCGAAAATGCGATTTTTGCTTAAATCGCCCTGTATCGCCGTTTTTTAAAATCACATTTTTTTCCAGAAATCGCATTTTTAATGAGGTGTCTATTCCGGCATGAAAAGTGCGAGAAAGGGCGATTTTCGGGATGAAAAGTGCGATTTTTTTAGTCATGAAAAGGTGTGATTTTGTTAAAATATGCGATTTTGTGATTTAAAAAATAAAAATAAATTGGCGTGAGGTCCCCCCTCCTGTACATAACCAGCCCCGGGCTCATTGAGCCGGACCTGGTTCCAAAAATACGGGGGACAAAAAATCTGGGGGTCCCCCGTATTTTGAAACCAGCATCGGGCTCCAACAGCCCGCAGTGTCATGCCACAGCCGGGGGACACTTTTTACACATGCACATGGTCCCCCGGCCGTACCATGAGCACCGTGGCTGGTCAGCCTTGGACGGGGTACCTGGAGGAGTGGGGACCCCCCCCCCAATAAAGGGGTCCCCCCAGGCTTCACCCGTCCAGGGTCTGAAGCCCGGGGCTGTCACCGGCGTCCCTGGCCATTGGACGCCGGCCTGATAGGGTTAAATTCACATTCCTAACATTGCTTAATACAGGAGAAATACAAGTGCCAGCAGACCTCCCCCGCATGCTGGGACTTGGAGAACCACAAGTCCCAGCATGCGGGGCATTAATGGGCCCGCTGGGACTTGTAGTCCACCTGTAAAAAGAATGTTAAAATAAAGCACACACACAGAAAAGTAAAACTTTATTACATACACACATCCACACACCTCACTTTTACACCGCTATACATACCGATCCAGGATCCAGCGCTGGTCTCCCTTCTGCTGCAGAGCCGGTCAGCCCGCACTATCAGCGGGGACAACCGGCTGTCTCCGATGCAGCTAACAGCTTCTGGCGCGCTGTCCCAGCGCGACACAGGCTGAGAGCGTCTCCGGCTTATGTGTCTCCATGGAGACGCATAGCTCAGCCAATCAGGGCTGAGCTATGCGTCTCCATGGAGACGCATCGCCCAATCACGCTCTCAGCCTGTGTCGCGCTGGGACAGCGCGACAGAAGCTGTTAGCTGCATCGGAGACAGCCGGTTGTCCCCGCTGATAGTGCGGGCTGACCGGCTCTGCAGCAGAAGGGAGACCAGCGCTGGATCCTGGATCGGTATGTATAGCGGTGTAAAAGTGAGGTGTGTGGATGTAATAAAGTTTTACTTTTCTGTGTGTGTGCTTTATTTTAACATTCTTTTTACAGGTGGACTACAAGTCCAAGTCCCAGCATGCGGGGGAGGTCTGCTGGCACTTGTATTTCTCCTGTATTAAGCAATGTTAGGAATGTGAATTTAACCCTATCAGGCCGGAGTCCAATGGCCAGGGACGCCGGTGACAGCCCCGGGCTTCAGCCCTGGACGGGTGAAGCCTGGGGGGGGGACCCCTTTATTGGGGGTCCCCACTCCTCCAGGTACCCCGTCCAAGGCTGACCAGCCACGGTGCTCATGGTACGGCCGGGGGACCTTGTGTAAAAGTGTCCCCCGGCTGTGGCATGACACTGCGGGCTGTTGGAGCCCGGTGCTGGTTTCAAAATACGGGGGACCCCCAGATTTTTTGTCCCCTTTATTTTTGGAACCAGGACCGGTCCAAGAGTCCGGGGCTGGTTTCAGAAATACGGGGGACCCCTACGCTTTTTGTCCCCCGTATTTTTGATGAGCCCGGGGCTGGTTATGTACAGGAGGGGGGACCTCACACCAATTTTTTTTTTAACTTTTACACATTTTACCAAAGAACCATACACAGATCACAATGATCTGTGCATGGTTCTGACAAAATCGCCAGTCAGGATCAGGTCTATTTTTTTTTTTGAACTTTAGACCATTTTTTTGGGCGATTTCCAAATTCGCATCTCATTAAAAATGCGAATTGTATATTTTTCAATGGGGAAAACATCTGGATTCGAATTCCGGAGTTAAAAAAAAATCGCACTTTCAGAAAGTAAAAAGTGCGAAGCGGCAAATCGCCACCCATTAAGTAGTCGATTTGGGGAAAAAAATGAAAAAAAACTGCCGTTTTTGCGATAAAAATCGCCAAAAACCCAACATCGATCTCTAATAAATGTCACCCTATGTCTTTTTGCCCTACTGTAGAACCACAAAGGGGGGTGGGACATTATGATGTAAAGAATTAGAACCAGTCCTTTTCAGCTGCCACCTGCCTTCCCCCCTGAGATTCTTCCGGAGAGTAGACCACTGTAGCAGTTTTGACCGCAGAATCTTTTACTTCTCTTATAGTTTAGAAGTCACTTACATTGCTACAATATGTATCATCTACATATATGTCTAGTGTACATTTGTGTGTCTTTGAAAGACTGCCATCTATTGGCAGCGAGTGAAACTACATTTCTCTCTCTCACACATGTACAAACAGAGGCAATCACAAGGTAGCAGACTAGCTTTTGAAGCATTTGCTTCGAGTGGGCTTACTAGTGGGTATACAGGTTGAGTATCCCTTATCCAAAATGCTCGGGACCAGGAGAATTTTGGATAACGGATTATTCCGTATTTCGGAATATTTTAATATTTCAATGATGTATTATGAAGTATCTTGCATTTATGCTGTATAAACACATAATATACACACAAATATATTTTATTACCACATAAAATACACACAAATATATTTTAATTGTTCAAAAAACAAGGTTTCAAAACGTGAAACAAAATGTGTGTACTATCTCAGCACTGAATTTGAATGCCAAGCAATCATTTTCTTGTACATATATAGTGCCAGTTACATATCATGTCCTCAGTAGTGCTGTTACAAATGTCCCCAGTGAGTTTTTAGCAAAAAAAAAAAATTTCACTTTCTGGAATGTCCGGATTTCGGAATTATTCGGATACGGGATACTCGACCTGTATATGTTTTTACTTAATTTAAAGCATAATTATTCTCTTTCAGTTCTGACCCCAGAGTGTGTGCGGGCGCCTCTCCCTGCTCCACGAGGGTAGGGGTTGGGTGTGCCGAACGGGGGATACAGGCGCCGCTCCCTGCTCCACAGGGGTGGCGACATGCTTCACGGGGGGTGCCGACGGGGGCTGAGTGACCATATTGCCAGCGATATGTGCTACTATCGCCCCTGTGTGTACACAGCTTGAGGGGTATAAGTTCTAAAATGACCAGCTTACCAGAACATGAAATATTCATACATTTTATAAATATTGGACAACCTATATTACCCTAGAGTTTTAACGTTCACTGCATTAGATACTGTATATGGTTTATAAGTTGTGGACGTTGTAGCATCTGTGGGCATCATTTAGCAGTATTAACACCCACTTCACTTGATTTTCTGCTACATGTATCTGAATGGTACAATACTATTGTTCATATGACTTTGCATCCTCTCTTTATGGTAGACTCTAGTGTGCGCTAAAATTTATAGTGCAATAATTAGTATATCATTTTCAGTGCTCCAATGAACTTTTGTCATAAAAATGTAAGGGGTTTTTAATTGCTAGTAATCAGCACTGCGTGTTAAAAGACTGCGGATAATTAGGAGTTCATTTGCATTTCTCTTCTCACAAATTTTCTTAGTGTTTGCAATAACTTAATTCTTTTGTTTTCCTCTTGAGGATTGCATTATCCTGCTTGCTACAGCAGTCATTTGCTTTGCTGCCTCTCTGGCACTGTGTGTGTGTGTGTGTAACGGATGTTGTATTTTTAATGGTCTCAACAAATGTTATTTTAAATAAATACACACATACTCTATGTGCATGTATGAATGTATATGTTTGTACGTTTAGTGTGCAACGACATGTGGTCGATATGTAGATGGTGTTTTTTTGCAGTTTGAGTATGAGGCAACACTAAAAATCTTCAATACAAAGAGGTGTGCAGTGCGGTGACTAAATGGTTAAATATCAACACACTTACCTCATCCATATAACTGAAGCCAGTGCTAACATTTAGCTTGTTGATGTGTTTATTGAGGATAAAACCTGGAAAAGCATAACCTCATGACCCAGCGCTTACATAGCTAAAGGAAAGCAAAAAAAACAACCACTGTGTAAAATGTAACAATATCACAAATCAGTCAATATCGGCCATATTGTAAACCTCTCCATGAAAAGCCCCATACACACTAGACGCTATCGTACCCACTGAGCGATATTGGTAACAATATAGTTCAGTGACTTCATCTGGTCCCTGCTCCATACATGCAGTCATTGATTATGCTGCATGTACGGACTGGCGGAGGACATTGTAAACGACCAGCAGGAATGCGCATCGTTAACGATAAGGTCCTATATCGTTTGCCCGGGAGTTCCGCTGACTCCCTGGCAAACTATAAATAGCAGAATCTGCTACTGCTTACTGCTTGATGTTACTTGCTGGGGCCTAATTGCGATCACTATCCCCTTTCTCTTCAGAGCGGCTTCGTGTTACATCTAACTGACCCCCTGAAATTGCGCCCCCATGATCATCTCTATCACTTAAAGTGCGATCACATCCTTCCGAGATGTAGTCGCACTGTGAGACCCACGTGTTGCGGTAGCTGAATATGCGCAGAAGTGCAAACTTTTTCTGATTTGCGATTTTCACAATTTTGTGTCCCTTGTTGAATAAGCTCTTGAGAAAGATAGAAAGTGGATAGATAATAGAAAATAAATATCATACGATGGCTATACCTCTATTCCAAGCACCTTTAGTTTCCCTACTGCAGCAGTCTCTTGGAAGGGCTATTGCACCAATCGTATCTTTTACCCTTCCAGTAAGTTAATACTTTATATGTCCCCCATCCTTCTATCCTCCTGGTACAAGTCCTCTTGTTATAATACTTCTGGTACTTGTGGAGTATCACGGCTGCCATCGCATGCCATATATAGTGGCATGCGATGCGATTTTTGCCGTTTTTTTTTTTTTACAAAATCGTATGCAATCGCATCGCATACGATTTTGCACTGAAAAGCATTCAAATGCATTGAAATTAGTATTAAACATGTTCAATGGCCCCCAAATGGAATTTTTGAGGCTGTACCACCCCCACTATCAACGCGAACCCGGAGTGTGGCGAGCGCAGCGAGCCCGTGAGGGGCGGCGGTACGCGTCCTACAACCTTTTCATACCCCCACTATCCGCGTTGGCGTGGAGTTGAGAATAGAAAGTGTGGCGAGCCCGAATCGTGGCGAGCGGACGCGGACACCTGTGAAGCCCGTGAGGGGACGCGGATACCTGTGAAGGTATCCGCGGCCCCTCGCGGGGCTCGCCACACTTCGGGCTCGGTGGCTCGCTGCGCTCGCCAGACTTTCTATTCTCTACTCCATGCCGACGTGGATAGTGGGGGTATGAAAAGGTCGTAGGACGCGTACCGCCGCCCCTCGCGGGCTCGCTGCGCTTACCACGCTTCGGGTTCGCGTTGATAGTGGGGGTGGTACAGCCTCAAAAATGCCATTTGGGGGCCATTGAACATGTTTAATACTAATTCCAATGCATTTGGATGCTTTTCAGTGAAAAATCGTATGGGATCACATGCAATGCGATTTTTTTAGCATACGATGCCCATCTATAGAATGCTTTGCTTCCTACTTATGTAAAACTTGTATAATTTCACTTGCGTTTCTTCTCCGTTCTGACCATTAAACACCCGATGTACATAAGCCTTTTCCGGAAGTGTTCATGATGTATACCACCACTCTACTTGTCTTTTCGATGCACAATATCTGTTTTACTTAGCTATCTGAAGATAAGAACGCTACAACTGAATACATTATCCAAGGCGTAGTTTCACCAATCTACTTGTATAGTGATATTACCATGTCTCTCCTACACAAACTGGCATTTGCCCCCCCTTTACATTTGGGTTGGAGAGTTCAATTCAATGCAATGTAAACTTCTGGAACCGCACATTGCATCCATAAACATTACAGATTTTGCCTCACACCCCATACAGATGTGCAGGAACACATACAATTTTGGCGGTACAGTAACCAAATGTGCCAAGCATTGCAGTTGACAATTGTCAGTAATTGAATTCCCCTCTGTTTTCTACATCATCTGATTTCCTTGAAATCTTCTTAAACAGTGACTCCCAAAATGTTACTACTCAACAATTGCTATTTTGGTCCTTAATGCAATATGCCCCCATCTCCCGATTGCTTTAACTTGTTGCAGAACTGCGACCTATGCTTCCTGCTATACCAATATTTATGTCCCCAATAAAGACATTAAAAAGGAGTGACTTTGCTGTGACTTTCTGATGTCTGTTCTTTTGCTAATGTGTTGTCCACACAACTTTTTAAATTTAATACCAATTGTTTCAGTATTCATTTTAACTTAACAACTGCAAAATGTATTTACTTGTAATCTCATATTTGTCATAGTTAATGCACAGTTTTAACATTAGACTATTAAATTACTTAAACAGTTGTAATAAGTAAAAATTGTATAGGTGAAATTCTCTAGGTTTGTTTGGCTGTAATACATTTGTGGGAACAGATAATTTTCCAGAAGCTTTCCTAATTTGCTGCCTATTGAACTGATTGTTCTTAAGGGGACTTTGGGGTATTTGTTGGGACACACGGAGCGACAATGCTGAGCAATGTCATTCACTCAGCAAAATTGCTCAGCGCACAGTGCTGTCAGGGCGGGCGCCACCACTAGACAGCTTTAGGCATTTGCCTGGGGGCGCCGGCCACTGGAGGGCAGCACTTGGGACGGAGCAGGTCCCACCCCACCCCCCAAAGACGGCGGACGTGAAACCCCCCCCCCCAAAGATGGCGGCCGTGAACACCCCACCCCCATCGTGAGGGTGAGCGGTAGAGCCCTCTGGTGAGAGCACTGGCCATGACCGGCGATCTCAATAGATTTATCTCGCATGCGGGGCTGTGCATCACTTTTGCTATGGCCCCTACACACAGAGCGATGTAGGGGCATTTTCTAAGTGATCTAGTGAGATCACATAGAAAATGCCCTGAAATCGCCCCGTGTGTAGGCCCCATCAGACAGCACAGTGATTCCATTGCTATTGCCCACTGGGTTTATGCTAAACATTTGTATCTGGGAACTGTTGTATCTGTTATATCATAGAGTAAGAGTACAGAGATGGCAAATCTTATCTTACAATCTACCCTACCCCAAAAGCTCGTTGCTTAGGGGTCATCCTCAACTCTGACTTATCCTTTCTTCCCCACATTCAATCTGTCTCCAAATCATGTTACATGCATCTAAAAAACATATCCAAAATACGACCGTATCTCACACAAGACACTACTAAATCTCTTATCCATGCACTCATTATATCCTGCATTGATTATTGCAATAGTCTCCTAATTGGTCTTCCCAAGAACAGACTCTCACCACTACAATCCATTTTAAATGCTGCTGCTAGGCTGATCTTCCTTGCAAGACGCTCTTCGTCTGCTGATCCGCTCTGCCAGTCCCTCCATTGGTTACCTGTGTTTTACCGTATTCAATATAAAACACTTCTACTCGCATATAAAGCTACTAACCATACTGCAACAGCATATATCTCTGCACTTATCCCAAAATATCTCCCATCTCGACCACTCCGCTCTGCACAAGATCTGCGTCTCTCTTCTGCACGGATCACTAGCTCCCATTCACTATTACAGGACTTTCATCGGGCTGCTCCCATCCTATGGACTGCCCTTCCACTCACAATAAGACTCTCCACTAGCCTCCAAACTTTCAAGCGTTCCCTGAAAACTCACCTCTTCAGGCAAGCCTATCATATTTAAGTACTACACGCATAACCCTCTGAGGCACTTATGCATTATATAGCTTCCCTTCTGGACCTGTAACTTGGTGGGACTGCTATGCTATTACTGGTGCCTGTCCTTGTGTTTCCCTCCTATATCCCTAGAGATTGTAAGCTTGCAGCAGGGCCCTCCTACCTCCAAGTCGGTCTGTTGTTACCCAGTTTGTTTTATCACTGTCTACTATTGTAAAGCGCAACGGAATCTGCTGCGCTATATAAGAAACTGTAAATAAATAAATAATAAATCTTATTGGCCCTCAAGTTCCCTTGGTATTGTTGGGACTGGATAGACTCTAGAAGCCAAATGTGTCACCCTGGATCTACACCATGGGCTGCTGAAAGTATTATATGGTTATATCTGTTTACTAAGAAAGGTACTGCTGACACAGCATACTGTACACCTTTTAGTGCGGAGTAAATAGAGTACCAAAATAGTTGCGCTGATTATTGCTTTGTAACTTTGAGTCCAATGTATGATTAGAGCAAATCAATATTCAAAGAGTATTAAGAACAAGATAACATGCCGCCAAACTTGTAGAATTGGGACAGAATAGACCCCCAACAACACCTAATATGCATGTACTCCACCTTGCCGTGACCTAAAAGTACCCTCTTTTGAAAGCAGCGGTTGTCTTGCAACAAAGCTCTGTCAGCAATACCTAATTATGTAAGTAAATAGGTATGACCGCAGTGAGGAGAGATGGGGTAGATCCAGAATAAAGTAATTATCAAGCATTACTAAGGACACATCTTTTAGTAATCATTAGGTATAGTGGTGAATTTTGAGACTATGTGGGTTATTCATTCCGGGAATGTCTCAAAAGTCGGAATTCTGTAAAATTTTTTCAAAAACGACACTAACTCAACCATTGGAATTTTATGTTCTGAGTGTCGAATCGACGAAAACTGTGCCGTTTTGACGACAAACTGTCCGCGGATTCGACAAACCACAGCCATTTCCGACAATACAGATCTATAGCAGGTGGGATGACGAGTTCAGGCCAGGATTAAATACTGAACTGCCGATATTTCCTTTGTTGGAAATATCGGCAGGAATTGAATACCGCTCTATGTATATACTAGTGTGTTCTGACCTTCTACCAAAAGGTAATTCATATGGACTGATCTTCTTATGCATGCCATAATTACTGCAATGTGTACCTATAACTTACTGGTAATAGGTAAACACTTTGGCATGAAACACCCGTTATGACTGAGACTTATCGAGAGGGGCAGTGTATCGGAGTTATGTTTAAAGTTTGCATCTTTATCACATTGCAGATGCAATGAAAGTGCACTCTGTGTACTAGAGATCTAGGCTGTGACTTTAATGGCAAAATAATTGGTTTTGTACATGTACAAAGGCACAGATGAAGCACAACAGAAGATTAATTCAGATCGATTATTTCAGTCACAAATTGATTAATGTAATGTAGCAAAGTAGTTTAGTCTCTCCCAGATGTTATATTTATGCAAAAGTTTCACTTGGCTGCAACAGAAACCGAACACGCCCCATAGCCTGACCCCTCTTTTAATTGCCTAACTCTCCCTCTCCACAGGCTAAAGGCCCATACACACTAGAAGATTATCTTTCCAATCTGGCTGGTTGGAATGAGAATCTGGAATTTTTGGGAACAAATGACAATTGACCAATTGCTCCTAAACATGGAAAACAGACACAAATTGGTCCTACAGACAAATCGGTAAATTTAAGGCCCATACACACTAGATGCTATGAATGATGGGGTGGGTCAGCATTGTTAAAGATATTATGCATACTCACTAGAAGATATTGCCATCAATATCGTTCAGAACCCTTTTCTGAATGAGACTGATGCCAACATCTTCTAGTGTGTATGGGCCTTTGTGCAGATGATGTTTTTGTATATTTTCTAGGGTAATTTGTAACCATAAATTTCCAGATTTTCAATCCTACCAGCCAGATTGGAAAGCTAATCTTCTAGTGTGTATGGGCCTTTATTCTGTTTTCCAAACCACCCCCCTCCCCCCCCTCCTCCCCCCTCTACCCGGTTAACCCTAGCCGCCCTGACATACTTATGTCCGGCATCCTCATCAGTATTCCGATGAGGTTGCCTGACGGAAGTATGTCAGGATTCTGGTGCTGATCCCCTGACGGTAGTTGGGATGATAGCATCTGTATTATGAACGCAGGCATCTCGTTCATAGGACTCCCCAAAAATGCGTTTCAATGGACATTCCAGTAGAGTAGACAGGTCTACCCATTTTCAGAGCTACATAGTGTTTTTTATGTTTGGCCCATTAAAATAAGGGATAATGCCAGATATCATATGTTAGTGGCAGGTTTATATTTATATATAAACAAAGCTACATTAATGAGAAAATCTGAAAGATCACTCTATCCACAAGGATTCCATTTCTGGATAGTACTACCAAATCTGAATTAACAATCCTTTCCGTGCAGGATGTAGTGTGTTCCATTTTCTTTGCCACTATGTAGCATGCAACTACTGTAGTTTTGATTGTTAAAATGGCATGTTCAAAACTTTCTTTCAAAATGTGTAAAATGGGTACTTGTGTATTATCACGGCGCCCCCGATTTCCATCGCAGGGCATTGTACAACCACAAAATCACGTCGCATCGCATGCCATATGATCGCATGCGATGAGACGCGATTATACCCGATTTTTAATTGTACAGGCACCCAGACCCGATTTTACATTGTACACCCTGATGGGTACTGACAATGTTAAATGCCCCCCATTGTTAACGCCACCCCACTATCAACGCCAACCCGAAGCGTGGCGAGCGGCGGCGGTACGCGGCCTCCGACCTTTTCATACCCCCACTATCCACGCTAGCGTGGAGTTGATTTTATATAGTGTGGCGAACGCAGCGAGCCACCGAGCCCGAAGCGTGGCTAGCGCAGCGAGCCCCGCGCATTACTTCACAAGTATTCGGGTTGGCGTTGATAGTGGGGTGGCGTTAACAATGGGGGGCATTTAACATTGTCATTACCCATCAGGGTGGGAATACAATTAAAAATCGGGTTTGGGTGGGTATTTTACATTGAAATCGCGTTGCATCGCATGCCATTATAATATTGTAATATTATAAAATTGTACACTCATCCCGGGAAAAGCCTCAAATCGGGTCCATTGCATGCCTTAATTAGAGGTATGTGATGCGATGGGCGCCGTGATAATACTCAAGTACCGTAAATTGTTTCTCAACACATAATATATCATGTTTATTTTAGTAGTAGTCTTCCAAGTGATTCCAGTGCAAAATATTTTTAATATTAAAAAATATTTCATTTTTGAAGTTGGTATTTGTAACATTTTTGCATTCTTTACCATCCACGTGGTTTACAATTGTGAACATGAAGCATGGCGAGCAAAGCGTTCCATCCAGTGGTATGTTGTACACTAATTAGCGATCCACATGCTCAGGTATTGATTTTTACACAAAAAAACCCCCCTGAAAACTCATGTCAACCTTTTTATGTCTCCCATTTTCATGTCAACATTTTGATTGTGTTGACCTTTTGTTAACGTCGACCTACTGACTGTTGACCAGGTGATCCATAACCACCTCCTACTGTACTTGGGACTCCTGTTTAGTGAGACTATGGGGGAAATTTAATAGGATGAGAGATTCAGAAAGTGAGAGATTTAGTAAGAAATCTATAGGTTTTTTTAAAAGCTGCAATCATTGACACTGCAAAACCAGTTTGATTTTGCAGTGTTAAAAAAACTGGATATTTCTTACCAAATCTCTCACTTTCTGAATCTCTCATCCTATTAAATTTCACCCAAGATATGTACGGGAATAGATGGGTAAGAATGGTGCTTGTAGACCAACATGTAATAGAATCATCTGGGATCCAGAGAAAGAATTCTGTTAAGAGAAAGAAGAAAAAAATATTGCCTTTAAAATTTTATTCATTTTTCAGGTTTTAAATCTGTTATGTTGTGCTTTTCATACACTGAGTAAAATTTTGATTCCACTTTTTTTTCAGTTTAACTATGCAGATTTGCCATGCAAGGATGCACAATAATAATGTCAGACCTCCAGGCTTGTCCGCAATACCAAAACAGATGAACTACATTGTATCGATGCGGTTCAATAGCTGCTGAACCTAATGTGGGCTCTGGGGGGGCTCAAATGCTTAGTAGGCAGTGAAGAAAATGTTCAAAAAATGTCTTAATGGATCTAATAATACAAAGGCATTACAAGCAATGCACTATAGTTACTGTGTATATTGTATGACTTGCGTTCTAAGTAATGTATGCTATCTTCAAGCTGACGGTGGTTTGTTCTAGTAGTATTTCATGGTAGGCCTTCTGCCACTCACACTATTTTGGCAGTATATGTGTAATTAGTCCTGAATGAATAAATGGTTGTTTTGTCTTAATTATAATGAGAGTAGGATTTTACAAAAGTAATGTGTAAATAAAAAAATATATATATTACTAAAAAATATATTTAATTTATGAAGGACAAACAACCAACTGAGTTGGTAGCATCCATATTAACATTTCAATCATGAAAGCCATTTCCAGCCTAATGTCTCACTTAACGGTGAGCTATCAAAGTGATGCTTCCAGTGTGATAAATGATCCATCATTATGGAATGACGTTGACAGAGTTTGCGTGAGCTCGGGCCATGATACCATTTACCACCATGGAACGCAAAGCATTACTTAGTACAAAGCTGAAGTCCTACTTTTTCAACATTTAATCCATCACCCACAATGACCATCAAAATGTGATTGCTGCTTCTAAGTATAGTCTTATTTGTGTTAAGTTTTGCTTCGTACATTTTATTTATTTTTGGATCATTGTTTTGTGGTTTTAGCAGCTGCATGTACTATGTATTTGCACTCACTGCAGGTAAATCAGTAGGGACCCCCATTGATATTGCTTTCCTGTAAGTGCAAGTGCTCGCTGGCACATGTCAATAGCAGTTGACTTAGTGTCAGTGGGTTATAAGAGAGTGCAAGTGGGTACCCAATATACCTGGTATATTTGCTAAGAGTAGGTGTCCGACAAATTCCCCATCTCAAAAAGAAAACCTTTACTTTTACCTTTGAATGGTGTAACGTGGGTTATCCTAAAAGCATACAGAGGGGGAAGACCCTGCAGTGTCAAGGGAATTTAAGCCCCTGTGACGTCTCAATCTGCATGTGTTTATAAACATTTGTGTTTGCTGTTGTAAACCCCAAAATCATAGAAATATGTGTATATACATGGACCCACATTTCTAGCAATGGGCATGACGTTCTCACGCAATGGGCATGACGTTCTACTTTAAACAAAGTGATGTAGAATGTAGGATATATTGTGAGGATTTGAAACTTTTTCAGAAAAATTGGTGTCAATTTTTGAAAACTATAGTAATGTAGAACTGGAAGTAACTGAGCCATGTGGCATTCTATTAATCTATAACTATAGATATAACCGGTGGATGGCAGGAAATGACTGCTTCATGTCTGCTGCCCTGACTGTAGTTACATTGTAAATTGTGGAGAATATTATACTTTTGAAAGCACACTGTGTATAATGTAATAATGTTAGTATAAAATATACAGCAGTGCAGAATAGATTCACCTTTGCACTGTATAATACAAGCAAAGTACAATTTTAGCTATCGGTGTATGAAGTGATGGAGATGGGGAAAATCCAGAGAATGTGAGACAGAAATCATTCCGTAGCAGTCTCTGCGCTTCGCTCACAACATTATAAATGACTGTTTCTCCACAAGGAAGTGACTAGCTTTGCAATGATGTATGAAATAATATGCATTTTGCATGTCCTGTTTGGAATGATAAAGGTCATATAGTATCATTTACATAATCTTCCAGTGAGAAAATGAAGTGTTAGCTGCATTTCCTGTAGAACATATACATTATCGGAGGCTTGAACCGTTCATTATTCATGAAAGTTAATTTTACAGTGGGTGTGAATGATCTGTTATGGCTGCCTTTTTTTGATCATTCTGTAAAATAATATGTGGCAAAGGCTGCACAAATAGCAGGCAAACGAGTAAAGAGTGATACATTTGCATGGCTCTCCGTTCACCCGATTGGATCTTGATTGATGGCAACCATTTGTCTTTGTCAAAAGGAGAAAAATGCAGACATTGAAATAAGAGTGCTATCAAAGTTTCTCCAGAGCCAGAACATGCTCGTGTGCTAAATTCAGCATAGTCTGGCTTTAAAACCAAATATTTTATCCATTCAGTCTTCTAAATCCTCACCTGTTTGTTACATTGTATACATATGTGGAGAAAGTTGTCAGAAATTGGTTTGTTAAATACTAGGATGTTAGGACGGTGTAAGTTCCATCTGTGACTGGAAATGTACAAATAAATGTTTATGCAATGGTGAATACGCCATTGTGTCTTATTATTTTGTATGGTTCAATCTGTGATCTATGGAAATAAGTGATATCAAGGTAAAACACTCTATTTTATGTGCAGTCACTTGTAATTTCATGAACATATTCCCATAATTGTTCAACTAATTGTTATTATGTATGTACATATTCTAGTAAATTATAAAACTAGATCTAAAGTTAGGATATATGAAAAAAAAAGGGTTTCACATAATAACAGTGATTATACTTTTTACAATAATGGAATAAAATGTTTATTTTACTAAGGCAAATAAAATGCCAGTTTCAAATTGGATTTAAAAAGTATCAAAGCTAGGAAATAAACCATTGCATGTTCTTGGTTTCATTCAAAACATCTGGCAATAATGCCATGGCACTGAGCGATTTCTGTGTGGCTAGTACTCTACATCTTATAAAAGGGGATAATAAAAGGTACTTGTTTCCTAGCAGGGCGCCCAGTACGCTGTAAGCGTACAGGTCTATTCTCCATAGTAAAATCGCATAGCGATTTTTTTAATGTCATTTTTTTCACTGCTCTGTTGGCCCCACGGGATCGCATCGCACCTCCCTCAAAATCGCATGCGATTTTATAGGGTGCGATGCCATTAGCTATACACTTGTATGACATACAATGAGCTTTCACTGACCCCCCCACTATCCACGCCACCCCGAGGCGTGGCGAGCGGCAGCGGAACGCATCCTCCCGACCTTTTCATACCCCCACTATCCACGTCGGCGTGGAGTTGACTTAATATAGTGTGGCGAGCGCAGCGAGTCACTGAGCCCGAATCATGGCGAGCGGATGCGGATTACTTTTACGTGTATTCCGCGTCCCCCTGCGCCAACGTGGATAGTGGGGGTATGAACTCTTCCGTACTTTCAAGACTTCAAAGAGAAGGGCCAGAACGTGCACCGCTGAGCACTTTGCTATTGACTACCCCTATATAGACCAAATATTTATATGATTATACTGCAGTATAATGGTGTTATGTTATTTACAAAGTTATATATTTGTTACATAGTAATAGAAATGTATAGACACCTGGAACTGCACTGGGACTCCAAAGCATTGTCCAGGTGGTGAGAAGTGTTAAGCACAGTGTACAATCCTAATGAGTATAAATACATTGGATCTGGCAGTAGTTGGATTGGGAAGTGAGGAGTATGGGTGTAAACCTTTATACATTTATATTTTTATTATAAGGTAATTTATTGTTATAATGTCCCTTAAAGATATATAGAGCTCATATGTTAAACGATATGTTAAACTACTTAACTGGATGTTAAGTTACTTTATTATCTCTTCCACTAAAAGTATTACAACTATTATTTGTCTGTGAGCAGTGTTGAGGCATTCTAACAGAATAAATAATTGTAAGTATTTGTATAATTTATATCAATGTCCTTTACCCAACACCACTGTGGGTTTTCCCAAGTAGACCCATTATTATATACGGATACTTGAGTGGAGGCACTGACATGGAAAGGCTAACCCTTTAACAGAAGGATAACGATGAGTAGAATATTCTAGACATGGTAAATTAGTAGCCCCCGTCCCCTCAGCGGCCAGAGGTGGGTAACACATTAATTTGGATGTTACGTTAATATGTACTACTGCCCTAAACATTGTTAAAGACCTTGTGTACCACTTTATGATAATGATATTCTCTGAGGGCAGTGGCCATTTTCAGCAGGATAAGGTTCAGGATTTATATGTTAAAGTTGTTGAAACCAGATCTTAATTTAATCGAGCATCCATGGAACGTGCTGGAAGAAAGTCTAAGACCCCAGTTCACAACTTACAGAACTTGAAATATTTGTTGCAAAAGTCTTAGTGCCAGACACTACTGTATACCTTTATAGGTGACAGTGATTTTGGTGACATAAGGGAGACTATATAATATTAATCAGGTTGTTCTCTGACAAATTTGTTAAAACCAGGCTTTCGAAAGGACCCATACTCATGGCACTCCTTTTGTATCATTTTTAGGAGCCTTTGTGTTGTTTATGTAATTATTAACACTCGATTTGACAGCAGATATTTTATGACTATATAAAAACTATGTACTAAGTGAACCCTGCAGGCACCTCTGCCTCGTCCTCCCCGAGCTATATCTGCTGCTCTGCTTCCATGTCTTTTTTCAGTTACATTGCCTCCTAACTAGACACAAGATGGCTAATTTATTGTAGGTACTTCTCTGTAATTGACTACAGCAGCATTATGTATATAGCTAACATACATAGGATCAGTTGTATTAATCCTTAAAGAGATTAATGTGAGGCTGAGAAAGAGAGTAATAAATGTTGAGCCAATCAGCTCCTAACTCGTTTTCCAAGCACAGACTATAGCATGACAGTTAGGAACTGATTGGCTGGATATTTATCACTCTTTATCACCATATCGTTTATCTCTTTTTAAGACTTAATACATCTGCCCCAATGTTACATAGTAGTTAAGGCTGAATAAACATTTGCGTCCATCAAGTTCAACCTTGGTTAGCGTGTATGATGTTATTCATGTATGCTCATGGATGCAAGCAAAGTCCCTGTAGATATTCTTTACCATGGATCTCTCAACACTGGTCTCCTCTTCTTTACCCATCACTTTTCCTTATGTGTTAAGGTACATACATACTGGTCGTTTTTTTGTCCAGCGTGCATGGAGAGCAATGATAGGAAATATCGTTATGCTGAAAACGCTCTGTGCTCACACACTGAGCAATTTTTGCCTGTCTAAGCGATTTTCCTATGGGTGGATAGCTTTCCGAATTGGGACGTTATGGAAATCCATCCACTCTTCCGCTCATCTATTGGTAATACCAGCAAATGGGCGGCGATGGTGCGGGATTGTGCATCAATGCTCATCTCTGGGCTGTACACACTTGCCGACTGTTGAGCTGAAAGCAACCCAAACTGTAAAACTGAACGGCTTTCAGCTCAAAATTACCCTATGTGTATGGACCTTAAGACTGTAGATGGGACCACTACATTACAGACAAAATAAGAGCAGCTCTCTGAACAGTTATTGTTGGCAAACTTCCGCATAAAATGTTGTCATTCTTCAAGACTGTCCACTTATTTCTGTTAAAGCCTTAACTTAACTTGATTTGGTAGAGCTGCTGTAGGATTTGCCCTGCACTCTTTCTATAAAGCTGCAAAAATCTGTGAAACGGAGGACTGTAACGGATTTTACGGACTTAAAATATTTTAGACTTCGTTACAGAAGCCTACATCCCCTTTCCGTCAACCTGGCACATTCTACTACTCTTTCACAACTTTCATAACTCTGGTTCTTTCCATCCTCCATTCTTCTTAGTCCCATACACATAACCCTACATGCTTGGCCCTCCCTTAGCTATTCCTAATAATGTCTTTAATAGAATCCCTATGTATTTATTATTTGAATTATTATTTGCTTATTATTTGAATGTGAAATGCCGCAAGCAGCTTATCAAAAAAAAACTTATGTCAGGTATAGTATTTAAATGCCAGCGTATATTGTTGCACTTTATATTGATCATGGTACACTTGTTATCGGTTTTCTACTTTGGTTTTTATTTGTTACCCTACTGGATGTTTGCTTTATCTGTCTACCAAAATGAAATATTTATGTATTGGAAATCCGTATTTCATTTGAGTATATTTTTTTCCCTCTGCTGGTACTCCTTTTTCCCCCTACTTAAAAAAAAAAAAAAAATCTAAATATAATACTTCCTATATTTTTCTTTTTCTTCAATCCATCACCACAGTAAATCCTACCTCAGTTTGATGAATAGGTTTGGCAAAGCATCTTATTTCCTAGAGAAAGACTAAGGGCGATATTCAGTTAGGGCCGAAAATACATTAACTGCAAAAAAATACTTAAAAAAAAATAAAGTATTTTTTTTTTCTCATTGTTTCGCCAGTTTTTTATTTTTTCGGCTATCCAATGCATGTTTCAGTGAGGCAGGTAAAACAATATCTTTGATAAACCGACTTATCAAGGCTACTAGAATAGCCCACGACAAGACAATTCAATAACGACCAAAGTGTGAAAGATAATGAAAGAATAAATTGATATTTGTTACATGTACAAGATCGTTACATGTTACCTAGTACCGAATCTGCTCTTTCTACCTGCCGCCTCATGTCCTTGCCATCCTGCCATGCTCAAGACCTGCCTTAAGGCCTCCTTAGCTGCAACTCATGTTGCCTGTTTGTCTCCCCCTCCCTCCAGACTGTAAGTTCCTTGGAGCAGGGTACCCTTCCCTCCTGATCTCACAGCCCTCTTCTCTCACACATCAATTAAAGCTCTCCTACCCATCTACCATCAATACCCGCATCTCTTCTCACCTGTTTTCATAAATTTCTACCACTGGCAACCTGCCCCTGGTAACTTGCAGACTGCTCCTCTGCTTCCCTACATCTCAGCTGTATTGTGTACTAAGAACTTTGCTGCTAATTGTTACCTCTACTGCAGGCATGTCCAAACTATGACCCTCCAAATGTTGTGAAACTACAAGTCTCATCATGCCTTGCCACAGTTTGCTATTAGGGAATGCTAAAACGATTGCAAGGCATGCTGGGATGTGTAGTTTCACAACAGCTGGAGGGCCGCAGTGCCTGGTCTACTGTTTTTTGTTTTTTTTCCCCAGTTACGGTTGTAACCCTGTCTTGTTCAAATTTTGTGCCCTTTGTACAGCGCTGCAAACCACTTGTAGCGTCTTCTAAATAAACATAATAGTAATGTAGTGTATCTGCACACTGGGTATGGGGATCAATTCTTTATCACAAATACACAAACAGAACTGCAATTGTAAATACATGGTGTATTGCAATGTCATTTCCAGTAAACAAATCCACACCCAGTGCAGCTTATCACACAATGTATTTTCCACAGGTACAAAACCACTTAAGACAAAATAAACAACTAGAGTAATGGGGCCTACACAGGTAGCAATGAGTGTTCTGAGTGATGCTGGATTGCTCAGCACACAGCGCTGCACAACGATCTGTCAGGGCCAGTGTTCTCCATGAGATCTGTCAGGGCCAGTGTTCGCCTGACCCCCGCGATTAAATAGATTTGACGAGCGTGCTGGATATTAATCGTCTGAGTGACATCGACGCACGGGGCCGCACACACGGAGCAATGTAGGAGCCTTTTCAGAGCGATCTAGTGAGATCTCTTAAAAAATACCCCTTAATCGCGACTTGTGTAGGCCCCGTAACTTGGGCGAAATCTGGAGCAATCACTGGTAAGCCATGCAAAAGAATCAAACCAAAGGTGTCGGTACTATCAGGGAACAGTCAGTTCCAGGTTGCCGCCAAGTTAGTAACAGCAGGAAGCCATTGTTAAGAAGATTAGGCATCAATCACTAAGTGTAGACCACTCCTTCCTGTACCATGCATATTCACATAAGGCTGGAGTTATTTTCTTGGCTTTTATATATAATCACTACTTTATTTTCCCATCCAGTTGTGTATCTAGTGTACCTTCTTACTGTGCTAGGAGAATTTGAATAATGTATAATAATTTATTCATTAACCCTTATTTCAGTGTTAGATTAGAGGGTTTGTCTTGTGGTGCCAGCCAAAGAGATGAATAATTTACCATCTTTGCATAACATTGGAAGCAGGAGAATTGAAAGGATTGATGGCGGTGAAGGTTAACACATTTTAGCAGGTTTCATTAGCTTTGCATTGTCATATGTTTGTGTCTCCAGCTGAAATAAGCCTTGCAGGAGATCCTAGTCTTGGGAACTAATTACTTGTACCGATTGCCATTCTGATGAATAGACCCTCATTGAACCATTCCCCGTAGACCCAGAGCAGTGCGTGATTCCCAACTGCAGTCTGCCTGATATTTGATAATAATTTTAACAGATAAATGTAAGAAAACAGAATGATGAAGTACCCATGCAGTCTATTCAGACAATCATAGAAACACACACATAGCCAGCTGTGCCTGCTTTTTCTCCAGAATCACTAATGGGAACGTTTCCGTTATTAATCCAGCTTCATGAACGGCCTTAGTTTTTAGTGTAATTGTTCTCTGGTGCTTTGCTGGTCCTGCTTTTTAGCCTTTGATAGTCTTTTTTTTATTTTTTATTGATTTATTTTTATAACTTTACAAATATGTACATTTGTTTCTTAAAAGCATAGTACATACAGTGCTAGGTTATTAGTGCTTTTGGCTAGACTTAAAGTTTTAAATCTAAAGAAAACTTTTACTCTGCCATTACTACTGCTGAGCAACTACGTGCTCAGATCTGCATTTATAGTCAAAGCAATTCATGTTCTTTTCCAAAACCATGTATGACTAGAAACTGCTGGATTACCTCAGCCACTAATAAGATTAGACACATTATGGACTCAGGATTTTAGTCCTTACCAAAGGATGGTTAACTAGGGTAAAGCAACGTTTAGTTCCTGTATTCTAAGAGTTACCATCTTATCAGCTTATTTGGAAATGGCCATCTTTTACCTCCTGTTTCTTGTGATTGGCGTCATGATTTCCTCAGGGTACAGCACTGCAAGATACGTCAGTGCTTTGCCCCAAACATCTTACACTGGTATTTAGGATGTTGGTCCTTTTCACATTCAATGTATCGCATGCGACCCTGTTCCCTGCCACCGGTCCGACCTCTAGCTCAGGTCCAATGTGCACGGGATCGAGCATCGGACTTCAGGGGTACATCAAACACATCGGATTTGGTCCAATTTCTTGCCCCGATCAGGTGAGATCGACCCAAATCATACTAGTGTATGGGCACCATTACTGTTAATGGCATTTTTAGCACCACATGGGGCCATAGTTCAAACACATTTGTGAATGAGGTATATTACTGTACACAAAACAAAAAGTGCAGAGTCCTGCGCCATGGATAAATCGAGTTTACACCAGTAACAAAACCCAAAAATACTGTCACTTCCCGTTTAATGCTGCTGTTCTAAGAGGGCGAGCTCAGTGCCCCAAAATAGCAAACAGAAAAGGAAAGAAATAGAACTGCGCAATAAGGGGATAACAGTATTTATAATAACACATCATAACATAATAACACATCATAGAACATACATGTAAAATTTAAGAAAATAAATATATATAAAAAATAAATAAAAAAATTAAGCACAACCGGTTGTGACTGTATATAGCATGCAGGGATTTTTGTTAAAACATATTAATTAGAATTGCACTTCCCTTGAGGGTATTCACAGTCCCGTTAGTATGTTAATTGGTTCAAATGAAATGGCTGGTTAGGTAAACATTCAATTTGTGGGTTAGTGGTTAGGTTTTGGTGTTAATTTATACTTAGACTGTCCAGGTATTTGTTGTCTGGCCAGACACTTTATAATGAGGGTACCTTACAGCTGCCACCTGTAATTCCTCGGGTCTCCCAGTTGATGGTGCTGAATCACCTTTTGTAGACAACTTTATCTGGAGTCACCTTAGGATAGATGGTCTGCTTGTGTTCTGTGTGGTCTCCCTCTGGTGCAGTGTTTGTAGGGTTCCAACGCTTTTCCCCGCCTCCAATCACTGAATCAGCGGCTTTATCAAGGAAAAGGATATATATAGCAAAAACGTATTACTGTACACAGAGTGTATAGTAGTGTTTGATAATAATGCCCTTAACCAGTGGTTCTTTATCTGTGTTCCTAGGCTGCCTGAGAACCCTTGCAGGGGGTGGCTTGTGTCAGGGGTCCAGGACCAATTCAAATTATTTATGGTCAATGTAACCGGCAAAGAATGCATTTACACACACGCATGCATACGTACATGCGTACATACATGCACATGCCTCATTCAAGACAAAAAGGTAGAACCATCACTCAAACATAATAGTTTCAACTGCTATTCGTTTTCTTCAGGGGCCATCTGATCAGAGAGTAATGTAGGAAAGTTGCCTGGTCTGATGAATCACAGTGTCTGTTACATCACGGTGCACGTGCATCATTTATCTGAGGATAGTAGTGCGCATATGCAAGGCCAACAGCAACAGAAAGCAGCATCTAATCTAATCGCAATCCCCTCACAATTTGAGGGATAAGAAGACGTTGTTTGTGTTTAGTAACCGTCTGTTTCCTGGGAGTGTCAGGGAAATTGCAGGCGGGCCCAGGCGTTTTCAGGGAGGTCTCGTGATGTTCGCATTGGCCTCCAACAGCCTGTCTATCGCAGACTTGTAGAAGGGTCAGAGTTACATAGGCACTCAGCTTTCATTCAGCTAGTAGAAAGAATTTCTTTACGGTCAGAACAGTCAAACTCTGGAACTCTCTTCCCAGAGAGGTGGTAACGGCTGGCTCATTAAATGCGTTCAAGGCAAAGTTGGACAAACATTTACTGGAGAAAAACCTCCATGGGTACAAATAAGAAATATAATTTGTCTGTAAAATACCAGAACCTACCAAATCAGCAATGGATATCTATACCAGGTTGAACTAGATGGACGCAAGTCTTTTTTCAGCCTTACCTACTATGTAACTATGTAACTCTTGAACAGACTGGAAAAATAATGGTGATGTTGAGTTTAGTATGGATTTGCAGATGGAATGCGATCAACAATCCATTCACAAGTCAATTGTAGATTTGCACAGGGCACGTTTTCACTCTGTCTAGGCGGCGGCTATCTGATCGCATTCTTCTGCAACTTCGCACAGCAGCGATGGGGCCTGAATCAGGCCCCATGTCATTTTATGTCAGAGCTGTTTTGGTGTCACGAGTAGAATCTACACAATATTAAGCAGGTGGAGTTAATGTTATGGCTGATCGGTGTATATTTTCCCTCTCTCCTGATGACATCATAGTCGCTATAGTATATCATGACCAGTATGTGTTTATAGCATACAGTACATACTTTATGGCCCATTGCATGACAGTATTGGACAACCCTGAGCTGTGTCAAAGGCTGCAGATCATATTTACAGAAGTCTAAATGTTTGCTCACGCAGACGAGTATATCAGCAGAGATCTCCCCCTGTGATTGGGAATAACCACCGCTCCCCACTGTTACTATTAGGAAATAACATAGACAATAGAATCTCTAGTGCTTGTTCTATTTGCAGGCACTAAATGAAAGTGTTGCATATCTGATTTTGTTACCCCCAGAGGCTAAAGGTTATGAATATTTTAGAAGATGATTTTAATTAAATTCCTGCACATCTAAACAGAGTAATATTTTATTATAACGCACCAAATAGGCACAAGCAAGATTTTCATTAAAGTTAACACTTTAAGGGCAAATGGTGTTCGGTATGATTTACTGACCTTGTGAGGGAAAGAAACAAATTAAGAAGAAAAATGATGAAAGGGGACAGGCTGTGATTAATATAGGTAATGCTATCCTATATTTATAATAGCCTATTCCGTATTCTGTTTTATAAATGCAGTCTCTGGGTGAGATGCCCTGCTGGGGCCAAAATGAGCCTGAAATCGGAGCACATGCCACTAGTGTGCAGGCAAGTTGATCACACTGTCAGCAATTCATTTTACAATGATGTATTTAGTGTTCATTTCACCTTCCTACCAAGAAGAGGAATTCCTCAGATGGAAAAGTGATATTGTTCTTTTCAAGGACATACCTAAAGAGAAATTATTAGTAAGACAGACTGAAACTAAGAAGAATGTGTCTGTATAAGTGCAGATGTAGATCAGGGATATAGGTTACTTTGCCTTTAGTACAGTAATATACAAATTTTATTTTTGTTTTATTTAAATTCAGCCCATTGAAATCTTTCTAGCTTGCAGTCTATACTGTGGGGTGTATTCAATTCGTCCGACAAGGGGGTTAAACAGAGGGGCTCGGCGAAAACAAGCGATCTTCGCTGTTTAACCCCCGCACCGGCCGCTCACCCTATTCAACGTTGTGCGGAAATCCTCGCTATAAGAGGACCACGAGGATTCCCTCAAACAGCGAGGCTTGTGGCTAATTCAGGGAGCCTGCTGCATTTAGCCGCGAGTCTCGCTGTTTTAGCGGCCGCATCCTCAGTTTCCCCCTCGCTCCAAAAAGCTAGCGAGGGGGAAAGGGCATATGCAAGGGGTCAGTTGAATACTGACCGTGCGAGCTGTAACAGCGAGCAGGCAGCACTGCTCGCTGTCACATCTCGCCCTCCGCATTGAATACTGACCATTGTCTTTGTCTATCTCATGCTACTCACTTTATTTGTAAATAGGAGTTTATCATTATATTCAGAAGTAGAACAGCATCTCTAGTAATTTATTGTGGTGCAAATTATTATCATCAACCAGTGTCTAATATTTACACAAAGGTGGTACAAAAGTGTTTTGTGGTTCAAAGTATAAAATGTTCAACAATAACAAACAAACCCTTAAACCAGCTGCTGCTTTCTTTTAGTTTTCGGACTGATTTATAGCTTTGTGTAATGTAAGTGATACTGTAAATGTAGTTACAACTCTTCGTCGGCTTGTTTTGGATGGGTCCGCTGACATTTAGAGTTGTTTCTTTCTCGCATAGCTTTTTCTAGAAACAATAAACTGCGTAAATTGAAACTGAATTTTAATGCTGCATCGAAAGAAGATGCTCTTCAGCGAAGAAGCATTTAATAAGTTGTATTATTCAACGCTGACAGTTTTAATAGCGAAAGTTAGAGAAAGAGCTAAGCAAACAAGGAAAGCTTTCTGTGAAAATTTGCAGCTACCATGCTGTTATGTAATGTGTAACATGTGTGCTCCCTGTGTTTTGTTGTAGCCGTCCCCGGGAGTTCTGGCGCCTTGACTACTGGGAAGATGACTTAAGGCGCCGTCGACGGTTTGTTCGGAACCCCCTTGGATCGACACATCCTGAAGCAACGCTTAAAGCAGCAATAGACCATGGTTAGTATCCTACAATTATATCCCCTTATCAGCACAAAAGTACTTTGTATAGTGGAAGGATGGATTATCCTTCACATAATGCTGCTCTACATTTTTTTATTGTGCAGATGTTAGACATGAGCATTATCGATAGTGGAGTGAGACGATGCTACTTTCACATTTTCACTCTATTAGCTGTGTTTTTTGTTTAGGAAACACAACGCAAAATTGGAAGTTTATTCCTACCACTCTACACAAATATTATGTGTGTAAACTTTACAGTTTTAGGGGGGTATGTAATCTCCCACCACTATTACCTGCGAGGGAAATAGCGGCAGGCCCTATTTAATGCTGTCTTTAGCGCATTGAAGAAGGATCACTGCAGAACAAGCCCGACTTTAGAAGCTGTCGGGCCCGTTATGCCGATAACGGTCGTGGATTGTCACGATTCCATCCGCAGATTGACAATCCACAGCAGTTTTCGTGGCCACGCCCCTTTTTGCCGATCAGCAGGCAGGACATTGAATCCCATCTGTTGATTTGCTGTCGGGGCACACCGCAAACAGGCCAGGATCCCCCTTAGTGATTACAATAGTTTTTCCTATAGAACAATTCCTGGTACTTATGTATTATCTGGGCTCCCATGTTAAATGCACCCCATTTTTTCATACCCCTACTATCCAACTACGCATGGAGTTGATTTTATATAGTGTGGCGAGCGCAGCGAGCCACCGTGCCCGAAGCGTGGCGAGTGCAGCGGTCTCATAAGAATAACTCTAGCAAACTCAAAATAAGTAAAGAAATAAAACGGCAGAATATCCATTATAAAGTTACTTCATTTGGTGTAGGGTCACCATGTGCAGCCAGTTATTGTGCTGTGACCTTGAGACTAATGTGTCTGGAATTGTGCAAATAAGCAGGAGCACTATGGTTCCACAGGATGATGGCTAACCTGATGTTTGGCTTATAGTGGTAGAAAATACGGTCTTAGATGTCACATCAGAATAAAGTGTTTAATAGGAATCACAACTGCTGACTGATGAGGCCATGATAGATGTCATGCTGGTTAAATCATTGGTTGAACATGTACTGTGTGGAAGGTGACATCTTCTCTTGAAAATGAACCCTGTTATCAGAAAAAAAATGCTGCAATGGAGGCTGAAGATCTCGCCATACCTCTAACCAGGGATACTCCTATTTTTGTTGAACATATGGTGCAGAATAATCTTCATTCTGCCCATCTTATTTTTCTGAACTGCTCAGTACTGAACAGGGAATGTTAACTGAACAGTAATAGATTGTTTTGCCAAATAAACCCAGTAATATATTGGAAATCTCAAAGACTTGCAATATGGAGCAGCCCAAATGTATCTAAGAAACTTGACAAATATCTTGAAGATATCTGAATTCTGGTGTCATCTATGATGTTCCTGAAAAATTTCTAGAATCAGGTTAAAATTGGTAGATTCTTAAGTATCACGTTGGTGACCGCCTCGAAAAACTGCAGTACTTACTTTGCAAATGTAAATTGGAGGACTTAACTGTTGTGATACCATCACGATGCTGTATACCCAACACTGTCTTCCGATATGAGCAGAAATGAGAGGACCCAATATCATTTGTAATATGTAATTGTGGGTGCAGCTACGATTCTCCCCACCCTTCTCCAATGCGCATTCCGGAATGAATCATACACCCAACAACAGGATCATACATATAAATTAAAGCACTTACTATTTTGATCCAGTGGTTGCCAGCATAATGAGGGCTGTCATTTTATGCTCCACATTCATGGAATTGGCAGTAATGGAACTTCCAAAAACAATGTATAAGTGAGAGATAGAGCTGACACTGTGTTGGTGCTTGACTCATTCTCCATGCAAGGATTGGAGTGTTGCATTGGACACCAAGCAGGAAGAGGACTTTGATTCCAAACTCTGGTGTGCCTCCACCACCTCTGGCTTCTGGGTTGCACACATTAAATGCACATCAGTTCTTGATGTAATTTGGGTGGGAAATCTCCAAATGCTGAAAGTGGGTGTGAGTGCTGTAGGAGGATAAGCTCCCCCAATTCTGGATCCTGGTGAATAGAGCAGTGGTTCCCAACCCTGGTCCTCAAGTACCCCTAACAGTGCATGTTTTCCAGGTCACCCAGCAGGTGCACTGATTATTCAGACACATTTTAAAAGATCCACAGATGGAGCTAATTATGTCACTTGTGATTCTGTGTGGAGACCTGGAAAACATGCACTGTTGGGGGTACTTGAGGACCAGGGTTGAGGGATGAACACATACCATTGCATCTGTAGTCATGTGGCTGTAAAAAGGCAAATGTCAGGGTGGTCATCCTGATAAACAATTTTCAGCCAGGGCTGGGTAAAAGTATTTGAGGCTGGCTAATTCTACCTCCATTATGCATAAACAATGTATAAGCCAGCTGGGCCCTCATGTAAACTGTGTTTGTGTTACAACATCGTTACCTTTCATTTGTGTGTATCAACTCTATAGAGGTGATTAGGTGAAAGATTAGAGAGAGCACACTAATGTAACTCTTGGATGACCTACATTGAGCCCATGGTCATCTTCATGCCATCACATATAGAAGTGAGTGTTCTCCAGGTCAGGAACAAAGAAACCTATATGCAGGGTCAGTAAAGGCAAAGTGATACCCGTAGTCAGGGCTAATTTTCAGCAGGCTCCAGCAGGAACTGAGGCCCTTATTCTAGTTCACTCTTTCTGACAAAATATTTCTTAGATGGACAAAACCATGTGCACTGCAGGTGAGGCAGCTGTTACTTGTGCAGAGATAATTAGATTTGGGTGGGGTTTTACACCTGCCTCACCTGCAGTGCACATGGTTTTATCCACCTAAGAAATATTTTGTCAGAAAGAGTGAACTAGAATAAGGGCCCCAGTTTCTGCTGGAGCCTGCTGAAAAATAGCCCTGCCCGTAGAACATATAGAAGTACTGCCCTAGCCCACTCAACAGGTGCACCACTAGTCCCATTGATTTTGTCACTAATTAGGAGGACAACTAAAAACTCCTGGACAGCGTGTTTCCTATTACTGAAGTGGGTGGAGTATATTAGGTCAACACAAGCAAATGGTTGACATGGGTTTTGGGTGTGAATTTGTAGATTTGAACCTGTGAACCCCCAGTTAGTGTATCACCAAGCTTCAAGTCAGGTGCCATTGCTCTGCTAATGCTGCATTTTGCATGCATTACTGTTCCCAGTCAGAATCCATGTATATGGTAAACTATGAAAATGTTAATAAGATTTTTTTTTCCCAAAAAGCCTGAAAAAGTCATCTCAACATTTTCCATGGCAATGTTGCCATTTGTCTATGTCAACCTTGGCATTGTGTCGACATACACATTGTTGACCTATCATCCGGATCTCAACTGTGATAGGTATAAACTCAAAACTACAACATTTTTCAAGATTAGGGAATACAAATGAATTAAGGGCCTGATTCTGGTTGGTTTGCAAAAGCAAACTCCTTTAATGGACAAAACCATGTGAACTGTGGGGCAGATGTAACACGTGCAGAGAGAGTTAGATTTGGGTGGGGTTTAAAAATAAAGCAGCCAGTATTTACCCTGCACAGAAACAAAATAACTTACCCAAAAGCAAAGAAGGAGTTTGCTTTTACAAACCATCCAGAATCAAAATCTCTTTTTATAGTATTTTGAAACTTAGTTTTGTCCTCCAATATATTGGTGTAAATAGGAATGTTTTTCTTTCACATTTTTACTTGGTAAATCCATAATTTAAAAGGGGCAGACTAGATGGGCCAAATGGTTCTTATCTGCCGTCAAATTCTATGTTTCAAATTCTGACTCCCAAAAAGAATGCACAGGCATATAATGCCTTGCATGTCTCTGTGTTGGAAGTGACTTCAAGGTGATAACACCCAATGTTTTTTTGGTTCTGGAATAATAGGTCGACCACTACTGGTTGACAGTGATTAGGTCGACACCTAAGGATGGTCGACATACCCTAGGTCGACACAAGCTTAAGTTCGAACTGTACATGGTTGACACTCAAAGGGTCGACACAAGTTTTTCATGGGTTTTTTGTGTCTTTTATGTTGACATAAGTGTACTGTGCTCGGATCACTATCATATTCTCCCTCCATGCCCACTTAGATATTAAAATATGAACAAAGTTGAAATTAACAAACAATAATACCTGAAACTCGTTTCAACCTTTTGAGTGTCGAAGTCAAGCTTGTGTCGTCCCATGGACCAGATTCCAGCTCCAGCAGCCACAGGGCATATCCTGGTTTTAAAGTTGGCAAGAGGATCAAAAATCTCCTTCCCACAAAAGAAATACTTAACCGTTTATTGCCCAAGGTTTTTTTTTTAATCTAAACTTGTCTTATTCAAAGACATATTTTTTATGACCAGCACAATATGTAGAAATAAATAAGAACTATGTCTAACAATGAATGCAGATTCAGAAGAGATGTCGAGCCTAGTAAGACACCAATAACACAAGTTTCGTATTCCTCCTTTACCTTTAAGAATTAAAGCAGTATACAGTCACATTTATGTTAAACTCCATAGGAAAAAAGATGTTTGATATTATATTTTGTGTGGTTTTCAGTAAATTGAATGTCATAGATGTACAATTTACTCACATGATCTACACTAAGTCACTCACTTTTGACAAGGGCCTCTCTGCCTTAGAGGATGAATTCTATATCTTCCTTATTGTCATCACATATTCTATGATATATAGATGCTCAGTAGAAAGTTATATACCTGTGGACGCATCTCCATTGGTACTAAATCTTTCTGCTAAAAATCTATATCAAGCAGCGTGAAGCACTGCCCGTTAGAAAAGTAAAATATTACTGCACCGTTCCTATGTTGTTTTTCATTATTTGTATGAGAGGGTTCCATGCATCAGAGTATCTTTAACCCCTTCCTGACAGAGCTAGTTTTTGCGTTCCTGACAGAGCCCTTTTTTTCAAATCTGACATGTCTCACTTAAGTGGGGATAACTTTTTTTTGCTTTTACTTATCCCAGTGATTTTGAGATTGTTTTTTCGTGACACATTGTACTTCAAATTAGTGGTAAATTTGGGTCGATACAGTCTGTGTTTTTTTGTGAAAAATACCAAAATGTCGTGAAAAAATGGAAAATTTAGCGATTTGCAAAATATTAAATTTTCTGCTTGTGAGACAAATAATCTTACCACTCAAAATAGTTAATAACGAACATAGACCATATGTCTACTTTATGTTTCCATCATTATTTCAACTTCCTTTTAATTTTTTGGACACTAGGAGGCTTACAATATGAATAGCAAATTCTCAAATTTTCAAGAAAATTTCAAACACTGATTTTTTTAGGGACCAGTTCAGTTCTGATGTGACTTTGAGGGACTTGTATGTGAGACACCCCCATAAATGATGCCATTTCAAAAACTGCACCCCTCACAGTATTCAAAACAGCATTTTGGAAGTTTGTTAACCCTTTAGGTGTTTCACAGGAATTAAAACAAAGTGTAGGTGAAATTTCAAAATTTCTTTTTTTTTGCAGATTTGCAATTTTAATACATTTTTCTAAGGAACACAGTACATTTTACTAGAGAAATGTGACTAAAAATTGATTCCCCCAAATCTTTTGTTTTCATAAATATCCTATATGTGGCCCTAGTGTGCACGTTGACCAAACCACAGGCTTCATAATAGAAGGAGCACCTACTTGATTTTGGAGCCTCCTTTTTATGAGATTATTTTTTAGGCACCATGTAGGTTTCTAGGCACCATAAGATGCTAAAATTTAGGAACCCCCCCACAAGTGACCCCATTTTGCAAACTACACCCCTCAGGGAATTCATCTAGGGGTATAGTGTACATTTCAAACCCCCAGGGGTTTCACCAATTTTGATACAAGTGGGCAGTGAACATGAAAAAATTACATTTTTTTACACAAAAATGCAGTTCTGGCTCAAAATTTTTCATTTTCACAAGGAATGAAGGAGACAAAGCCCCCCAAAATCTGTGCCCCAATTTCTCCCGAGTACGGCAATGCCTCACATGTGACCAAAAAATACCAGTTGGGTGCATGGCAGGACTCAGAAGGGAAGGAGTGATTTTTGGATTTTGCAGCTCAGATTCTGGTGGAATTTTGGTGGGTGCTATGTCGCATTAGCAAGACCCCCCAAGCACCAATACAGTGGAACCCCCCCAAAAGTGACCCCATTTTGCAAACTACACCCCTCAGGGAATTCATCTAGGGGTATAGTGTACATTTTAAACCCCCAGGGGTTTCACCAATTTTGATACAAGTGGGCAGTGAAAATGAAAAATTACATTTTTTTACACAAAAATGCAGTTCTGGCTCAAAATTTTTCATTTTCAGAAGGTATGAAGGAGAAAAAGCACCCCAAAATCTGTGCCCCAATTTCTCCCGAGTACGGCAATGCCTCACATGTGACCAAAAAGTACCAGTTGGGTGCATGGCAGGACTCAGAAGGGAAGGAGTGATTTTTGGATTTTGCAGCACAGATTTTGGTGGAATGAATGGTGGGTGCTATGTTGCACCAATACAGTGGAACCCCCCCACAAGTCACCCCATTTTGCAAACTACACCCCTCAGGGAATTCATCTAGGGGTATAGTGTACATTTCAAACCCCCAGGGGTTTCACCAATTTTGATACAAGTGGGCAGTGAACATGAAAAATTACATTTTTTTACACAAAAATGCAGTTCTGGCTCAATATTTTTCATTTTCACAAGGAATGAAGGAGAAAAAGCACCCCAAAATCTGTGCCCCAATTTCTCCCGAGTACGGCAATGCCTCACATGTGACCAAAAAATACCAGTTGGGTGCATGACAGGACTCAGAAGGGAAGGAGTGATTTTTGGATTTTGCAGCTCAGATTCTGGTGGAATTTTGGTGGGTGCTATGTCGCATTAGCAAGACCCCCCAAGCACCAATACAGTGGAACCCCCCCCACAAGTGACCCCATTTTGCAAACTACACCCCTCAGGGAATTCATCTAGGGGTATAGTGTACATTTCAAACCCCCAGGGGTTTCACCAATTTTGATACAAGTGGGCAGTGAACATGAAAAATTACATTTTTTTACACAAAAATGCAGTTCTGGCTCAAAATTTTTCATTTTCACAAGGAATGAAGGAGAAAAAGCACCCCAAAATCTGTGCCCCAATTTCTCCCGAGTACGGCAATGCCTCACATGTGACCAAAAAATACCAGTTGGGTGCATGGCAGGACTCAGAAGGGAAGGAGTGATTTTTGGATTTTGCAGCTCAGATTCTGGTGGAATTTTGGTGGGTGCTATGTCGCATTAGCAAGACCCCCCAAGCACCAAGACAGTGGAACCCCCCCACAAGTGACCCCATTTTGCAAACTACACCCCTCAGGGAATTCATCTAGGGGTATAGTGTACATTTCAAACCCCCAGGGGTTTCACCAATTTTGATACAAGTGGGCAGTGAAAATGAAAAATTACATTTTTTTACACAAAAATGCAGTTCTGGCTCAAAATTTTTCATTTTCAGAAGGTATGAAGGAGAAAAAGCACCCCAAAATCTGTGCCCCAATTTCTCCCGAGTACGGCAATGCCTCACATGTGACCAAAAAGTACCAGTTGGGTGCATGGCAGGACTCAGAAGGGAAGGAGTGATTTTTGGATTTTGCAGCACAGATTTTGGTGGAATGAATGGTGGGTGCTATGTTGCACCAATACAGTGGAACCCCCCCACAAGTGACCCCATTTTGCAAACTACACCCCTCAGGGAATTCATCTAGGGGTATAGTGTACATTTCAAACCCCCAGGGGTTTCACCAATTTTGATACAAGTGGGCAGTGAACATGAAAAAATTACATTTTTTTACACAAAAATGCAGTTCTGGCTCAATATTTTTCATTTTCACAAGGAATGAAGGAGAAAAAGCACCCCAAAATCTGTGCCCCAATTTCTCCCGAGTACGGCAATGCCTCACATGTGACCAAAAAATACCAGTTGGGTGCATGGCAGGACTCAGAAGGGAAGGAGTGATTTTTGGATTTTGCAGCTCAGATTCTGGTGGTATTTTGGTGGGTGCTATGTCGCATTAGCAAGACCCCCCAAGCACCAATACAGTGGAACCCCCCCACAAGTGACCCCATTTTGCAAACGACACCCCTCAGGGAATTCATCTAGGGGTATAGTGTACATTTCAAACCCCCAGGGGTTTTACCAATTTTGATACAAGTGGGCAGTGAACATGAAAAATTACATTTTTTTACACAAAAATGCAGTTCTGGCTCAAAATTTTTCATTTTCACAAGGAATGAAGGAGAAAAAGCACCCCAAAATCTGTGCCCCAATTTCTCCCGAGTACGGCAATGCCTCACATGTGACCAAAAAATACCAGTTGGGTGCATGGCAGGACTCAGAAGGGAAGGAGTGATTTTTTGGATTTTACAGCTCAGATTCTGGTGGAATTTTGGTGGGTGCTATGTCGCATTAGCAAGACCCCCCAAGCACCAAGACAGTGGAACCCCCCCACAAGTGACCCCATTTTGCAAACTACACCCCTCAGGGAATTCATCTAGGGGTATAGTGTACATTTCAAACCCCCAGGGGTTTCACCAATTTTGATACAAGTGGGCAGTGAACATGAAAAATTACATTTTTTTACACAAAAATGCAGTTCTGGCTCAAAATTTTTAATTTTCACAAGGTATGAAGGAGACAAAGCACCCCAAAATATGTGCCCCAATTTCTCCCAAGTACGGCAATGCCTCACATGTGACCAAAAAGTACCAGTTGGGTGCATGGCAGGACTCAGAAGGGAAGGAGTGATTTTTGGATTTTGCAGCACAGATTTTGGTGGAATGAATGGTGGGTGCTATGTTGCACCAATACAGTGGAACCCCCCCACAAGTCACCCCATTTTGCAAAGTACACCCCTCAGGGAATTCATCTAGGGGTATAGTGTACATTTCAAACCCCCAGGGGTTTCACCAATTTTGATACAAGTGGGCAGTGAAAATGAAAAATTACATTTTTTTACACAAAAATGCAGTTCTGGCTCAAAATTTTTCATTTTCAGAAGGTATGAAGGAGACAAAGCACCCCAAAATCTGTGCCCCAATTTCTCCCGAGTACGGCAATGCCTCATGTGTGACCAAAAAGTGGCAGGACTCAGAAGGGAAGGAGTGATATTTGGATTTTGCAGCACAAATTCTGGTGGAATGATGGTGGGTGCTATGTCGCATTAGCAAGACCCCCAAAGCACCAATACAGTGGAACCCCCCCACAAGTGACCCCATTTTGCAAACTACACCCCTCAGGGAATTCATCTAGGGGTATAGTGTACATTTCAAACCCCCAGGGGTTTCACCAATTTTGATACAAGTAGGCAGTGAACATGAAAAATTACATTTTTTTACACAAAAATGCAGTTCTGGCTCAAAATTTTTCATTTTCACAAGGAATGAAGGAGAAAAAGCACCCCAAAATCTGTGCCCCAATTTCTCCCAAGTACGGCAATGCCTCACATGTGACCAAAAAATACCAGTTGGGTGCATGGCAGGACTCAGAAGGGAAGGAGTGATTTTTGGATTTTGCGGCTCAGATTCTGGTGGAATGAATGGTGGGTGCTATGTGGCATTAGCAAGACCCCCGAAGCACGGTGAAATTATGAACCTAATATTCCATAGATGTGTGGTATATTTTAAAACACTCCTTTATACATAGGCCGGGTTTGTCGGGGCAAGTGTCACACTGGAAAATAGTTTGCTTTCTTATTCCCTTTTTATAGCAAACTTTGCACCTTTTTTGTGTCCTGCCCTTTTTTCCAGTGGAGGGGATTTCATCAGGAAAATGCTGCCCTGGTACAATACGGGGACCAGTACTAGAAGTACTGGGGCCCTCTGCCTGCTGGTTCCCAAATATTAGGCCCTTTATGACTTCCTCTTGAAAGTGCATAAATGTCCCCCTCTGGCCGGTAGAACGGAATAGCACGTAAGCGTTATACAGTGCCATCTGGATGATATACACGGCCACCTTCTTGTACCAGATTTTTGTTTTCCGCAGGGCACTGTACGGCTTCAGTACCTGATCTGAAAGATCAACTCCGCCCATGTACCTATTGTAATCCAGGATACAATTAGGTTTGGAGGTGTGGGTACTGGTACCTCGTACAGGGATGGAGGTGGTACTGTCTCCGTGAATTGTTGTCAGTATAAGGACATCCCTCTTGTCCTTATATTTGACCAACAACATATTTTCGTTGCATATTCCCCTGCTTTCACCCCTTCTCATTACTTGGGCAATGTGCGTTTTTGGGAGGCCTCTTTGGTTCTTGCGCACAGTACCGCAAGCTGCTGTACCTCTTGAACCAAGGGCCTTAAACAGGGGGATGCTGGTGTAAAAGTTATCCACATAGAGGTGATAACCTTTATCCAGGAAGGGGTGCACTAAATCCCAGACAATTTTCCCACTAACACCTACGAGGGAGGGGGGGCATTCTGGCGGTTCAATTCTTGAATCCTTCCCTTCATAAACCCTAAACCTGTGGGTGTACCCTGAGGTGCTTTCACACAGTTTATACATTTTTATGCCATACCTTGCCCTCTTACTGGGAAGGTACTGGCGGAATTTAACCCTTCCTTTAAAATGTATAAGGGACTCGTCGATACAAATAAATTTTTCAGGGATGTACACCTCTTCAAATTTGGCACTGAAATGATCAATGACCGGCCTGACTTTGAATAGCCGGTCAAAGGTGGGATCATCTCTGGGTGGGCACTGTGCATTATCGGTGTAATGTATAAATTTAAGAATTGTCTCAAATCGAGTCCGGGTCATGGCCATACGGTAAAATGGAGTACTGTACAGAACATCTGTACTCCAATATTGCCTAATTTCTGGCTTTTTTACTATGCCCATATGAAACACCAGACCCCAAAACGTCATCATCTCTACTGCATCTACAGGGGTCCACCTAGCAAATGATGACGTGGGGTTTTGAGCAATAAACTGCTGGGCATATAAATTAGTTTGGTCCACCATTAAATTTATAAAATCATCAGAGAAAAATAATTTGAAAAAGTCAATTTCTCTGAGACCTGTGGAATCAAATTGGATTCCTGGCATGGCCAAAAACTCAGGAACCTGGGGCTCAAAATTGTCTGGTGGTGGGGTCCATACGAGATCAATTATTGGGGGGGGGGGGTCTCAGCTGCTCTACGGGGGCGTCTTTGAGGGGGTCCCTCATCACCAGAGGAGGAAGAGGAGCTTAAGGCAAATCCTTCAAATTCCCCGCTTGCATCACTGGCTGTGTCAGAGTCAGAAGCAAGCATGGCATATGCCTCCTCCACTGAATACATTCTCCTGGATGACTGGGAGGACATTTGGGAGGACATTTGGGAGGACATTTGGGATGCCATTTTTATTTTTGTGTTACTGGTAGTGAAATGTTTCAACACGTGTATAGTGTAGGGGGGGGTACAAACTTTATTTCAATCCGGGGGGTATGTAGTGTGTAGTGTGTATGTAGTGCAGAAAAAAAAAAATACTTTATACCAATAAAAAAAAAAAAAATGAAGGGGTTAAAAATAAAAAATTTAAGGGGTTAAAAAAAAAAAAAAAGGTCCTGCGCCAAAAATTGAGCACAGATGTTGGTCAGTAACGTCTGTCACTGAACAGCGCTCAAAGGCAACAGGAATTTGATCAAAAAAAAAAAAAAATAGATCAACCCTGTGCCGAAAAAGATGATCAGTGATGTACGTCACTGATCAGCGCACAGCGGCCACAGGACACCCACAAAATCACAGTGTGTGTAAAAAAAAAATTAAAAAAAGACCCCACAGCACACACACAAAAAAAAAAGGTGATCAGTGATGCGACACTGATTACCAGTGAGGTGCAGCAGGTGCACAACCTTTGGTGCAACTGACAGGTATATATAAAAAAAAAAAACCTCTGTACCCCCAAAAAAGTTGCTGATCACCTCAGATATAGTGATCAGCACAAAAGGCGGGGGCAGCAGACACAAAATTTAGCACTCTCTATCACTCTCTGTCACTATCTCTCTCTATCTCTCTATCTCTCACTATCTATCACTCTATGACACTGCAGCAGCAGCACTGACAGGTATATCTATATATAAAAAAAAACCTGCGCCCCCAAAAAGTGGCTGATCAGTTAATTTATACTGATCAGCACAAAAGGAGGGGGCAGCAGTCAGTTATATAAAAAATATATAGCACAATCTGTCACTATCTCTCTCTATCTCTCTCTCTCTATCTCTCTCTATCTCTCTATAACTATCACACTGCAGCAGCACAAAATATAGCACTCTGTCACTAGGCCTCTCTATCTATCTCTCTCTCTCTATCTCTCTCTCTCTATCTATAACTATATCACACTGCAGCAGCACAAAATATAACACTCTCTGACACTATCTCTCTCTCTATCTCTCTCTATCTCTCTCTATCTCTCTCTATCTCTCTCTATCTCTCTCTATCTCTCTCTATCTCTCTATCTATCTCTCTATCTAGCTAGTACACTGCAGCAGCACAATTTCACAGGAAGGCACAAGTAGCAACAGGATCCAGGAAGCAGTGATGAAGCAGCGATCAGGTAAGTATGGAGCAAGTATGGAGCAAGGTTCTGGTCAGTATGGCGGCAGGGGGGTACGGTGACCGCACTGCACGCTATTCCAGACCGGAATGGCGTCTGCAGTGCAGTCACCGTTAGTTTAAATCCCCCTCCTTGGCTGTGATTGGTCCGTCGGTCCGACGGACCAATCACGGCCTTTGGGGGCGGGCGGGGTGAGGTGGGGTGACACCAGTGTCACCCTTACACCCCGCGGTGATTGGTGCTGTACTTTACAGCACCAATCACCTCTGATCCCGTGTCACCGGCGAACGTTATTCGCCGGTGACACAGGAAAACGCTGTGAATGGCTGTTCACACTGAACAGCCAATCACAGCGATCGCCGACGGGGGGGCGGCATCGCAGCCCCCCCTGGGCATGCACGGACATGTCTGCTGTCAGGGACAGCAGACATGTTGAAACTGTCACCGCGTCTATAGACGCGGTGACAGTTTAAATCCATGACGTACATTTACGCCATGTGTCGGGAAGTGCTTCCCGACCATGACGTAAATGTACGTCAAATGTCGGGAAGGGGTTAAAAATAAATATAGAAAATGTGCTTTTAAATCACAGAGCATTGCATAAAACGTGCATATCCAGCAATCCTAAAAGGAAAATCTATTTGGTTCTCCCAGTTTAAAGCTTGGTCATTTAAAGCATTTGTCAGTGGTTTTTGCTGGGCATGTATGCAACCAATGATACCCCTTTCAGATAGAAAATGTCAGGTCGCACACGGGATTAGGACGCCGGTCCGTCCCAGGAGTCGCTGACATTGCAGGAGGCGGAGTGGCGGCACGTCATTAGGAGGCAGCGCTTGGAACTGACAGCGCTGCTTCCTCCATACTGTGAAAGGGACCTGGGGTACCCGTTCACACGGCACCTTGACCCGGGTCCGAGTCATTGCTCAACCCGGGGTGGCGCTTTCACACTGCACCTCGACCTGGGTTGGTAATGACCCAGCAATAACCCAAGATGAGTGTGGTTTGAAAGGGGTATAAGGCATAGCATTGTTTTTAGGTTTTTATTTATTCATATATACTGGTAGATGAGCACGTGTATAGAAATACAGGCTAATATTAAGCCGTGTACACATGGGGCGACGCTGGCAACCATGCTGAGCACTGTCTTTCATTGCTGGTGATAGGGCGCGTGGGACCATCACAAAGTTTGGGGACCACTGCCTTAATCTCTTAGTTTTTTATGCTGAGCTATTCTAGCACCTATTGGGCTGAACACATTGCTACTATGTTGTTGTTGTTGTTGTTGTTGTTGTTGTTGTTGTTGTTGTTGTATTATTTTCCTTTATTTATATGGTGCCACAAGCGATAAGCAGTGCCCAATTACAGTACATAAATGAATAAGCAAAACTGTGACTTTCCATTAAATACAATAGAGGACATTTACAGGGTACATAAACATAGCTGCATCAGCAGAGGATACTGGAATACTGCATGCCAGAAAACTGTAGGAATAGAGATTCTCGATGTGAAAAAAAGATATTTAGTCTTCCAGTCAAAGTAGAGTGAACTGCTAGGCTCCACAGTAGTGAATGCTACTGAATTCACTACTGTGGAGCCTAGCAGTTCACTCTACTTTGACTGGAAGACTAAATATCTTTTTTTCACATCGAGAATCTCTATTCCCATACCCATATACACTACGGCTAGTGGACACCACGCCTATATTTGTAGACCCATCAAGTATCTACAGCCAAAATATTGCGCTTCCTAGGAGTATCCTAGAGTTCTACTATAAATCCGTTTGACAATCATATTATGCCATGCCCCTGAGGAAGTCGTGTGAACGACGAAACGCGTTGGGCTTAACTGTCGTTTATGGACATCCATCTACCATTTGAATATACAGATTGTTATACCATCAGTTCACAGTATCTGTAATTGGACCTTGTTTATAAACTGCTACGCTCCTGTGAGCAATTTTTGGTACTTGTGTATTTTGGCGGCGCCCATCGCATACCATAACGCATACGATGGTATGCGACGCGATATCGTACGATAGTGCACGATGGCATACAATTTAGAAATTGTATGCCATTCTACATGGCATACGATGCCATACGATGCGATGCGATTAAACATTGTATAAGCACCCTAATGGGTGCTTATACAATGTAAAGCACCCAAATGGGTGCTTACAATGTTAAATGCACCCCCACGCCACCCCCCCCACTATAAACGTGAACCCGAAGCGTATATATACATACATACATACATACACACACACACACACACACACACACACATATATATATATATATATATATATATATATATATATATATATATATATATATATATATGGGGAAAAAAGGGGGGGGCCACACAGTGCGCTCAATGGGAGTAATAGAGAGAGCTGCAACCCTGAAAGGATCCCCTGTTAGATGGGACCCGGGTAGAGAAATGGAGAAAAATGGGGTATTCAGGGTGCGCTACAAAGACCTTATACAATTAGACCATGGGTCCTCAAACTGCAGCCCTCCAGATGTTGAGAAACTACAAATCCCAGCATGCCTTGCCACAGTTTTGCTATAGGGAGTGTTAAAACTGTGGTAAGGCATGCTGGGATTTGTAGTTTCACAACATCTGGAGGGCCGCAGTTTGAGGACCCATGAATTAGACTGTACAATTCAAATGTTAAAAAAACAATTTATTAAAAAAATTGGGAACTTGTGTATTTTGGCGGCGCCCCCGATGTCCGTCGTACGATGAACGGATCGCATCGCATGCCATGCACCCGATGGCATGCGATGCGACGCGATTTTGACCCCCTATACGATCAAAAATGGTATAAGCACCCTAAAGGGTGCTTTTGAGTACCCTAATGGGTGCTTACAATGTTATATGCACCCCCACGCCACCCCCCCACTATAAACGTGAACCCGAAGCGTGGCGAGCGCAGCGAGCCCGCGAGGGGCGGCGGTACGCGTCCTACGACCTTTTCATACCCCCACTATGAAAAGAACAGGCTCTGTGTTATCTGACATGGTTGCAAACATTGCGAGCAGTCAGAAATGCAGAGCAGGCTTCCTACGAAACACAATCTTCTAGTAGCCTCCAATCAGTGGGACCGTCTTGCCCCTCAGCCTCCCTGCACTCTCATCCAGTGTCTGATGTCACTGCTGATCGAGCAGCCTTCTCCCCCCCCCCCCCCCCCCCACCTGCTGCCTGCAGAAATAGATGTTCTAGATATAATTCAATCATTAAAAAAAAAAGTTGTAACTTTTGGGGGGGGGGGGGGGGGGGGAAGGTACTTATATGTTAGTTGGGCACCCCCTAAGCTATTTGCTTAGTTTTCCGCGTCCCTGTGCGGGACACGCTACGCTCCCCGCGCTTCAGGCTTGGTGGCTCGCTGCACTCGCCACACTATATAAAATCAACTCCATGCCGACATGGATAGTGGGGGGTACCAAAAAAACATTGCCCAGCTATGGTAAAATGGCACCAGATATTTTGAAATGACATTGTGATCGCCCAATTTCTCCAGCAGAGGTCAGAGGGAATACATATCATGCAACTTTTAGTTGATCTAGAATCATCCACTCCTGGCTACTAACATTGTATAGCATTGGCGATAATGCCCAAAGCAAACAATCAGATTCTAGCCATTATCTCCTAGAATGTACTAGATAAAAAAGTAGAATCTGATTGGTCGATATAAGCAACATTTCAACTTTTCTAATCATGCACTTTAGTAAATATACCCTTTTTATTACTAACACTCATGCCCATATGCCTGTTGTCTGCAGAACTTCTTAACACTAATTTAATGTGCAAAAATGGCCGCTGTTCTCTGTTTTCCAATAATTGTGGGAACAAACAAAATACGTTGATTGCTTGTCCCTTCACTTACCCCCAGTGCTGACAGACAGTGGAGATTGAGTAGTGATAATTTATCAACCTATGTATCGAAGGCCCACTGGGGCAACAAAAGTGTTAAACACATTATCTAGTACTCTCCAGCTTGATATTTGACAAGTGGAGATAAATTGAAAAATTGGTGCTGCCACCATGGTGTGAGTCAGAAAAAAAAGGGGTTTATAAATCTAAAATAACATAATAAATGAAAATGAGAAAAACACCAAAATACTGTGCACATTTAAAGAAAAGTAAAACATTTAAAATCAAAACATTTTACAGTTAATACAAGTTTGGTTATAAGCTATGTAGCTACATAAAATTGTAAACGTCATTAGTGTAAAATTGCAAAGTTGTTCCCTGAGATTCTAATGTGTATATATGTATAAATTGTATTTATACATATATGTACACTGAATTACTTTTCCATCTGTGTTTAGACAGAGATCCCATTTTAAATATGGAATAAATATTATAATAAAACTTTTTAATTTTTAAATACAGAGAGTTCCCCAACAAAGAGAGTCTACTTTTTCTTTTTGATATCCACATTTTTTATCTCGCTAGAAAACCATGAAGATTTGAAGATCAAGTGTATATAATTTTTCTGTACCCTGGACAAAGACATTTTGTAATTAAATGCACAGAGACATGCACACCTGCTGCCATTGCTCGAACTGGCCTCTGGTGTTAGTGGAGAGATATTGGCTATGATGTATCTTCAGTGTGAGTGGAATCAATACTAGTTTAGTGGGTTTTATTTGCTGTTGCTAGCAATATGTGTATCAAGCTGACAAATGCTCTTTTATCTGAAGCAAATGGAATGAAGGAGATGGGGATATGTACACCCGTTCAGCCAGAACATCTGCACACTTCATTGTAATCGTCATTTATATTTTTTAAGAATCTTGATCTTGCTTAAAATGCTACAGTACCCGTGTGTTTATGTAACAGGCTTGCTAGGCAGTAAATGCATATAGGTAACTTATTTCCCTTTGGAATCAAACAAGTACTTGGTCAATATTTCTCATATATATATGAACATATGTGATTATTTTTTTCCCCTGATTTTTTTTATTTTATTCTATATAGGCAGATATGGATTGCTTTAGTCTATGCAATACAGGGATTTGTAAGTTAAACAATCTTGCCCTCTAAGACAATATTAGAATATGTATGTTTGTGTTAGTAATGTGTAGACGTGTTGGAAAGCAATATTGCTAGTATCTGATGCTGCGACCATAAGACTTTGCAGATGTTAAATGCAGAGCAATCTTTTGTATTTGGATTGATGGGATCTAAAGCAGCCTCTAATGTGAAGGTGGCAGTGTAAATACCTGAAGACAAATGTTCTCTGTTCCGACGATCAATACAAGCCTGAAGACTATACTTCTGGCTATCTTCTAGTTAAAAACAAATTTGTTAATTCTGACAATTTAATTGCCCTTTCCAAGTTCGCATTAGCTTTCTTCAGAGAGAACCTCTTGCCATTTTTCAAAGTGGAACCCTTCCCTAGAGTTATTTATAGGAGTCATTGTCTTGAAATTTGTGTTCTTTGAGATGTATTAATGGAAACAAACTGTTTGCACATAAAAAGCCCCAAGAAATCATTTGAGAGGAATTACACGTTCTTTTAAACTAGCCTGACCTTCAATATTTTACATATGAAGAGGGGTGCACTATGAATGTTGCAAACAGATGCCAAATTCCGTTTTCTGGGGGGGGGTTTGCGGAACTTAAAGATATTGGACTTTGACAAACAATGTTGCTGTTACTCAAACTCCTCTTATAAATGTTCTACCCCAGGATCATTTCTTTAATCTGTAAAAGGACTCTGCATCTGTACAGTCGACTTTTGTGTTCTACAGAACCTACACTGAATAATGTTCGTAAACCTTCACTTTCCATTTATGTTAGAAGAACTGTGTCAATTATTTATGCTCCTATCTCTAGATGCACTTGACATCTTTGACCTGCACTTCTCTTTAATGAACTTCCACTCAAACTCTCTCTGTTTCCAGTTGCATCATCTGCTTAGTAATTCCAAATAAATTGCAAGCTGCAGTGGATGATTTTTACCTGTTTTTAAATTTACATCTTTTAAAAATTGATAATTATGGGTAAGCACTTAAGTATAACCATAAGTATAACCATGAGTTCTGCTCATTGCAAATTGGATAATATTTAAAATTGTTATATGGTTGTTTGGAATACTGGACATTAAGCTTTCAAGATTATACACTCCCTTCTCCTATGTGCTATACTTTGCTTTCACTGCCATATTGTCTTTGGGACAGAAAGGTACTGGATTTATGAGAACACAAGAAGTCACAGGAGGTCAGGTCTGGACAGTACAGTAGATCACAAAGGGCCAGAAACCCCACCACTTTCCTGTTTTTGTGGGTTAGTGCATTGTCTTGATGGGGAAGAGCACCACAAGTGCGAGTTCTTAGACGGCATCTGGAAATGGCAGATATTGGTCTTAGTACCAGTCCTTGATGACTGTGGTGTTTGGCCGCACTGCATGCAGGTTGGAACATCTGTGGCGGCACACCTTACTGGGGTTCACTGGGCCGATTGTTTGGTCTTGTGGTCAGAACTGTCGATCCAGGGTTAATCACCACTTAAGATCTTCCAGAGTTTGAGCGACCTCAATCAAACCTGGCTTTTCATGACTTACCAAATAGTGGATCCCGATGAGATGCCTTTCTTCTCTGACCCAGAGTCACCCTCGCGTCCAGCTCAAATATGGCCAATGGTGTCTTTGGGGATGACTGACTCGTCAGCCGCAGCGATCTTTGTCGCCCAGGAATGGTCTCCCATGCCGAAATTCTGCCAATCACTCACCGTGGTTTGACACTGTGCTTCCCCCCCAAAAGCATCTCAGTCAGTCAGTTCTCTGCTGCTTTTACAGACCACTCATTGACCATTGCTTTCCAGTTCCCTCTGCTTCATAATCAGAGGCAACTGATTAGAGTTCACAACCAGACAGCAGACCGTCAGATTGTGTCTACCTATACACTACAAATCCGGAAACTTCTTGCATACAACTCATACATTGCTACACAGCTCTCTTGTGTAAAATATAAATGTTGTCCTACAGTTTCCTATCGTGTCTAACCTGCTTGTATATTGTACCACATATTCCTCTTCATTGCACCTTTGTTAGCCTCCTGGGTTAAATTTTGGACTGTAGATATTGCCTTAAATTGACTTTTCATGCCTATCAAATGTATTATTTGATTCTGACCATCCAGTCTATTATTTACTGCATTGTTCCATTAAAGCATTCCTTTTAGTGATAATATTGCGTATGGAAAATGGTAGCTTCATCTGTAGTATGTTTTCTATTCCTATATGAGTCTCCAACTTCGGCCTGACTGATGATGAACTATTCATCTAAAGTGTGTGTGTGTGTGTGTGTGTGTGTGTGTGTGTGTGTGTGGGGTTCTTTGTCTGTTTTAAGTATAACTGCATCCTCTAAACTGAATTGTGTTCTTGCTCAGTACACTGGGAAATCTTTTGTCCTTTATTTTGACCCTACTGTCCCAGATGTTTTGCCTCGGGCTATTAGCCTTTGCAACTACTGTCTGATAGTATTGTTTTATTTCTTACCCTGCCTTTAAATTGTTTGTACATGCAAGTCAGAAATGGAACACTGGCTGATGTACTGTAGGTCCCAGATACTTACAGCAGCAATGGGGTGGTACACTAACACCTAGGACATGGGAATATTTTGCACTGTATGACTAGATGTGTGACTATTGGATGATGATGATGCCCTTTTCAGCACCATTCGGGACCATCCTTCTAAACAGTGCCTGCATTGGAATATACATGGACTTGATTCGTTAAATTAAAGTGCTGTTTTGCCACTTCTTTGTGGCCAATGTTCTGCTACCCGAGATGCCAGCAAACTGTGCTATTATACTATGCTGTTTATTACTTTGATATAAAAATCTGAATGCTATAAAATGGTTTCCTCTTTTATGATTGCAAATGGAACAGAAATAATTATAGTCCAATACATTATGGAGCAGCGTGACCCAGTCCTTTGTGGATATCCGTTTCTGCTCTCTTGTAGCCAATGCTGCCAAGTCAGTGCCAGCTTGCAGATACTGTCTGTGTAATGCAATGCTACATGTGTCGGAAGCTGTTCTGCATAGAACTCTTCTGTTATCCATACTGATCTCTTCTGTAATCCACACATTTATCATGTTCGTCAGTTTGGAAACCACGTTACTTTGATACCAATTATCATACTTGCTGTCTTTAACATGAATGTTCCCATTCCTCCCTGCTACTCAAGGACACTCCTCCTGTTCGTGTGCTTGCCATGTGTAAGAATCCAGATTGTGCAGGAGTGTGTTACTGGAATAGGATAGGTAAACTGCCAAAAAACAAGCAGCACTTTCCCACCTGTGAAATGACCGTCGGCACATTTAGATTTTGGCTGTTTTCATATTGTGGATATCTATCTACTCATGAGACTGCTATAAAAAAAATGACTATAACTTGTTGGCTGACATCCCAGGAAAAGCGCTCCCTCCTAGTCCTACTGGACACCACTGCTGCTTTCAGCACTGTGGATCATCACGTTCCCTCCCCGCGCTGTTCAGTGTACTTTCAGTTTGAGACACTGCCCTCTTATGGAACCTTCCCCATCTTACTGACAGTTGCTCTGAAGTTTCATCTCCTCCCACCTCATATTCTTCTTTCCGTTTTAATGATGTCCTTCAATTTTCGGAACCTCTGCTCTCTTCACTTCCACACTTCATAAACAAACACTTATCAGTTTTCAAAGTGATTATTTTGTGATGCAGCCTTTGTAATCAGGATTTGGATTCAGAGGAAAGTGTATACTGATTTTTTGCTTTTGTGTAATACCAATGTGATTTATAGCTCAAAAACATTGGAGATGAATCGTCCTAGATATGTAGCCTCAAATGTGTACAGCAAAGCTTTTATTTAATAATAATGACTGGTACAGCATCTACATAAAATGTGCTGCATCCCATTAACCCTGCATTTATCAATACAGAATTTAGGCTCATTCTTAATCCCTAGAAGATTATTTACTTAAAAGATCACATCATAAAAACTGTATAATTTACATACAAAGATAGCGTAACTGAAAAATATTAAATAGCTTGTCATTTTATTTGTACTGTAGTGGTATTCTAGTGTTGTCCTTTTATGTGGCCCTACAACGGTAGACAATAGACCAGTTATTAAACGGTTTGGGTTTATTAGTGCTATACATCGCCTCTACAGACCCCACAAACCGGCCGTATTGTGAGCCAGAGAGATCCAGCTGCTCTGCTCCAAAAAGCTGGATCTAATCTAATTGCCCATTAATTTATTCATTTGACATTTCATTTTAGTAACCATTACTTGGCAGGCCCCTTCTGCAGAAAATGTACACGAAAGTCTACTCCATCTGTACGGAACAAACATCCCACAACAATAACAACTGTGTAATTCGGAATTTGTTAAGTCAGTGTGTGTGATGATCAAAATTTTTAGGAAAGTCCCCACACCATGACAATTACGTTGACATTGTAAGTAACCTCATTATATACTTCACTGCAAGCCTTTAGTAGTGACTTGTCATTGATGAATTAGCTGGTGCATTGCATACATTGTATCAGGGCAGAGTATCCGATGTGTGACTGTAGTAAACGACCACTGCACCTAAAATATTCAGTATTATTCATAACCCACTGACATTTATCTTCTTCAATGTAAAACTCATTTAGACATTTTTTAGGACAATTCAGAAAACCTGCAGACACTAGACACTAGGTCAACCATTAGTGGTCGACAGGGACTAGGTTGACATGTTGAAATGGTCGACATTGACAAAAAGTCAACACAGGCATATGGGAGACATGACTTTTTCATTTTTTTGTTGTCTATGTCCACATATGTCGACATGGACACCGGATAAGTGGACCAGGTCTCGCCGCAATGGTTTGCTGCGCTCGGCACACGCTAGGCCCACTTATATAGTTAAATATGAAAACCCACACATAAAAGAGAAAAACTCACACACACATAACCTTGTGTTGACCTTTGGTGAATGTCAACATTTGAAGATGTCGACCTAGTCACTGTTGACCATTAGTGGTCAGCCTATTGACTGTCTACCTACATATTGTCTGCATACTGGCCTAAAGTGCTGGGATCATTTATGTATTCTATTTTGAATTGCCTGAAAGTGGAGAGAAATCCTGCTGGGACCATTACTATATAAAACCTGCTGATTCCATATGGAAATATTTTATATGCCCCCGATTTAAAGTGCTTGGATTACGGCTTTACACAATTAACTCTGAACAATCAACATTTTATAAGTAGCTGGGATCACTACTTTGTTGTTGACCCAAACAGTTTTAGCTCCTGCACATTAAATCTATCACCAAATTTACAAGTCCATTGAAATTAAGCATCATTTATATTACCTCACAAGAAGGATATAGCCCTGATGAAGTCCGCATAGGATGAAACGCGTAGGTGTACTTTGAATTCCTGAAAGGGTACAACTGTGATAAAAAATCTGTATATTGTCTAATAAAAGGAATTTTGTAACCGAAACCTAAAACTAATAAAACTTTTTTTATGAGTGTTTTGTATTTTATGTATGTAATGTACTTCTGTAAGCAAGTTTGTTGATAATTTGTTATTTTTATTATATCAAGAAATGGGTTGGGATCATTTGGTCTACAGCATGATGGTCGACAGTCATTAGGTCGACATGGGAAAGGTCATTAGTTTGACAGGTCGTTAGTTCGACAATGTCTAGGTCGACGGTCAAAAGGTCAACATGGGGTTTTTCACTGTTTTTCACTGAATGTCAGCACAGTCGATATGGACACAGCTTAAAGTGCACTGCATCCCCTCGCATCGCTTTCTGCGCTCGTCATGCGTCAGGCACAGTGCCTGGCTGAACTTGCCACACTTTTCTATTTTATTTTCCCACCACACACTAATGGATGGTAGGGCATGAAATACCACCTCCGGCCCATGTCGGCTCAAAAAACTGAAAAACCCCACGTCAACCTTTTGACTGTCGACCTAACGACCTGTCGAACTAATGACCTTTTGACCTAGAACCATGTCGACCTTTTCCCATGTCGACCTAATGACTGTTGCCCATCATGCTGTAGACCAAATGACCGCACCACCAAGAAATTAGAGGTTGACCATTACTTTCTATTAGGTGTTGCTTTGACATTTGAGTCTATGTATAAGTGATTAGACATCTTGCATTTATAGAGCGCACCCCAAAACATGGTGTGTATATATATCCTGATGACAAAACAATAAAGTTTTGAAACGTTGATGATGATATTCCAGCGGCGCCTTGCTGTTTATTGAGTGACTGATCGTGAGTGCCGCACCCTCTACTACACATATATATATATACACAGGTAGAGAGGGGGGTCCGGCAGCTCCACTTAAATAATTCCTCGGCGGGTGCCCGCTAACAGCTGTAAGCCAGCTATATAGACAGTCTTGGGGGAAGAAGCAGCACTCCAGCCTTTGAAAGAAATCGTGTTTTAATCGGTCACAGCAAAAACAGCAACGTTTCAATACATAGTGTTTCTTGCATGAGGGGGTGACCTCTCAATGTGGTTGGAGGTCTATTACTCTGTCTACAGAGGATGGGCATTAGTGAATCATGCCTGAGCTCACAGATTTTGAGGGAAGTCAAATTATTGGTGTCCACCTAGTTTTTGAGTCTGTGACAGCAGTAGCCAGTTTATTTGGAATTTCAAGAGAAACTGTATCAAAGGTAATGACATGCATGTATTGTATCCAGAGAAACATTGTCTGTCATTGGAAGTGTAAACCATGCACCGGTCTGTCACTGCCAAGTACTAGGTAGACAAGGTTCATCCCCTTGGTGCAGACATTTTTTTTGGGCAGGTGAAGCCTGATCCTAAGTTGATCAGGCACTGATTTAATACAGCTGGTGTCATCCAGTTGTGGGTTTCTGAGCATGTAGATGAGTTGACTTATCTTACCTGATTTTCTCTGGCCAATCACTGGACTGTACTACAGAGCCTTTGTGGTCTGTTTTAGAGAACAGGGTTTGGTCATGTTATCTGCCTATGACTTGGGCAGATTGTAAGCTTGCAAGCAGGGCCCTTCCACCCTTTTGACTATCTGTAAATAGCCAAATACCCAGGTTGTTATATCACTGTATCCAATTGTAAAGTGCAACGGAATAGGCTGCGCTATATAAGAAACGGTTCATAAATAAATTACACCACTTGAAGAAGTTTTGCATAAAGAATGGTTTAAGATGGACCATCCAGGATTACATATGTCCATTCCTAGGAGAATTGAAGCAGTCTTGCATGCCAGCGGCAGTCTTACACCTTATTAAGAAAAAAAATAATTATGGATGTTCATCGTAGTGCATCGCATGCAATATAGTGGCATGCGATGCGATTTTTAATTGTACAAGCACCCTGATGAGTGCTTATTTATTTATTATTTATTTATTAACAGTTTCTTATATAGCGCAGCATATTCCGTTGCGCTTTACAATAGCAGACAGTGATACAACAAAACAGGGTATTTACAGACAGTCATACAATGTTAAATGCACCCCCATTGTCAACTCCACCGCCACTATCAACTCCAACCAGATGCGTGGCGAGCGGCGTCTGTACGCATCCTCCGACCTTTCCATACCCCCACTATCCACATCGGCGGGGAGTTGATCTTAGATAGACGGATTACTTTACATGTATTCCGCGTCCCCACGCGGGGCTCGCTACGCTTCGGGCTCGCTGCGCTCGCCACACTATCTAATGTCAACTCCACGCCGACGTGGATAGTGGGGGTATGAAAAGGTTGGAAGAAGCGTACCATAGCCTCGCTGCGCTCACCATGCTTCGGGTTGGTGTTGATAGTGGGGGTGGTGTTGATAATGGGGGTGCATTTAACATTGTAAGCACCCATCAGGGTGCTTGTACAATTAAAAATCGCATGCCATTCCGGTTCATTTCACGCGAATATCGCATCGCATACCACTAAATATGGTATGCGATGGGCGCCGTGATAATACACAAGTACCACATATTTTTTTCAAACCCCTTTGTATGTATGTGTCTCTATCTATTTAGAAATACGGATAATGTTTCAGTGACCACTGGTGTCACACAATTACTGTAAAATGAAGCTCCAATAATAGGCCATGATAACATACTGTATATACAATGAAATAGATAAATTATGGTTTTGGTTTTTTTAAATGTTTTTTTCAACAAATTAAAAAATGACAGATATGTGCATGACCGATAAATATATAGGAAGGATTTATAGGAACACCTGATGTGTTTCGTCCTATAACTTCAACAAGGGGTACTTGGACATAAAACTGAACTGGTATTTTTATCTGCATAGGTTATCAATTAGGAGTGACTTCACTTCCTGTTCAAAATGTTGTGATCTTATATAACTGTGATATTAATTGAGGTAAACAGACAGAAAGGTGGCAGCGCAGACAAATAGTCTAGTTTTTAAACTAGTGCTTTTAAGTTTAGAAGACCCGTAAATATAACATTGGATGCAGTGTGTGTGGGACTTTTGCCATACTTCTGGTAGTCGGAGGGCGCAGACTGTGCATACATGCCTTTCCGATGTATAGTACTTTTGCCCCACTTCCAAAATTAGAATATACTGTACCACTCAAAAGTTTAGACACTCCTTCTCATTCAATACTTTAGTTTTTTTTTTTTTAATCTAAATTATTTTCTACATTGTAGATCAATACTGAAGACATAAAAACTATGAAAGAACACATGGAATTCTGTTGTAAACAAAAAAAGTGTTAAATCAAAATGTGTTTAATATTTTAGATTCCGCAGAGTACCGGTAGCCCTTTTTTGTTGTGATGACAGCTTTGCACACATTTGGCATTTTCTCAATCAGATTCATGAGGTAGTCTCCATGAATGGTTTTCGAACAGTCTTGAAGGAGTTCCCAGAGGTGCTGAGCACTTGTTGGCTTCACTTTGTGGTCCAACTCATCCCAAACCATCTCAATTTGGTTTAGGTCGGGTGGTTGTGGAGGCCAGGTCATCTGACGCAGCACTCAAGCACTTTCCTTCTTGTTCAAGTAGCCCTTACATAGCCTGGTGATGTGTTTGGGGTCATGATGGTCCCAGTAAGCACAAACCAGTTGGGATAGCAGGGAGCTGCAGAATGCTGTTGTAGCCATGCTGGTTAAGTGTGCCTTGAATTTTGAATAAATCATCAACCGCACATGCAGAAACCATCTGCACATCACGCAAAGATGGCGGTTGGAACCAAAAATCTAAAATTTGGACTCCTCAGTCCAAAGTACAGATTTCCACTGGTCTATTGTCCATTCCTTGTGTTTCTTAGCCCAAACAATTCTCTTCTCCTAGTTCATCCTCTGTAGTGGTTTCTTCGCAGCAATTTGAGTATGAAGGGATTCATGCAGTCTCCTCTGAACAGTTGATGTTGAGATTTAGCTGCTACTTGAACTCTGAAGAATTTATGTGGGCTCTTATCTTAGGTGCTGTTAAGTAGTGGTTTCTGAGGGGGTGCCGGACAGTTTCCCAACAGTCGGGATCCCGACAGTCAAACCCCCGACACTCTGGGTCCCGACGGCCACCGGCTATTCTCCGGAGTGGGGGTCCACGACCCCCATAGAGGGAGAATAGAATAGGTGGGGAGCGTAGCGAGCCACCGTGCCCGCAGCAAGCCCGCAAGGGGCTTTGTTGCACTTGCCCCGCTGTCTGAGTCCGACATCGGGCTAATAACTGTTGGGATCCCAACTGTCGGGACCATATACCACATCCTTCTGAGACTGGTAGCGCCAATGAACTTATGCTCTGCAGCATAGGATCCCAAAGATGAAGAGCATCTTAAAGGTCAACACTTCAACTCTGACTATGAGGGGAAAGCTGCCGTTCGATCCTGTTGATGTCCACAACCACCAGCTTTCTTCTCCGATGTGTTTGCGCGCCTCGTCAAGAATTTGCTAAAATCCGTCGAAAGGGATGGGAACTGCTTTGAAAAGTGAATAGTGCATTACATAGAGGATAAACTGAGTTACTGTATCATGTACAAAAAAGTGTTCAAATGCACAAATAAAAAACTGAAAGCCATGGAGGCATTACTTTTCAATTCAGCCTGGTGATGGTGTTTTCCCCACCTTCAGTTGTAGAAGAGGTTTGATGCTGCAGTGTTTGTGGTGGTGATTGGGATCATTTGACCAAACGGTCATGTCTCCCCTGTTTTGTAGGAGTGACGATCCCTGGGTGCGCTTCATCAGACCTGACAGAGGAGTACCATTGGCCAATCAAGCTTACACAGACTGGCTAAGGGCTGCAACAAATGCAGCACTTTGATCGCAGATGCTGGCAGAAGGCCTCTATTTCCTACTGTCTCTTCCTGCAGCACAGCTGCTTCCTTGTGGTTGGTACTGCACAGCCACATCAGAATGAAGCACTGTTATTTGTTTCTAATGTTTACATGTTTGCTGAGAGAGATCTATTACTGAAAGTTGAATGAGACGCAGTTGTATGTGTCCCTCTACGTCAGGGGTCCTCAAACTATTTTACTCTGGGACCCATCAGACAACAAAAATAATTATAGGATCCCAGCAAGTTACTGCAGAATGTCATCACATGTGTAGTTAGCAGACAGCACATACATGGCCGCATTGTGGAAGTGCACAATGTGAGGAGTGTTAAGTAACAGACAATTCAACTGATTTTGCAGATGCCTTGAATCACTGACTGAGACTAGAAAAGTCATCAGCCTGATGGTCAGCAACATGGAGTCGCGACCCCATGCTGAGAAGGCTGGGACCCACTGTGGGGTCAGACTCCACAGTTTGAGAACCGCTGCCCTACGTAAACGATAAGCAGAGTAGTTTATACACCGGTGTATTCTGTTATTGCATACACATTCATTTTCTGTGGCTACACTATTTGTTACGGTATACTGTCCAACATCAACCGCCTCCTGGGTGACTGTATGGGGCAAGAAGCCACATCCACAGCTGGTCACACTCCTCTTAGAATGGTGAACAGTGTGGTGCTGTACTGCAGAAATATAGGGAAACCTGTGCCAGCGCATTGCTCCTGGGTCTACAGTAAGGGGAAGAGGCAGGTAGATGCAACAAGTACCTGGGACTGCTGCTTTGTTATATCTGTAGCATCAGGTTAATGTGACCAACTGTAGCAAATGTCCCTCAGCAATCAAAGAACCTTACTGTTATTGTCTAGGAATATCAGTGTGTTTTAAATAAGCATTCAATAGTGTTCCTTCAATAGCTTTAGGTAGGTTAGAAGATATCATTAGTTGAATGTACATTTGTGTGCCAGAAAATGCTTGGTTGTACATAGACTGTAGCTTTCAGATGTAAAATGTTTTGGAACGTCACCTTTAGCCGTTTTGTCAAAAAGTAAAACATTCTTTCAGATTTCAGCACCTGTGATTTTCTCTGTGACCTTACTGTTTGGAAGCAAAGATTTAAACGGGGATCTTGCTTAAATACCAAAACAAATCTCCGAGTGAGAGAGGGCAAGAAAGTGTGTTATTGTTAATACTTGTGCATCAAGGGTGACTTGTAATGATGTAGTGTGACTGCCTCTCTAGTGCTCATATATCATGTTCTGTGAACTTGACATTCGCCTTTAGGTTGAAGGCTGCCTGCTTCAACACTTTGGTTTGTTGATTCATTTTACTGTTTGAGCAGGATAAAGTAACATAATCAGGTTTGTTTAGCAGAGTTTTGTACTTCATCCATGCACAGCTCTGTACAGCGAGATCATGAGGCTGACATGCAAGTCCCCCCAATAGACACAGTTTACTGTATTTTGAAATAGGTACTAAAGTATTTAGAGTATTTATGTATAAAATGTGTGCTACATAAAATACCATTCACAACTCAGCAGTAGATCTTCCAAACAGCGTTTACATTTGGGCTTTGTATTCCTTAGCTTGAAACTGGTGAATGGAATTTTAAGTCTTCAGAATTCCCAGCTCTGGTGCAGTTTATTGTGTGACAGTGAGCAGACTCCTACAGCAGCCTGGAAATTATGCATGTATTTTGTTGCAGCTGAGTAATCACGGTCCATCAGACATTCTATCTACATGAAACTACTATGTATTTGTACAATATTCGTTAAACCTTGTACACATGGTGAGATATTGGCTAATGGACGATTTTCACTGGATGCACTGGAGATTTTGACTAAGCGATTTTGCCTAACTAATTATAGTCTATGAGCTAGTCAAAATTGCCTTGCCTGCACAGTCTGCCTATGCTAGGAGATACTGACTTTAGAGTCGGTGTCTGAGCAGGAAAAACACTGGGAGATATTGGCTAACCTAGGAGATTTTGACTAGTCAAAATCTGCTGCCAAAATCTCACCATGTGTACACCCCTTAAAGGTCCATATACCCTGAGCGATTTTTCCCAGCCATGTATGGACAGTGATGATGTGAAAATCGCTCAGTGCAAACTGAGAGATCTTCCCCCTTGCCAGCGATTTTTACAGGGGGGTGGATGACTTCTCATAGCAGGATGCTATGGGTAGCTGTCCGCCCCGTTGTTCATCTGCTGGTAATACCAGCATGCACACTGGGCGGCTTTTGAGCAGAATCTGCACATCACCTCTTCCAGCAGCAGGTTTATGTGTAGATGTTTATTAAATACCATGGGTTGGCTGGTAATGCCGGATGACATTACAAAACCAGTCTTAATGTATTCCAGTAGTTAATTGAAATAGAAATTCTCTGTAATGAGCATGACTTTGGGGAAATAGAAGCAGTCATGTAAAGGGTAGGCAGATGCAGACTGTGGAATGCACATTTTCCCAGAGTCCTCCTTGGGGTGCATTTAGGTTGATTGGCAACTTTGAGGTTGTGCGATTGACAAATTCTAAAGGCCCCCATACACTGGGCCAATTTGTCCTAAGGACATATCGGACCAGTTTGCCCTTGAGAGCCCCCCGGCAGCTCCCCGAGAGGCTCACACATGATGTGTCATTTTTACATGCAATAAATCGCATAAGCTGGGTCTGGCCAGCTGGTGGCGGGGTCTATCCGAGCAGCGGTGGCAGCTGGGAGCTTGTAGCCACATTTTGCCAGGCGGCGGGAAAGAGATGCGGCTGCTGAATATTTTTAAATGACTGGCCAGAAGTTGATTGGCTGAGAGAATTCTCTCAGCCAATCAGATGGGAGGCTGCTGATTGGCTGAGAGAATTCTCTCCGCCAATCAACGTCCGGCAAGTCATTTCAAAATATTCAGCAGCCGCATCTCCCGCCGCCACCACCAGCTGGCTGGACCCCGCTGCCCGTCCTCTGCCGCACGGGGAGGGAGGATGGGTGGTTGGACTTGCAGCAGGTCCGACCACCGGCTCAGGTCTGATGCGCACGGGACCGCGCATCGTACCTGAGGGGACATCAAACTGAGCCGATTTGGGCCTGATTCAGCTCAATCGGCTCAGTGTATGGGCACCTTAAGCATAGACTGTACAGATCAAATATTTGCTTGGTATTCTTCATTCATATTTGGAATGTAATATTTGTTCAATCACTGGTTTTAAGAGGGGGGACTGCTTTACACTGGATTGCACAGTGACCTTTGTAACCTAAAATGTAAATTTAAATGGTTATTAAAAAGGTTCCTGACATGGTTTGGTGAAAAAGAGACCTGCTTATGTAGTATAAATGGAATGTTTTGTGCTGTGATTAAACTAATATTCGTATATAACTAGATTACTATCCTAGGCAAATATTGCACCATTGCTTTCTCCTCGGGTTGGGATCATTTGGTCAACAGCATGATGGTTTACATGGGTCTAGGTCGATAGGTCCTCAGTTCGAAAGGTCCTTAGTTCGACAATGTCTAGGTCGACAGTCAAATGGTCGACATGGGGTTTTTCACTGTTTTTTTACCTAAATGTCAACACAGTCGACATGGACACAGTTTAAAGTGCACCGCATCCCCTCCGATCGATCGCCATGCGTCGGGCACATTATTTTATTCTCCCTTAAAGCCCGACTTGTGTTGACAGGTGGTATTTCATGCCCTACCATCCAGTCGGCTCAAAAAAACAGTGAAAAACCCCATGTCGACCTTTTCACTGTCGACCTTTTCACTGTCGACCTTTTCACTGTCGACCTTTTCACTGTCGACCTTTTCACTGTCGACCTTTTCACTGTCGACCTTTTCACTGTCGACCTTTTCACTGTCGACCTTTTCACTGTCGACCTTTTCACTGTCGACCTTTTCACTGTCGACCTTTTCACTGTCGACCTTCTCACTGTCGACCTTCTCACTGTCGACCTTTTCACTGTCGAACTAATAACCTTTCAACATAGAACCATGTCGACCTTTCCCCATGTTGACCTAATGGTGTCAACCTAATGACTGTCGACCATCATGCTGTAGACCAAATGACCGCATCCCTTCTCCTCAGCATGCACTTTACCTGACCAGCACCCTCTTTGTTCTGCCATGCTGAATCAGAGTCCCCAAAAACTAGCATAACCTGAAGGTGCCAGAAACTTGTGTTGCTATAGGGCAGGGGTGGGGAACCTTTTTTGTGCCAAGGGCCGTTTGTATGTGGAAAAAACCCTTCGGGGACATATGTAAAAATTTATTTTACAAATTGTCCTGCTGCAGCCGTCCCACGCTCCGGCGGCTGCCGCTGAATAGGACTGACAGTCTCCGGCTGCTGTTGATTAAGAGGAATCTCGTGAGAACTACCGACCTCTCGCGAGAATTCCCCTGTACTTTACTCCCGGCAAAGCCGCTGGGCAGGTGGGAGGGCCACTCAGACCGGGCCTGAGGTTCCCCACCCCTGCTATAGGGGATTACTTCTGGTGATGAATAATTCTAGATCTATGAAGTAATGGTGGCAGATGCTCCTTTCAGTCCCCAGATAAGACCTTCAAACTGTAATGCAAGTTAAATTGCTGGGTGTATATAGTATTATTTGCTTTTAGGTAGGTGTGTTGGCATTGGCTATTATAGGGATGCTTCAGATGCTGTGCTTATACTTTCCAGGCATTTGCGTCTATCCTGGACCTTGGTATACAAGTTTGTAACAGCCAGCACCCTTGACAAATGTACTTTGTTGTCGTATCCAGAGGGGGATCTTTCAGAACAATGAACCCCCAGCTTTGTTGGGCTGTATGCAACTGCATATTCATAGATGTGGCGGAGATGCAGATAGAGAGTCCTAGCCAGCAGAACAGATTATGCTTGAAATGTAGAACACCCACCAATCATAGCGTAGGCGCAGATGAGGGTTCACTAAGAATTTCTCTGTAAGCATTACTTTATTACAAATACTAAGATTTAATTTTGTATATGTGTGGTAATTAAATGGAAAGAGATTGGCTTCTGATTTTACATTTGCACTCTGTGTGTGTGTGTGTCTCTCCAGAGTTTCCTGCATCATTTCTGCAGACCATACAGTAAGAACACACCCAGAACGCCACTGGACTGACCACCACCCTGGTGCAATAGCACAAAATGTTACACCTGATTTGTGGTGTGCTGTGATCAATGAGATTCAGTGTTGTGAATGATGAGAACAAAGATAATCCTATAATAAGGAAAATGTTTCTTTTTGTGCGTGTGTTGCGTTCGATATACAGCATATAAAGAATACAAAGACAACTTTATTAAACTTGTATTATAACTTGGGGACTTTCAGCAATATGGCATCGCCCGGTGACCAAATATGAGGTTCTGATTAACGGCACTCCAATATTTATGGAAAGACAAAGCAATACAGTTCTATTAGCAGTCAAATAGCTGCAAATGAGTATTTCTCTGCTTGCAATAAAAGACATTTTCTGGAGACAATATTTAATTGGGGATACTCGGCTTATTACATTATTCTGTTGGAGTTTAGGGATGAAATCTCATGGCAATCATTGTGATCTAATGTTAGTAAATGTGAGAATGCCAGCAAACCATTGTCTGTTAAACAGTGCATCCTGGCCAATGTGACGGAGCTGTAGAAAGTGAAAGTGAAGCCTGCTAACAATGTTACTGGCTGGGGATTGGCAGCATTGGTCAGATTCCGCTGTGTGAGAAAGCGACGCTTCCAGTGTCGTGGAGGAAATGTTGACATCTCCGTGAAATGATGATTAAACCTATAAAGTCTAGACTTGGTTTATAAAACTGCAGCTATTTTATGGCCAGTTCTAAACACAATCATTATCCTTTCATTTGTGTTCAGGGTAGCCACGCTCTAATTACTGAAGGAAAGAAAAAGAAAGTCCTGTGGCAGAGTGCTATTAGGCCACTGAGATTTGTGAAAGGCCCCCCAGCCCATGTGGTGTGTATTAGAGCAATGTTGGTAATTTCACTGCTGCTAACTTAAAATCCTCAAGGGGGAGTTAATTACAGGAAAACCATTCCAAATATCAATAAGCTGCATATTTTCCATGACAAGGCCTTTCTCGGCTCAGGTTGAACAATTGCAAAATGTTGCACATATGCTGCTTTCCCAAACTGGAATGGTGTTTCATTTCTGGCTGTAGTGGGGACTCTCTACCTAGACCGGCAGCCTTGTAGCTTTTTATTTTTGTATAGACAAGTATTCTCATTTGGGTGGGGGGGGGGGGGGGGGGGACACTTTTATCCTTCTGATCTGAAAGTTTGCAATTTAGACTACAGGGCTGTAGCAAGACTTCTCCTTCGTCTTGTACTGTCTTGTGTGGAACAGCAGAATTTTTTTTTTTTTTTGTCTCAGTTTACAGGATTTTTTTATGTTATTTTAGAGCTAAAAAAAAAAAAACTTTTAGTGCAGAATGAACATTCATTAGAGTCATTATTTTGTTTAATTGCATGGTTGTCCTCCCAAATAGTCTCACTTGCCATTTTGTCTGGTATTGATACATAGGCAATTATTGGCAAGTTATGATAGTAAGTGCATCACGTTATTTGAAGCCTGGATAGAATTGCTGTTAAATCCCAAAACAATAGGGGCCAGATGCATGGTTTGTTCATAGGTAGTTTGTGAGACACAATCTGGTGTATTTACCATTTCTCATATCAGCCGTTTCTCCATACACTATATCTGTTGCATAGCCAAGTACACGTTATACAGGGCTGTCTAGACTGGTACGGCGATAGTTTGTAACTGTAGTAGATATGTAGCTGACATGTCATAATGCATGACCAGTAATATCAGATCTGTATCCTTGGCAAATATATTTCCTAATGAAAAATTTTCATGCACTAAATTGTTTGTAAATCGCAGCTAACAAGTGACATCCAGTCTCTGTGTATACTGCAATGCTAACAGAATAATTTACTAAGAATTCTTAAAATTGGGTATTCTCTTAACAAGACCTGTATCTGACTTTTTTTATAATGATATAGTTTATTCATATGAGATTGAACAATGAATGCAAATGAAAACACAACACAATTTTGTACATTTATACAGTGCCTATGACGCAGAATACACACCCTGTTACCAGCTGACAGTAACTGCATCAGTAAGGGAATGAATGTCCTATCATGATGATGATTCATTATGCACTGTGCATTTTTTAATTGTTTTGTTGCTCTTTGAAATTTGTTTGCCATCTATTAGCACAAATACATTTTTAAATAATGAACGTACCATGCTAAAGTGCCCTTTCATGATGATCTCCCTTTACTTGTAGATTCAGAAGAAGATGCAATTGTGAAAGGAAAGCAGTCCATCAAGAGTAACATTTTGGGAGGGCAGAACCCTGAAAGTGATAACCTTTTGGAAGGAGATGACGACACCTTGTCATCACTGGAGGAGAAGGACCTGGAAAATCTGACAGGTAAACTGGAAACCCTATCTGCCAAAATTCAGTCCCTTCTTCCCTTGCAGTGCAGTGCTCCTGCTCAACGCTGCTTTCACTGCAAACGGCGCTCGTACTCCTCTTCCCAGACCGTGATGATTTTGTATTGGTTACTTAACCCTTACTGAGCAGTTTCCCATGTTTAATACCTCTGCCCATCTTTTCTGAATTTTTGCTGACCCTGCAGACTGCGCCATCTATTGTCATGGCTGGGCAGTATTCCTATATATATTTACAATTTATTCACCCCCCCACCTGAATTTGGATGCAAATTTGTATGTTAGAAAGGGCTAGGTGCAGAATTGTTAAGTTTGGGCCTATTAAGTTATGCTTGAAGTAGCACAAACTATATAACACAGTCCTGCCTACAGACTGATGTTCTACCCGCCCTGTCCAGTCAGTGTGCCAAGTTTCTGCCCACCTAAATTATACAGTAGAATGGTTCATTTACAACAAAACCAGACATGATGATAAAAAATGTTAAATACAATTTTTTATTTCACGATGGCTGATCATAAAAAAAGTAATAATTACATGTTTTTTTTTATTTGATTGTTTTTTACATTTTTAATAGCTAAAGTTGACTACAAGATAAAAATGATGCAGGCTATAAATCCCCAATAGTCCTGCACGGCATGTTTTTTGTTTCGGTTAATATTCTGATTTTAAGCTGTTGTAATGTACCATACAGTAATCACACTGGTCCTGTACGGATATAATAAAAAATAACTAAATTATTTTTTTTTAGCATTACAATTTTTCAGAACCAGATTAGCTTTTTTTGTAGAATTTTTCATTGTACTTTGTTTTTAAATAACAGGTACCAAGCAGTACATATTAATGCTTCATTGCACTAATTGGCCTCCACCTGGCTAATAGGGGACCTATTTTATTTTCTGGTTGTGCAGATGGGGCCTGCCTCACACCTACTGTATGTCCCCAAAGCCCCCCTACACCATGTCAATCACCCAAAGCCATTGATTTGAAAACCTCGGATAAAATAGCATGCCGTGCTGGGACTTCCTATTCATTGACACTGAATAAGCACTGCAGCTAAGGGAAGGGTCCCATATGTCCAGGCTATATGCAGAAGGTCCACAGTCCCACTAGCAGAAAGGCTATGTCCTTTTATATTGCTGAGGCATTTACAGGTACCTTTCTGCTCCTTTTAATTAGAATATTAAGGGGGGTGGGGGATGGTTGAGAAAGCTAAAGGGGTGTACACACGGGCTGCAGCTGGGTTATTTTGACTAAGCTATTTTGCTTAGTCACTGGTCATCCCCGGAAGCAGTCCGTTTGTTCAGCCGAATAGACACTGCAGCATTTAGCCAAAATATTCCTGCTTGCAGTATCTATTTGGCTGGGTGATATGAACGCTGCAGGGCCACACATCACAATCGCCCGCTGTGTACACATGGGGCGATTCAGGCAAGCCTTCTAAGCGATTTTGACAATGTAAGCAAAATCGCTTGGAACAATCGCCCGTGTGTACGCGGCTTAAGTCAGCAATGGTATGGCTAGTCATACCACGATTTTATCTCCCATTTTATCTTGCATTCATTGTTTTACATGTAAAGATACACAATGCATATCCCCTGGGACCTATCCCATAGGATAATATAACAGTGCTTATATCTGGATCTGTATTCTCTTCCTGTTACAGTGTATGTACAGTATGTATGTGTGTGTGTATATGTGTGTGTGTGTGTGTGTGTGTGTATGTATATATATATATATATATATATATATATATATATATAGATATATATATATATATATATATATATATATATATATATATATATATATATATAGATAGATAGATAGATATGCAGATTGTGTTATGAATATCTTCAATTTTAATAGTGGGTATCTTATTAGACTCTCAAATAAATATGAATTTTAATTATATTTGTACAAAAGGACACACTAGCCTAGACAAATTCCCTCAAGGTTATGGCTATAAAATAGCAGGGGGTTTCATCAATTGCAGAAGTATTACAGGGAAGGAAATATCTCCAACAAGATTACATTTTCTTTCCTGAATGTACACACATCCTCTTCTGCTGGATACAATAGTGCTTTAATTGAGGTGACAGAGATTTAATTACATAATCCTGGCAATGGCAATAGGATTAAGAGGTAATCCTCCATAATAAAGTGGTGTGCCTTGGAAATGGAGTGTCTGGGCCAGGCTGCCCTTGCCTCGTGCAGCTGCCCTTTCCCTCCTGTAATTGAATGTCTGGGAGTGATTGGGAAAATGTTATTTCGTCTGTGGATTACATGCTAATGCACAGGGTGCAAGGAACACAGGGCTGCTTATTTCATTCATTTGTGAGGGTGAGCGCTGGGAAATCAAGGCAGGTCTGTAGCTATCTGCTGCCCATCTGCAAACACAATGTATCTGTACACTGGGAATAGAGGGCAGAGCATCTCTCCCATTGTCCACATAGCACACATGAAGATTGATGGCAGATTAAAGACACTCACCCGTCTAACAATCGATGGAAATGACAATTCATCTGAAATTTTTTGGCAGTAATTCACCAAAATCATTACCTGGCCCCCTGTTCCTCATCCCCTCAGCACTATATTAATACAGAGTTTCCATGTCACTCAAGCACTGCACGGCTACCTGAATATAGATATGCTTTCTGTGCATAAGTGATCTCTCCGCTGCAGCCCTGACTGCTGGATCAATAAGCATGATGGGCCTGGGACTCTGGGAGTGCATACGTGCAGTGTATACTGTAATACATAAGTATATGTGGGTGCATACATGTAAATGTATCATATTCCTACCGTGCACGATGACCAAGAATTCCTGCCCCGATCATACAAGGCCCTATAGGAAAGAGGCCGAGGAAATGTGATTGCATTAATGTGAATGCGCTGAGCTGGAAAGAGCCCCCGGCTGCAGAGATCTGACGCATCGGGGACTCTGGGAAACACACACATGTCCTAGAACAGACATGAGTCACTGGCTGCTTTACACAACATTGCACCTAAAACTTGGTTTGGCTACAATGCTGGGCCCGTACACATGTGCTCCCTAGTAGTGGCATCAGCAATGGTCGCCCTGCTCACAGTAATGTGCGTGCAGAAATCAATGACGGGTGACCCGGGTGAATGTCCTGCTGTATGGGAGATGCAGACCCTGGGTGCTAGTAGACATGATGTGATTCTGCATTGTTATATTAATGGGGGGGTTCTGCTCCAGGGGTCTCACACAATAATGTCTTGGCAGGTCCGGTGAGCCTCAGCACTTCTGCTCAATTAGTAGCTCCCTCCATTGTGCTGAAGGGGACCCTGTCCGTCACATCGTTTGAGCTGTACTTTGAGGTGGATGAAGATGATCCCAACCTTAAGAAAATTGATCCAAAGGTAAGAGGAAGAGTAACAGGCTTCCGGTCATTAATCACATACTACGTGTACCATGTACCCCTGCTAGGGCCACTGATATGTGCCACTACATATGTGTATGTATGTGGAATATATATATATCTATATATATATATATATAGATATATCTATAGATATATCTATATATATATCTATATATCTATATATATTTATTATAACTGGATTATTTTGGCTATAGTAATTTCATTATCTCTTCGTTGCCAGAATAGTGTATCCAAAGCACCCACTTTCTAATCAATATTTCTATGTAACAGTCCTATGCTAGAACAAGAACCCTCCTAATGAGCAGTGATTCCATATACTACCCGCATTACACAGCTGCTGCTATTGATCATGAGGTCCTGTGCCCGGCTTACTCAGTACTGTACACATCACCCAGGGCCTATACTGCCTGCAGTGTACCGTAATGTCCCCTCTCCCCCAAACTCACTGGCTGCATCTCGTTCTGCATAAATATTTAATTACAAGGCAAAAGTGTATTATCGCCCTTCCTAATTATATCAGCCTATAGTTCTGGCCGATCCATTAGTGGGGGGGAGGAGGGTAATTTATAGTAAATACCTTTCCCTAGATATGGCCTCCTGCCTTTGCTAACCTTGTGTATACTCAGTGTAACTTTATAGGGCTCTTCCCAATAGGATCTCCCTGGCCGAGGCAATGTGTATATGCTCTCATCGTGTTACTTTGTTCCTAATCAGTATTTTCTATTGTTAAACACAAAATAACAAACTCAACGTTTATACTTCAGAGATACGTGTTATGCATGATTAACCCACGCGTGTTCTGTCCAATACGTTATATAATAGAAGAACACACGGCTGTGTGTCGCGTCCTGTCATGTATATGTTACAGATTGTGTTAATCAGTGAAGAAGAAAACATTATGACACGCTTTATAGCCGGCCTGCGGTGTAGATAGGATCGGAGAGATAAGAATCCCTGTTTATATTCACACTTGCTGCTTGTTTTTACAGCGCACCAGTAGCCAGTGACTAGCAGCCTGTATAGCATTAAAGTGAAATATTGCCGGCCAATTACTTTTATTTATTTTTAAATACAATAAATATTGTTACGGTTTTATTTATTTGAATTGTCTTGCTATAATTTCGCTAGAAAACAAATGACTATTGTAAAGTTATGTTTGTGGAATTTATACTTTGTATCACTTACGTTTAATTTTACTTTTCAAACTTAAAAAAAATAAATACATTTCAAATCAGCAATGAATGTGCTGTAAAACGTTTTTGTAACATTATGTTTCCTTATATCACAATGTAATCCATTTTATATTATTATTTATATTAGCTGTAGGGTGTTTAATTGTATTTAAGCCGTGATCAGCCGGCTAGCACGGATCCCAATTTCAAGGGGTATTTTATTTTATTAACAACATCGGTGCATTATTAATATGTCGTGCAGTATATGTGTAAATAATATGTACTATACAATTAATGATCGTTTTACAGTCAAGAGAATTAGAGGATCAGTGTATAGTTGGTATATTTACTGAGTAGATTAAAAGGTTTTAATTAAAAGTGCTAGAAAGTGAAACATTGTAATTGCGCGCACATCCAAGAGAAACCATACACAGGACATCATCCACATCCACAGACCAATCACTTCTCCACCGGCCACAGCCAACAAGACAACTCATCTGAACTTAGAACATTTATTTTTTATTCTTCTTCAGTTTTCAATGTGTCAGCTGCAGACCGCAGCCTGACGTTGGCACTAAAATACATTTAACATCGGTAAACTTTTTAAAAGAGAAATTTGTACATATATAGTTTAAATAATTTTTTGTTCACTTTGTGACAAACATTCAGGCAAAATAAAAAAAAGAAAAGAGAATTGCTACATTTTATATGAAAATGTACCTTCAATTTTCTTAAGTCCGATTGCTTCTCGTGTGACTTGATTCACATTGTTTGGAAGGAGAAGGGTCCCCCACCCACCTCCCCTCTCCTCCTGTGCAACGAAATGTCATTTTATGTCTCAGCTCTATAGAGAAAAACACAAAATCCCTTTGAAGGGTGCTAAAGCCTGGTCCACTCTTACTTCTCATTACACATCAGTAATGGTACTGCCAAACGCAGACAAAGGAATGGCTCTGTGCTCCCAATTAGCCCCAGAGCACCTAGTGAAGCAGATTTCTTGTAGACATAGCTGCAGTGAGCTGGGATGGCTTCACAGTCTCTGTCCATGGTGTGTCCCCCAAGAATTAATAATGTAAAGGAGTTTGGAAAAAGTTGTGATCAATGCGGTTTGCTTGGAATTGATGAAACCAGCCTTGTACTCGTCATGTCTGCCGTTGCATTCAATGTTAAACTTTTTTTTAAATAAGATGAAATAATAACATTTTGTACCTAGTACATTTCAGTTACATTTTAGTGACAGGAGAGCGAGGAGCCCCCGGCTAAGCCATAGTAGTGACTCTCTTGTCACCAATGGGTTAAACAGTGATCTTTAGCCGTCAGTCACTTGGTATAAGTTATTGCTAGAATCATTCAAGTGATAATTCGGATCCCCCTGCCTGTTTAGTTATCTGCAAGTGCATTTAGTATTTGAGTGTGCTATGTGTTTGTACTATATATGAAGTAAACATAAAGATATATATATATAGAGCGAGAATTGACCATAACTTTTTATACCCTCCTGATGTGCTGCAGCCCCCGGTTACTTTCGGATACAGCAGAGCAGGCTGAGTGTGCATGGGGAGACTGGGAATGTGTGTGCACCGCTCATCTTTCCCATGCAAATGTCCCGTGGCTTGCAGTGGAAGTCAGTCTCCCTGATGCAATGTCCTGTGGCCTGCAGTGGAATGTGGTCTTCCGTGGCTCTGGCTGGCAGTGGGGTATATGGCCTCCCACATGCCAGGGCTGTGCCAGGTTGTCTCTGTCCTTTGCAGCAGCAGCAGCCCAGGGCGCTCATAGCTTATCCAGGCTCTTGGGGTTGGTGAGGATCTCCCGGGCCAGCCTCCACGTCTGCTTGGCCGCACTCTCCAGGGCAGAGTGGGGCTTACCCTGGAAGAGGTCCAGGTTGGGCAGGAAGTAGTGCGGGCACCGGCGGCACTGCAGGCAGGAGATGAGCTGCAGCAGGATGCCGTTCAGCCGGTCCCCCAGGCAGGCCTCGTCCCAGTCCGTCTCCCGGGGGTGCTTCTCGCACTCGTACAGCAGCAGGGTCTTCATGTGGTAGTTGTTGAGCGGCTGGCCCGGGAGCTCCAGGTGCCGGTCCCGCAGCGTCTTCAGCACGGACAGACACTTGTTCCTGCAGCCGCCCAGCAGCAGCCGGTTCTCGGCCTCCGCGAACTGCAGCACCCAGGCGTCGCTCTCCGCGGAGCTCTGCTTGCCGGTCAGGGAGTAGCACTCCTTGGAGAGCAGGTTGAAGCCCTCCGCCTTCACCTCGGCCACCCGGTTGGGCCCGGGCCAGGGGATGTGGGGCAGGGGCCACTGAGCCGCGCTGCGGGGCCAGATGCCCGTGCACTTGAAGGCCGGGGTGATCTGCACCACGTAGCGCTCCCGGATCCGCAGCCGGACCTCGCTGGTGTCCGCGATCATCTTCACCACGTCCCGGTAGCTGCACTTGTCCACGGCCTGGGCCACCAGCGTCTGGAAGCGGGAGCGGATCTTGCGGGCGGAGAGGTAGCCGGAGGCCGTGATGAACTCCACCCAGAGGGACATGCTGCGCTTGCGGCCGTCGCTCAGCTTCAGCACCGCGCAGCCCGGCAGGGAGCCGTCATCCACGAAGTTGAAGACCCCCATCTGGTTGAGGTAGAGCACCACCTCGAACTCTGTGGGCGAGACCACCTCCAGGCCCTCGTAGCGGGCATCGATCTCGGTGAGGGAGCTGATGAAGCGCGGCTCCTGCACCTCCACCTCCTTCAGCACGTCGGACACCACCTTGCACACCTCCCGGATGGTCTTGGCGATGGCCGCCTTCCTGGCCTGGCAGCGCTCCGTGTAGTACTTGTTCAGCTGGTACACCAGCTTGGCCTGGGCGGCGATCATGTTGGGGCACAGGTCCGGGCTGTACACCGGGGGGTCGCAGTACGCTGAGGGATCCAATGCTTTTCCCCGTGGAAGTCAGTGTGACAGACAGATGCCCTGTGCCGGTGCCACACTAGGAGGCGGGGTGGGCAGATGCTGGGGGCTGCTGCTGCTGCTGACCTCTGAGGTTGCTGATGCTGTCAGGCCGGGGAGCAATGCTAGTGTAGAGTAAATCGGCGAGGAGAGGCGATGTCACAGCGGCCGGAGGGAGCCCAGATGCAGCACCAGGCTGAGCACTTGCCTCCTATGCATGGCCCCTTCCTCACTACTTTTACTCTTCTTTTCCTCCTTCTTCTTCTTCTTCCCCTCTTGGAGGCGTATCCCGGTCTCCTGTGTGCACAGCCAATCCTTACACACTTACTCCCGGTGGCGGCAACCCATGGCAGTGTGTGGTGAGGCCGGGGTGGCAGAGGTGGCACGGGGTGCAGTGTGCCCTCCTGTCTCTCACTGGCCGCCTGTCAGGGCTAGTACAGGACTTGCATAGAGTTTTATCAATGGTCCCAGGGCCCTGGTGTGGGGGCGTGGCTTCCTCCTTACAATAGAACGCTTAGCTGTCAGAGCCTCAGCCAATCAGAGGGCTCGCCGGGCAGAGAAGGAGAGAGTGAGAACGTGCAGCCCTGTACCAGCAGCGGCATTCCTCGCCCAGCGACTCCCCGTCCGCTCTCCGCCTCACCTGCACGCTGCAGCCCTTGCTACCTCGCCTCCCCAGCTCCCGATCACAGGCGCCGCTTACTACGGAGACTTGCGGATGTCACTAATATAGCTTCAAGTGGTACTGGGTGCTGAGGTCTGGTGGCTGCAGCGGTGTGCGTGAGTGAGCGGTGACTGCTCTGTGTGTGCATGTGATCACTGATTGGTGTGTGTGTGTGTGTGTGTGTACAGTGTGAGCAGTGAAAGTGACATGAGAGCAGCCCTGGCTTGGAGTGAGTGCTGTGACGGAGGAGCATGGCGAGCATTGTGTCCGGGGGCCTCCTGCTCCGAGCAAGGGGTTATCACGTCACATCCCTTCTCCCCTATTATTAAACATCTGTTTTCGTTTCACATCAGTCTGATCAGCAAACACAAAAATAAAAAACATGTTTTGTAAAAATAAAAAATAAACCACTAATGCCGGACAGCAGTCTTCATTTGTGTCCTGTTTTATAATCCCCAACCATGTAGCTGGATTTCTTTTTAGGTTGCACTTGAAATCATTTTCGTTTGCTGTTAATACATTTATAGATATATTTGTAGGGGGGGATGTTGATATAGAAGTACACTGTATGGGTGTGTGTATATATATATATATATATATATATATATATTTCTAATGAGGAATATGTTA